>NC_068921.1:30331581-30631581 GCF_023091745.1 Budorcas taxicolor | reverse complement strand
ATCCATGCAGGGCCACGGTGGTGGCCCCACCAGCCTGGGGGCAAGACTCTGCAGTCAGGAGCTGGCAGTGCAGGGGGAAGCTTGTTGTGACCCTGCTCACCATCTCCAGCATCACTCTTCCCGGCCAGCAGGCCCTGGCCTAGCACACACAGCGCATGTGGTTCTACAGCCTCCTTTGGTAGCATCACTTCCATCTGACTCACACATTCCCCCTTCTTCCCTTTCACAGTGAGCTCTTCACGCCCTGTGCTTGCCAAGGTCTTCTTGATCCGAGCCTGAGCACACAAGCTGCACCATCTACCCGCAATGAACGCCTGCTGTTCTTTAAGACGTAGCTCAAAGGTCCTGTCTTCTCCAGAACCTTCCCTGATCCCCAAGTGAGATTTCCTCTTAGGTATCACATGGTAAGTTATTTGAACATCTATTATTCTAACGAATGTACTAGACTCTTATTACTTGCTTGTGTACATCTTCTCTTTCAGACCCCAAACTTCTCACGGTAGCCATTGTTAGAGTGACAACTATTATTGTTGTGTTCAGTCACTCAGTTGTGCCCAGCTCTTTTCTACCCCAGGGACTGCAGTACCCCAGGCTTCCCTGTCCTTCACTATCTCCCAGAGTTTGCTGAAACTCCATGTCCATTGAGTCGGTGATGCCATCCAACCATCTCATCCTCTGTCGTCCCCTTCTCCTCCTGCCCTCAATCTTTCCCAGCCTCAGGGTCTTTTCCAATGAGCCAGTTCTTCGCATCAAGTGGCCAAAGTATTAGAGCTTCAGCTTCAGCATAAGTCCTTCCAATGAATATTCAGGGTTGATTTCCTTTACAATTGACTAGTTTGATCTCCTTGCAGTCAAAAGGACTCTTAAGAGTCTTCTCCAGCACCGCAATCCAAAAGCATCTGTTCTTCGGTGCTCAGCCTACTTTATGACCCACATAAAGCTCTTGCATCTGTACATGACTACTGGAAATACCATGGCTTTGACTATATGGATCTTTGTTGGCATTAGGAAATTATTCTAGATTTTTCAGCCAATAGCCCAGTCCTCTTCTGTGCTGGCATCTCCAACACAGCATGGATCATTATCGGCTGTTATTCAGAATATTGCACACCACTGACCAAGGTGAGCACTGCCTTTTGCAAAAGTTACACTGGATTCTCATCACCTCAGTTTTACAGAAGAGGAAATGAGTTCAGATGGGCTGAAGAGGCAGTGCAGTTCCAGCTAGTGAGTAGCCAAGCCAAGATCCCCACCCAGGCCTGTCCAACTCCAGACCCCAGGCTCCCTCTGTCCACCCTAAGGCCCTGATGATGCCTACGCTGGCTATGTGGGCGGCTCTCCCTCCCTGCAGGCCTAAGTTGCTCTGTTCACAGAAACGACTGTGTAGTTCCTCACCTCAGCTCAGCACAGGTCTTGGCATCCTCTGTGGTGCAAGTCACTTAATATGATCAGGATAAAAGCCAAACATTAGACATCTGAATCTGAGCTCCAGAACTGGGCACGAAGAATGACTCCAGGAAGCCCTCAGGTTATGCCAGTCACCTGCGCCCCAGCCCAGAGCAGTCCCTTCCCAGAAGACTAAAGTTTAAACAAACACACCCACACCTAGGAAGGCTACCGCCTTCTTGTCACATACCCGTGATTAATAAACACCTTCACTTGTGTGTTAAAGAAGAAATATGCCAACCCCTCCCAGGGGTAATTTCTCTGTTACACTGAAGTAAATGCTTGGTTCTACGAATTCACAACCCTGGTTGCTGACTTTGAGAGTTTCAGTTCAGTCAGTTCAGTTGCTCAGTCATGTTCGACTCTTTGCAACCCCATGAACAGGACCCACACCCAGCCTCCCTGTCAATCACCAACTCCTGGAGTTTACTCAAACTCATGTCCATCGCGTCGGTGATGCCATCCAACCGTCTCATCCTCGGTTGTCTCCTTCTCCTCCGCCTTCAATCTTCCCCAGCCTCAGGGTCTTTTCCAAGGAGTCAGTTCTTTGCATCCAGTGGCCAAAGTATTGGAGTTTCAGCTTCAGCATCAGTC
The DNA here is from genome assembly GCF_023091745.1 of Budorcas taxicolor. Taxonomy (NCBI): domain Eukaryota; kingdom Metazoa; phylum Chordata; class Mammalia; order Artiodactyla; family Bovidae; genus Budorcas; species Budorcas taxicolor. The sequence continues at coordinate 30,629,541 of NC_068921.1, read as the reverse complement.
CTTCCAATGAATATTCAGGACTGATTTCTTTTAGGGTGGAGTGGCTTGTTTAATGATTTGTTTAATGATTATTTTCTATTTCCTCTCCTGTAGCTATCTACCTTTTTCTTGTCTTCTGGGATGAAATTATATCCAACACACACTGTCCACTTTCAACAGACCTTCAGTGTCAACAGTTGAAATTGGCAGGAGCGGAGGAGGAACAACACAAGGAAAGAAAATGAGTTAAAGAGAAAAGAGAAACCTCAGCTTCTTAAACCTTAAGAATTGTCTGAAGCTTCCCAGGCCAGCCTCTCCCTCTGGTGGGAGGAGTTGGGGGCGGGGGGACGCGGAGGGGGCGGTCCTGCTTCGCGCAGCCCGTGTGTGGCATCGCCGACTGCGACCGGCAGAGGGCGGCTTCCCCTTGTTTAAGGCAAGTAACGGCACCTGGAGCTGCTATTCTCCCTGGGAATGCAGGTTTAACGGCACTTGCCTAAGCAGAGATCTTCTCAGCACGAACTGTAAATACATCTCGTCTTAGCCTTTACCTCTGTCGAAAGGGCAAGAAGGGGCTGGTGGAGAAACAAGCCGCTCGGCAAGGTCGTCCGGACACACGCACACGTGTTCCTGCATCATCCAGGTCTGGATGAATAAAGGTTTGGAGGAGGGCCTGGGCGTGAAGATTGGCCAGGAGGGACGAGACCCACCCTGCTCTGGGAGCGCAGACTCTGGGAGGGGGTCAGAGGACCATGGACCAGCCAGGGGAGCCCAGAGCCCCGGGAGGCGTTGGGACGCGTACCCACCCGCTCCTTGGGCAAGTCATGCTCAAGACCCGGGTGATCCCGCCTCCCAGGTCCGGAGAGAGCATCCCCTCCCCATCCTACCCCCTATATTTTTGCTTTTCCCTGAACCCCCCACCCCAAGCCTTAAAGCAGGTTCTGAAGGAAGATAGCAGACCTTAAGACGTTGTTCCCTGAGAGAAGCAGGGCTTGGAGCCAAATTCTCTCTGGGCACCTGCTCTGTGCCACTCAAGAACAAGCTCTGACTCCGATGAACTTAGGTTTCAAAGGGTGGACAGCAGGTTATCAGCTGGTGAATGAATGAGCAAGGTAAATCCAGGAAGTGAGAAAGGCTGTAAGAGCAGGATAATGTGACATAGAATCCAGGGTAGGTGGGGCAACGGAGGTCGAGGAGGGATGGGAATTGGGGGGCGGGTAGCACAGGTTTTCCAGGGACATGCTTTGGATCTGAATCTGAATTCCTTGTTCAGACCACGGCTCAGAGGTCTTCCCTGGTGATCCAGTAGCTGAGACTCCGAGCCCCCAGCCCAAGGGTTCCATCCCTGGTCAGGGAACTAGATCCCACATTGCAGATCCCATGTGCCACAACTAAGACTCCGGGCAGCCAAATAAATACATAAATAGATTCTTTTAAAAAAGAAGAAGAACATCCCTCAAGTAAGATCAATTATTTACCTTCTGCGGTAGGTTCTTTCCAGCCAAGGGGCGAGCAAAGACCCCTCGCCTTCACACAGGCTTGAAATTAGGGGGCAAAGTGATCTGATTTGTGTTTTTAGGATGCCGCTCTGGCTCCTGTGCGGAGCAGACGCAGGAAAGGACAGGAGACATCAATGGGCATCAGTGGGCCAGGCTGGAGAGGACCACTTCTGGCCCCGCGGCCCATATGGAGATCCACAAGCCTGCCAGAAAGAAGGAATGGTGGCCCTCACACAGCTCCGCCCTCCCCACTTCCCAGTGACCTGCTGGGAGCCCTTTGCCCTTGGAGACACTGTTCAGCTCCCTAGGGGAAGCTGAGCTTGAACTGCATTTTTTAGATGACATTAACTGTTACTGACAAAGAAGGCAATGGCACCCTACTCCAGTACTCTTGCCGGGAAAATCCCATGGATGGAGGAGCCTGGTGGGCTGCAGTCCATGGGGTCGCTAAGGTCGGACACGACTGAGCGACTTCACTTTCAGTTTTCACTTTCATGCACTGGAGAAGGAAATGGCATCCCACTCCAGTGTTCTTGCCTGGAGAATCCCAGGGACGGCGGAGCCTGGTGGGCTGCCATCTATGGGGTCGCACAGAGTCGGACACGACTGAAGCGACTTAGCAGCAGCAGCAGCAACTGTTACCGAGGCCAGGGGCGGTGGCTGAGAGGAGCAACCCCACGTCCAAGGAGCGGTGGCTGTGCTGGCGCCGGAGGGCCGAGAGGAGCTACTCCATGTTCAAGCTCAGGAGGGGCGGCTGTGAGGAGATACCCCTCATCCAAGGTAAAGAGCAGCGGCTGTGCTTTGCTGGAGCAGCCGTGAAGAGATACCCCACATCCAAGGTAAGAAAAACCCAAGTAAGACAGTAGGTGCTGTGAGAGGCATCAGAGGGCAGACACACAAACCATAATCACAGAAAACTAGTTAATCTAATCACATGGACCACAGCCTTGTCTAACTCAATGAAACTAAGCCATGCCATGTGGGGCCACCGAAGATGGGCGGGTCATGGTGGAGAGGTCTGACAGAATGTGGTCCACTGGAGAAGGGAATGGCAAACCACTTTAGTATTCTTGCCTTGAGAACCCCATGAACAGTATGAAAGGCAAAATGATAGGATACTGAAAGAGGAACTCCCCAGGTCAGTAGTTGCCCAATATGCTACTGGAGATCAGTGGAGAAACAACTCCAGAAAGAATGAAGGGATGGAGCCAAAGCAAAACCAATACCCAGTTGTGGATGTGACTGGTGATAGAAGCAAGGTCCGATTCTGTAAAGAGCAATATTGCATAGGAACCTGGAATGTTAGGTCCATGAATCAAGACAAATTGGAAGTGGTCAAACAGGAGATGGCAAGAGTGAACGTCGACATTCTAGGAATCAGCGAACTAAGATGGACTGGAATGGTGAATTTAACTCAGATGACCATTATATCTACTGCTGTGGGCAGGAATCCCTTAGAAGAAATGGAGTAGCCATCATAGTCAACAAAAGAGTCTGAAATGCAGTACTTGGATGCAATCTCAAAAACAACAGAATGATCTCTGTTCGTTTCCAAGGCAAACCATTCAATATCACAGTAATCCAAGCCTATGCCCCAACCAGTAATGCTGAAGAAGCTGAAGTTGAATGGTTCTATGAAGACCTACAAGACCTTTTAGAACTAACACCCCAAAAAAGATGTCCTTTTCATTATAAGGGACTGGAATGCAAAAGTAGGAAGTCAAGAAACACCTGGGGTAACAGGCAAATTTGGCCTTGGAATGCGGAATGAAGCAGGGCAAAGACTAATAGAGTTTGGCCAAGAGAACGCATTGGTCATAGCAAACACCCTCTTCCAACAACACAAGCGAAGACTTTACACATGGACATCACCAGATGGTCAACACTGAAATCAGATTGATTATATTCTTTGCAGCCAAAGATGGAGAAGCTCTATATAGTCAGCAAAAACAAGACCAGGAGCTGACTGTGGCTCAGATCATGAACTCCTTATTGCCAAATTCAGACTTAAATTGAAGAAAGTAGGGAAAACCACTAGACCATTCAGGTATGACCTAAATCAAATTCTTTATGATTATACAGTGGAAGTGAGAAATAGATTTAAGGGACTAGATCTGATAGATAAAGTGCCTGATGAACTATGGACGGAGGTTCGTGACATTGTACAGGAGACAGGGATCAAGACCATCCCCATGGAAAAGAAATGCAAAAAAGCAAAATGGCTGTCTGGGGAGGCCTTACAAATAGCTGTGAAAAGAAGAGAAGCAAAAAGCCAAGGAGAAAAGGAAAGATATAAGCATCTGAATGCAGAGTTCCAAAGAATAGCAAGAAGAGATAAGAAAGCCTTCCTCAGAGATCAATACAAAGAAATAGAGGAAAGCAACAGAATGGGAAAGACTAGAGATCTCTTCAAGCAAATTAGAGATACCAAGGGAACATTTCATGCAAAGATGGGCTCGATAAAGGACAGAAATGGTATGGACCTAACAGAAGCAGAAGATATTAACAAGAGGTGGCAAGAATACACAGAAGAACCGTACAAAAAAGATCTTCAAGACCCAGATAATCATGATGGTGTGATCACTCACCTAGAGTCAGACATCCTGGAATGTGAAGTCAAGTGGGCCTTAGAAACCATCACTATGAACAAAGCTACTGGAGGTGATGGAATTCCTGTTGAGCTATTTCAAATCCTGAAAGATGATGCTGTGAAAGTGCTGCACTCAATATGCCAGCAAATTTGGAAAACTCAACAGTGGCCACAGGACTGGAAAAGGTCAGTTTTCATTCCAATCCCAAAGAAAGGCAATGCCAAATAATGCTCAAACTACCGCACAATTGCACTCATCTCACACGCTAGTAAACTAATGCTCAAAATTCTCCAAGTCAGGCTTCAGCAATACGTGAACCGTGAACTTCCTGACGTTGAAGCTGGTTTTAGGAAAGGCAGAGGAACCAGAGGTCAGATTGCCAACATCCGCTGGATCATGGAAAAAGCAAGAGAGTTCCAGAAAAAACATCTATTTCTGCTTTATTGACTATGCCAAAGCCTTTGACTGTGTGGATCACAATAAACTGTGGAAAATTCTGAAAGAGATGGGACTACCAGACCACCTGACCTGCCTCTTGAGAAACCTATATGCAGGTCAGGAAGCAACAGTTAGAACTGGACATGGAACAACAGACTGGTTCCAAATAGGAAAAGGGGTACATCAAGGCTGTATATTGTCACTCTGCTTATTTAACTTATATGCAGAGTACATCATGAGAAATGCTGGGCTGGAAGAAGCACAAGCTGGAATCAAGGGAGAAATACGCCGGGAGAAATATCAATAACCTCAGATATGCAGATGACACCACCCTTATGGCAGAAAGTGAAGAGGAACTAAAAAGCCTCTGGATGAAAGTGAACGAAGAGAGTGAAAAAGTTGGCTTAAAGCTCAACATTCAGAAAACTAAGATCATGGCATCTGGTCCCATCACTTCATGGGAAATAGATGGGGAAACAGTGGAAACAGTGTCAGACTTTATTTTGGGGGGCTCCAAAATCACTGCAGATGGTGACTGCAGCCATGAAATTAAAAGACGCTTACTCCTTGGAAGGAAAGTTATGACCAACCTAGATAGCATATTCAAAAGCAGAGATATTACTTTGCCAACAAAGGTCCATCTAGTCAAGGCTATGGTTTTTCCAGTGGTCATGTATGGATGTGAAAGTTGGATTGTGAAGCAAGCTGAGTGCCGAAGAATTGATGCTTTTGAACTGTGGTGTTGGAGAAGACTCTTGAGAGTCGCTTGGACTGCAAGGAGATCCAACCAATCCATTCTAAAGGAGATCAGTCCTGGGTGTTCTTTGGAAGGACTGATGGTGAAGATGAAACTTCAATACTTTGGCCACCTCATGCGAAGAGTTGACTCATTGGAAAAGACCCTGATGCTGGGAGGGATTGGGGGCAGGAGGAGAAGGGGACGACAGAGGATGAGATGGCTGGATGACATCACCGACTCAATGGACATGAGTTTGAGTGAACTCCGGGAGTTGGTGATGGACAGGGAGGCCTGGCATGCTACAATTCATGGGGTCGCAAAGAGTTGGACATGACTGAGTGACTGAATTGAACTGAACTGAACTGGTGTGCCGCGATTCATGGGGTTGCAAAGAGTTGGACACAACTGAGCGACTGAACTGAACTGAACTGAACTGTTACTGGAGACTTGGAGATTTTGCTGAGTAAGTAACCCAACATCTCACAGATGATAATAATAATAAAGGACAGAGGTGATATTCAAACCCAAGTCTGTTGACCCCAGCACGTTGTACTCTGAATCCTGTAACCACAGCCTGCCCGTCTCAGATCTGGGCCCCAGGGCCTCTGGAGCAGCTGGAGAAGACAACCTAGGAGGAACCAGGCCTTTGCTGCAACATCTGTTCCCGGTCTGTGCTTCTCAGCAGAGGCAAACCCACCACTACCACGAGCACACAGAGAAATCAGTTTTCCATGGGCAGGTTCTAATCCAGACAGTCACCAGCCCGGGCAGTCCTGGCTGTTTCCTTCATTCAGCCCCATCCATGGCTCTAGGAGGTGGAGATGCCGGGAAGGCAGTGAGTGGAAGCTCTGGAGAGTATGAGCAAGGCCCAGCCACGCCTCGCCTGACATGTTCCTCCCAGAGCCCAAGCAGGAGCAGACCATGCGTGGGGAGGGGAAGCAGGGCCACCAGCTCACTTAACAGAGATGTGTCGAAAGCACAGAGGAGCCAGCTTGAAGGAGCTCCCACCGATCAAATTTGGGACAGTGAGTCCCTTGAAGCCAATAATGATGGCAATAACTCTAACACATTGAGTTAAAATCTGTAATCCAAAGTGATACCAAAATCTGGCTCTGTCTCATACTAGCTGATGACCTGGTTCAGGCCACATACCACCTCTGAGCCTCCGGTTTCCCCCTCGGTGCAGTGGGACACCTGTCTTTGTAGTGTTACTGTCAGATCGATGATGATAAAGGTTACAGCAGTGCCAAGTTGGTCTCAGGCCCTCAGAGACTGAATTCTCCAACCAGGCATTTGGATTCTGCTTCCAGTAAGTTATTTAATACGTTTAAACCTGGTTTACTCAAATGTAGAGAAACAAAAGCAGTAGTTTCTACCTCACAGGGTTGCTGTAGGATGAAATTAAGTGATGCATACAAACACCTTAGCCCCTCAACAAGCTTCTAGTTTATCACTGTTGTCATTTTTTAAATTACTGAAAGGTCTAGAAGCTATGACATCTCAATAGTAATAAACACACTAGCACGCACATTTTGTTTTCTAAATACCATTCCTACAAACAGGTGCCAGAGCTCCTTAGAGAAATAGCCAGGTCCAGCTATTTCCTGCTATTGGGAGCAAAAAAAGCAAGGTGAGCCTGGACCTTAGGGCTCACTTAACAGAGATGTGTCGAAAGTTATATAGGAGCCAGCTTGATGGAACTCCCACTGATCAAATTTGGGACAATGAGTCCACCAAAACCAATAATGATGCCAATTAACCCATATAACACATTGAATTAAAAATCTATAATCCAAAGTGATACCAAAAGCAAAACAAAGGGCTTGAATTTTGCAACCCACCAATGTACTAAGTGACTCAGGCAAGGATCTTCAATGGATCAGTGGATGCTAAGATGAAGATTGTTGGGGAACAGAACAGTGCCAGGATCTTAAAGCAGCACCCCACAACCTTCTCACTAACTACAGAATGTAAGCAATGCCTTTTCGTGGAAAGACCTGGTTATCATTATTTGTCATCAAAGTTAGCATTACCAGTAATGGGCTTATGTACCTCTTGGAGGGGTTTCTCTGGGAAAATGTAGCAAAATGTCAACTGGTGAATCCAAGTGTAAGATATATTTATTGTACTGTTCTTTCAACTTTTCTGTAGGTTTCTGAGTGAGTGAAAGAGTTAGTCGCTCAGTCGTGTCCCACTCTTTGTGACCCCATGGACTGCAGCGTGCCAGGCCTCCTGGTCCTTCACTGTCTCCCGGAGCTTGGTCAAACTCATGTCCATTGAGTCTGTGATGCCATCCAACCATCTCCTCCTCTGCTGCCCTCTTCTTTTGCCCTCAGTTTTCCCCAGCATCAGAGTCTTTTCCAATGATTCTGCCCCTAAATCTGTGAACTTTTTCCCCGTTGGTGTCCCAGCATCCAGCCATGAGCTCTCTACTCTCTGCTGGATGCCTCCACACCCTCCAGACCTCAAATCAGGGTGCTGCCCACACTTGTACCCCTAACCTGCTCTTCTCCGCTCTGTCTTTTCTGAGTTAATGGTGACTATCTATTCTTCTGCAATCTAGGCAACCTCCTGACTCCTCCAGTTCATCATCCCCTGAATCCCATCAGTCACCCAAATCCTGCAGATTCCACCCTCTCCATATTGATACATTTCATCCAGCCCTCCCTAACGTGCTCACTGCCTTCGAGCAGGTCTCACCAGTTTCCCTCTGGATTAACTGAACGAATCCATGGTTCCCCAGTTTTTCAGTCTTGCTTCCTCCAAAACGGCTCCTATACTGCCCACACAACAATCCTAGGTACAAATCTCACTTTGCTACAGAGTGCGAAGCCCTGCTATACTTACCTTGTGGGTCTGGTATTTCCCTCGTTGTGGTCTTAGTGGGCTATTCTCAGAACCCCAAGATGATGTTGTCATTTGTAGCAAGAAATATATATCTGGTCCCTGTCTGTCCTATCTGGTTACCCTGTCCGCACCATCCTGGCAGAGTTTGCAAACACTTGGAATTTCCTAAGTATTGAGAGAAGTAAAGGTGGTTTTTGTGATGTTACTGAGGTGACTTCTGGAAAGCCCCCAAGTCTCCAAGGGTGGTGGGGGCTGCTCACCAGAAGAACCAACCGCAGGATGAGGGGGTTGGGATTTACAGTCCCACCCCCCCAGACCTTCCTGGAGGGGAGAGAGGCTGGAGGTGCAATCCACTCTCCACGGCCAAGGAAAGTGGGGCTGGATCCCACATGTTGCAACTGAGAGCTCACTGCTCTCAAGTGGAATTTACAAACTGAAACTAAAGATCATCTTGCCGGCACTGAGGTTCCTGTGTGCCTCGACTGAGACCAGGGCAGCCAAATCAATAAATAAAACAAACATTTTTTTTTTTTAAAGGATGGCATTTGTTTGCAGAGCTTCCACACTGGGGAATGGATCTACGAGCTGCCGTGCTGGGCCCCAGACTCCACGGGGCCAAAGCTCCTTGGTTGGAAACCTCACCTAGGTATCGCTTCTTCTGGCTATTGACACTTATCCTTTGTGCTAAACCAGTAACCTTGTGAGTCACCTGGTTTCCTGAATTCCGTGAGCCCCTCTAGAAAATTAACTGAAGCCCAGGTGGGGGTCGTGAGAACCACTGATTTATAGTCAGTTGGTCAGAAGCACGGGGCTAGTGATTGGTGTCCAAAGTTGGGGGTCTTGTGAGACTGAGCCCTGGACTCATAGAATCTGATGCTCCCCCAGGGAGAGAGTTTCAGAATTGGGTTGAATGGGCGGAGGTGGGGGGACACCGGGCTGGTGTCAGAGAACTGCCTGGTGCAGGGAAAACCCCCCATGCTGAACCTGACATGCCTGCCTGGTTCCCGTCTCCAGGCTCTACCCGGGTTTCCCTGTCTAGAGTGCTTACCACTTCGAGGATGCCTGACATCCTGCTAGACCCAGCGCGGACCTCAGCGTCGCTTTCAGGGCTCCCTCAGTCACGCAGGTGTGAGTCTGCCGACTTCTGTCGTTCGGTCACTCAGTCGTGTCCGGCTCTTTGCGACCCCGTGGACTGCAGCACACTAGGCGTCCCAGTCCTTCACCATCTCCCAGAGTTTGCTCAAACTCTTGTCCACTGAGTTGGTGATGCCATCCAACCATCTCAGCCTCTGTCGTCATCCCCTTCTCCCCCTGTACTGCCCTATATTCTGAGAATTCACGTCTACGTCTGTTTCCCCGTTGGGCTCCCAGGAGGCAAGGACGCAATGTTAACTTGTGGTCTCTCTCCAGTGCCCATCACTCTACTTTGTCAATATCTGATTGCTTCAAAAACTCAATCTGAGAAAACCCTGGAGTCATGAAACGTTTAGAACTGGAAGGGGAGCTGCAGAACCCCTAGTCAAACACCCTCATTTTCACCTGAAGACACTGAGAGTCAGAGGTAGGTGGCTGGCTTGTCATTGCTAGAACTGAGATTCTTTCTCGCTTCCCTTCTGTCCGTGTGAAGTCAGGTGTGTAGATGAATAAGAGAAGTTGTGTAGGGGAGTGAGGAGATGCCAGGCTCACACATGCCATGTACCGGGAGCACCTGCCAGTTTTGAGGATCCTTGAAATTATAAAAGATAAGTCCATCACTCCCCTCACCAGGGTCCTGACTGCACTCAGGGCGCTGAAACTCCCGGCCGGGCCTGGTCTCAGTCACACCTGCCCACCCAGCACGAGGCTGAACAGCGTGAGGGGTGACTCTCCTGCCCAGCTCAGAGGGCATCTCCAGGGTCCGTGTTCCTTTTATCACCATGTTATACTCATCAGGGTTGTTAAGCCATTTGGTATCCCAGGCAACCTGCAAGAAGCTCCTGGATGTTTTAACTCAAAGAAAAGACATTTCCAAAGGGGCAGAAAGCACTCCTCACTGGGGTCTACCTCCACGGGCTCAGAAAGGCTAGTGTATAGCCTTCCAAGGGACTACTCCCTGAGAGACCTCGGGCTCTGGGGGGTGGAAAGGAAGGACTGGGAGAGGAATATCTGTAAGAACAGGGTTGTTTTTTTTTTTTCCCCCTTACTATGAAAATAGATTTCTGCAGTCTGAAACCCCAGCTGAGTTTTTCGGCAGGGGAATCCACAGGTTTCTGCATCAGCCCAGATGCAGGTTAATCTTGAAACCGCCCAGCCAGAGACCTGAGGCAGAGCCAGTGGTTTCCTGAAAAGTCCCCCAACCTGCTCCAAGACAGCCCCATGCAGCCCTGCTGCCCTCGATGTGGAGCCACCAAGGTGCTCCCCGAGCTAGCCTGCTTGCGAAGCTCACTCCCCTTCGCCCCTGCCCCTTTCCTTCTTTTGAAACCTCACCCTTGAATTCAGTTTCAGGGTTCCTGTAAGTCCCCCAGGCTGAGAACATCAGACGTTCTGATGATTTCTAGAGCCTCCATTCATAAAACACCTGGGTGTTTCCACGTGGGGTGTCTTGTTCTTCACAGGGAAAGAAACAAAGGAAGTTGCCAATCCCGTGTCTCCATGAGTCATTAAACCCTCCTGCCCCAGGATGGCGGGATCCCACAGCCCCTGAGGTCTGTGCACCCGGGAAAGAAAAACGATGCTTGCGGCAAGTAGAGCCTTTAATAAACAGACGCAATCTTCAGGCTGAGTGTGATGACCAAGTGTGCTGTTTTTAGGTGTGTGGTCCGCAGGGAGGCCAAGCCTGGCCGTGTACCCTCCGAGGTGTCGCCTTGTGAAAGTCCCCACCCCCCTGCCCCACCTCTGCCAGCGTTCTCGTGTAGCCTGCCCTCCGCAGGCCACATCAGTGGGCTGCGGGTGTTTCCCTTGCCTAGTGTTTTGCAGGACCTGGCTCCGATCCACTGATTCACTGATACTTCCAGGGTCTCCGAAGCCCTGTGATTGCACTCACCATGAGCTTGCGGGTCCACCCTGCCCCTTCTCCACCCCGCTCTGCCCCTGTGATTGCCGAAGCTCTGGTGGTACAAGAGCAGTCGTCCTGAGGCTACCACCAACAGCCAAGGGCACAGGCCCTCGCCAGGTCTGCAAAGGGCACTGACCCCCATTAGCACAGGAAGCTCCTATTGCCCTGTTGGGACTTCTCTGGCAGTCCAGTGGTTAAGAATCCACCTGCCAATACAGGGAACATGGTTGGATCCTTGATCAGGGAACGAATCGCACATGTTGTAGAGCAACTAAGCCTGAGCGCCGCAACAGGCTTTTAAAACTACTGAAGCCTAGAGCCCGTGCTTAGCAACAAGAGAACCCACCGCAGTGAGAAGCCCATGCTCCACGGCTAAGCCCCTGCACAGCAACAAAGTGCCCACGTGCCGCAGAGAAGGCCCAGCCCAGCCGAAATAAACAGCAGAAAAGAACTTATTGCCAGGAAGGAAACTCAGACCCTCCTGCGGGGTCATTCTTCTGATAGGGTTAGATCCTAGCTTGAATGCTGCTTAAACTAAGACCCTGTATTAGTAAATGTTAGTCTCAACCCCTGGAAAAGACCCTGATGCTGAGAAAGATTGAAGGCAGGAGGAGAAGGGGATGACAGAGGATGAGATGGTTGAATGGAATCACCGACTTGATGGACATGAGTTTGAGCAAGCTCCAGGGGTTGGTGATGGACAGAGAAGCCTGGCGTGCTTCAGTCCATGGGGTCAGAAGAGTTGGACATGACTGAGTGACTGAACTGAACTGAATTGGTCTCAACCCCTGGTGGCTCAGATGTTAAAGAATCCGCCTGCAATGCAGGTAGACCCAAGTTTGACCCCTGGGTTGGGAAGATCTCCTGGAGAAGGAAATGACAACCTACTCCAATATTCTTGCCTGGAGAATCTCATGGACAGAGGAACCTGGCAGGCTACAGTCCATGGGGTCACAAAGAGTCAAACATGACAGCACACACAGCCTCAACCGTGAATAGTGAAAAACCCCAAATCTCGGTGGCCCAGTGTGTCTCTCTCACGTCCCCACGGAGGATGGAGCTGGTGAGTTCTGGGCAGTTACAGGGACCTTGAGGGGCCCAGCCACTTCCATCTTGCAGCTCTGCTCTATGTGCTTCAGCTGCCAAGGTCTTCTTAGGTATCACATCTCTAGTCCAGCAACAGGGCCAGAAGGGCCAGAAGGGGACAGTCCCTCTTTTTAAGGGCACTTCCTGGAAGCTGCAGCCACCCCTTCTGCTTACTTTCCATTGACCAGAATGTGGCTGTCATTCTCGGGGGGTGGGCGGGCATTTTTGTGGTTACAAGGATGGGGGCGGGGAGGATGTGACTGGCATTTACAGACCAGTAATGCTAGACATCCTGAAATGTGACCAATAGTCCCACACCACAAAGAGTTTCCGCAAGTTCCTGTGGGGTATTGAGGTTTATAGTTATCTAAGCTGAAAAAGCCCCTGATGCTGGGAAAGATTGAAGGCAGGAGCAGAAAGGGATGACAGAGGATGAGCTGGTTGGATGGCATCACCGACTTGAAGAATGTGAGTTTGAGCAAGCTCTGAGAGTTAGTGACGGACAGGGAGGCCTGGCGTGCTGCAGTCCATGGGGTCGCAAAGAGTTGGACACAACAACTGAGTGACTGAAATGAACTGAAGCTTAGAAATTAACTCCTTTTGACATAATTTACCAAAAACTACATGTGGTATTTTTTGAACTACTTAAATATACATTGAAATTTTCAAGTGTGCAATGATCAAGTTTTTTTTCTTTTTTTTTCAGAATTGTACCAAGGCTTGTTCTCAATTTCAGAAATATGTCAACCATGACAGCTCCCTTCGTTGCTGCCATCGGAAAAATTCAGCCTTTGCCTGGTGCCACATTCAGAGTGATTTATGTCTGTGTGCCAGCTTCTGGGGCCCTTCTTTCATCTTCTGGGAGAGATGTGACTGAGTGTTTACAATATGTGAAGTGTAATATTTTGTTATAAGTTACTTTCCCTCTAGTTTCTCTTTAAAGTAATTTATGGATTTTTTTAAGCCTATAAATTTAATTTTAGGAGAATAAAGGAAAGTTACAAAGCATTTGTAGAGAAAGAAATGGCAACCTACTCCAGTATTCTTGTCTGGTTTCCTGACTTCCATAAGCCCATGGACAGAGGAGCCTGGAGGGCTACAGTCCATGGGGCCGCAAAGAGTCGGACACGACTGAGCGACTAACCAGCAACAAGGCATTTGTCATCGAAGGAGCTGCTGGGTGTGATGGGGAGACCACTGGCAGATGCATAGCCTCAGAGCCACGAAGGCTGACCTTGACCTACATCTGCTTCCTGAGCATCATCACCTCATTTACAAAGACTCCAGCCAACCAGCCTCTGCTCTCAGTTGACTGTGGGTCCCAAGCGCAGACCCAGCTCTCAAAACTCGCCCCCATCAGGACAGACCATGTGGCTTCTGGTGTTGTGGACACAGACTCCCCCAGGAAGGTTTGCGACAATTCAACACAGTCATTTTGTCACCGGGGACATTCCAACATGCTTGCTTTGCTCTTGGTTTGACCCATATCATTTTGATATGGGCCGAAATTAAGCTTTCAGCTATTTCTATCACCAAGTGACAAAGGAAACAGATACTCTGTCCCCTTGGCTCAGCCTCACCTGAGTCTCCTGCCTTGCCAATCCCACTCCCCGCTGGGAAACGTGCTTGCATCTCAGACAGGCTGAAGGTCAGGAAGGTCTGCCGGACCAACCTCCTGGTAATAAAAAATCTGGTTTTAGATTTTGTTATCAGTCTTCCTGGTATAGAACAGCCCTCCAAAATGACCTCATCAAAATGACTTTCTCAAAAGTTCTGTTTCACCCCAAAGGCCAGAGGAAGTAGGGCTAAGAAATGGAGCACACCAAAAAGGGCCATCTTGGCCGGCCCTGGATAGACAGAAAGTGCCCAGCAGGCTCAGCACAGGCGACAACATGACCGGCTCTTCCCACCCCACCCGCCACTGCCTCTTCCCTGCCTTTAGACGAGAGTGACACCTGGGGCCGGGATGGGACACCACAGATCTGGGGAGGGAAACCAGCCAGACTGCTTCAGATGAGCATGGATGCCTGGGTCTCAGCCCCGAGGCTCGCCTTTCATTGGTCTGGGGTGGGCCTGAGCACTGATAAATATATTTCTCAGCACCCCCTCGGCAATCTGAAACCCGTACCACCAGGAGTCTGCACCACAGCTCCTCTCAGCAGCTCTCTCCAACATGCCTTTGTTTTGGCATTTCCCGTTTCTTCTAGCTCCAGGGAGATGTGTGTGTGTGCTAAGTCCCTTCAGTCGTGTGGGACTCTGTGACCCCATGGACCATAGCCCACCAGGCTCCTCAGTCCATGGGATTCTCCAATCAAGAATACTGGAGTGGGCTGCCATTCCCTCCTCCAGGGGATATTCCCGACCCAGGGATCAAACTCACGTCTCTTTTGTCCCCTGCATTGAGTTCTTTACCACAGGCACCATCTGGGAAACCCAGGGAGAAGGCCTTGGGGATGTACTACAAGCAAAAATGTTCATTACTCCTTAATAAGATGAATTTAAGTCACCCACGATCTGTCCTCCTGTCTCTGCCCTCATTCCTCCCTTGATGGGTCTTGGTGCGCCATCCCTTTCTTCTTTTCAAACTGATATCTGATAAGTCATCATATTTTGAAAGACAACCTGGTAAACAAACAGGGTTGTTTGGGTTTTTTTTCTTTTTTGGTAGGAGGAGGATGCTGTTCCACCCACCCAGCTATAAGTCAAAGTTATTTCCCCTTTGTTTTATATTCAAAGTCAAATAAAAGCAATTACAACACCTGTTATGGAGAGAATTATGTCCCCCCAAAATAGATATGTTCAAGTCCTAATCCCCAGCGCTTCTGAATATGACCTTATTTGGAAATAGGATTGTTAGGAAAGTAATTAGTTAAATCACAGCATGGTCATAGGAGTAATCTGATATGACTTGTGTCCTTCTGATAAGATGACCTGTGAAGACACACACACATATGGAAAACGCCACATGAGGATGGAGCATTGGCCAAGGGACACCCAGGACTGCTGGCAACCTCAGAAGCTAAGCAAAAGTCCCAGGACAGGTTGTCCTCCAGAGCCTCTGAGTGAGCACAGCCCTGCCCACACCTTGGTCTTGGACCTGTGGTCTTCAGAAGAGTGTACGTTTATGCTATAAGTCACCCACCTCATGGTGCTTTGTTACAAGAGCTGAGGGAAAGTAATGCAAACAAAGTTACCATGCCCACTTTTGTTTGTTTGAAAGAGGCAGTAGGTTGTGATGGCTGAGGGCGCAGACTTCTGTGTCAAGCCACCTGCCTTCTTATGACTTCCTACATGGCTTTTCTCATGCGGAAAATGAGGACCCTAAGACCGTAACGCAGAGAGTTGTTATAGTTGTTAGGTGCTTAGTCGTGTCTGACTCTTTGTGAGCTCATGGATTGTAGCCCGCCAGGCTCCTCTGTCTGTGGGAATTCTCCAGGCAAGAATACTGGAGTGGGTTGCCATTTCCCTCCCCAGGGGATCTTCCTGACCCAGGGATCAAACCAGGGTCTCCTGCATTGGCAGGCAGATTCTTTACCACTGAGCCACCAGGGAAGGCAGGCCCTGCAGAGAGCTGTTAGGAAATGTGAAACAGGTGATGTCTAAGAAGAACCCAGGCCCGGCACTCAGAGGTCCTCCCAACGCACAGGGGCGACTGAGGGACAGGGCCTGGAGCAGGGAGCCAGGCTGTTGTCCAGACAGAGGAGGGCAGAGGCCAGGCCAAGTGCCCACTCCCCGGGATGCTGTCAGGATGAGGGCAGTGATACGCGAGGGCTTGGAGCAAGCGTCACATCACCGTCGTCAGGCTGCCACTGATTCATCACTGTTTCGGAGCTCCAACCTGGTGGTGTTCAGAGCAATGTGGAGAGCGGTGTGCTGGGCCACAGTTCACACCCCAGGCATCTGGCTGACACATAGACAAAAGCAAACCCATTCACTTGGGTCTCACTGCTTAATTATCGCAACTTGGCATGGCTTCTGGTGCCTTGAGAGCCCTTGGACACGAACCATACGTTTTGGGCAGGAAGGCACGGCTGGCACGGGGCCGGGCCCGTCAATCCTGCAGCTCTGCCCTGCTAAGTGGTGGATGCTCTCCAAACGCTCAGCCCCAAATGCACAGGAAGCAAAAGCCTGGCGCTCAAAGGCACCAGGGCCACACTCACCCACAACCCGCCTGCCAATCGTACCATCCTGCGTTCGTCACCGGTGGCAGTTTCCAGCCTGGCAGCGGAAGGAGGTGAGGGGACAGGGAGCCATCAGCCAGCGAGATGTTTCGTGTGCGAGGAGGACTGGCTCAGGATACATAGGAGCCTAGAGCCCCTCACCCCCCCACGCCGAGTGACGAGCCGTGCGCCTGCCTGTCTTGGATAGCCCTTGACTGTGGGTGCAGAGTAGAGCCTGACTGAAGCCACGTCACCCGTTCATTCATTCCTTTGATCAACCAACCAGCATTTGCCGAGCATCTGCTCTGTGCTCAGCCCTGGTGACACAGAAATGATGGAGAAAGGGGGCCTCCTGAAAGGGGACATGGGTCTGGGCTCTCCCTATTCCAGAAGGATCCTTCACTGAATCCTTCAGGAGGCTAGAGGGAGCTGGCCCAGTGGCCAAGTTTGCTGATGACACTCATATCGACAAGAGTGTAGCAACTTCTATGATGGGCTGCGCAGACATGGGAGCCTGAGCTTCGTTGGTGAATATTAAAAAGGTCTCAGCCCTCACAGAACTTATATTAAGTCCCCAGGGAATGTGACATTTGCAACCCGAATATTTTCTAGTCCTCTTGTGTCTGTGTGCGCTCAGTCGTGTCTGACTCTGCAACCCCATGGACTGTAGCCTGCCAGGCTCCTCTGTCCGTGGGATTCCCCAGGCAAGAGTACTGGAGTGGGCTGCCATTTCCTCCTCCAGGGGATCTTCCCGACCCAGGGATCCAACCTGCATCTCTCGCATCTCCTGCGTTGGCAGGTGGACTCTTCACCACCAGCACCACCTGGGAAGCCCCAGGGAGACTTGGCCCCAGTGATTTTCTACAGAGTTAGGAAGATATCCTCACTTCTCACATCCCCAGGGTAGCAAAAGGGCAAACAATATACTCTCTCTCAAAGAGCTAGACACCAAAGCCAGAGCCCGCCAGCCATCTCAGCACTTCCTGCTGGATGAGGCAGGCCTGTCGCAAAGGCAGATTTGGCTCCTGCCTGAGGCTGCAGCAAAGCCACCTGTTCCTGGAAGGTGACTCTGAGGTGACCTCTTAGGGAGGACAGGAAGATGGTCTGACAGTCACGGGGCAGAGGCCCAGCAGCAGGGCCCAGCGTCCAGCTGAGAAGGTCTTGCTAGCCTCTCAGGGCTGGCATGTCCCATCCCTGTGCTGAAGCAGTGATGGTGGGGGGTACTTCTGGAAAAAGAAGAGGGACGAGGTCTTTATTTTGAGTTGTGGTTAGAGGAATATTCCTCCCCCAGGGAATAGGAACGGAAGCAGAAGGCAAATGAAGTCTCCGGAGGGACTCAAGACCAGGCATCCAGCCCAGGGCATCTCAGTTGTGGCTTTCTGGACATGTGGGGCCAGGAACCTAATTCTTCATTGTGTGTGTGTATTGGGGTGAGGCGTGGGTGTTGTCCTGTGTCTTGTGGAAAGTTGAACAGACTCCCTGGCCTCTGCCCATTGGACGTGGTAGCCTCCCACACCCCCAGCTTTGGTGACCAAAAAAAGTCTGCAGATATTGCCAGGTATCCCCTGGGGACAGAATCACCCCCGGTTTGAGTCTCAGTCCAGCTGTCTCCTGGAGCGAGTGTCCCCCGCGTCTGCTTGGCCGGCTCCCAGACCCCACTTCCTCTTCCCCGTGTCAGGACTCTCCTGGTTTTAGCTCTGAAACCTCCACGTCCCCTCAGGCACAGGAGACCTGGGACAGGTGGTCATTCTCCAGACTCCTTCCGCTCGTCGGCAGGAGGCCCACCCACCGTCCTTGAGCCCATGAGTGCCGTCACCCCGCCCCTGCTTTCCCGTCCCTATTACCATACCGTCCGCTTCCTCTGTAACGCAGCACTTTTGGCCTCCCGACATCCTATTTGTCGCTATTGGTAGAGAAACCGCCCCTGCCAATGCAGAAGCCTCAAGAGAGGTGGGTTGGATCCCTGGGTCGGGAAAGCCCCCTGGAGAAGGAAATGGCAATCCACTCCAGTATTCTTGCCTGGGGAATGCCATGGACAGAGGAGCCCGGCGGGCTGCAGACCGTGGGGCCACAACGACTGAAGCGACTTGGCATGCATGTATGACATACTGTTTACTTTCCGTGTCATTTACTGCCTGCCCCTCCCCTGCCAACCCCACCACCACCACCACACACACCCATAAAAGCTACTTCAGGGCTGGGATCTCTGCTTATTTCACGGCTGTGTCCCAAGCACCCATAATAGTAAAGGCCCATGGGGGATGATAGCATTGTTGTTTGAAGGACCAGGACTCAAAAACCATCATGAGTATCTGTGACCTCTGCCATCACTCCACTGTTGGTTATTTCCACTTTCCCACCGTGGCTCTGCTGGCCACAGGAAGGGTCGTGCCCAGACCAACTGTGCCCAGACCGGCCCTCGGGCCAACTCCAGAACCACCCCCCTCCACCACCCTGATCACATCCACTGCCAACCTGGGTGGACAAGGACAAAGCAATTGTAAATCCGATCCATCCATCCTCAGTATTGGGATTAAATCCAGGCATTAGGATTGTGGATGATTTTTGACGTTTCTGCATTTTTTTTCTTCAGATTTACCACAATGAACTTGCACTTATTTAATGATGAGGAAAAAAAAAAAAAAAACAAGGAAAAATATAAACCTTACTCAGTTTGTGATTTTCACCATGATGGCTCCAAATGGGGCCTGGGGTCAGGCTCTTCTGTAGGACACGCTGAGGTCTGCCCTGAAGGGGCAGTCCCCTCCCGTCAGTGAGAGGTCTGTGAAATGGGCTGTTGACTTCTTGTTTTGAAGATTGTTTGTAAAGATCAGTGGACATCCTGGATACACCAGACGGCCAGTGGCAGAGGTGCGGAAATGGGCTTATTGTTAGGGCAGCTCTGACCAGCCCCCAGAAGTATGCTGTGTCCTAGGAGGCCTGAACAGTTACCCAGTCTCTCCAAGGGGTCGTGCCAGAGGAAACCTGGCTTTGAGGCTCTCATTCAGTTACCATCACTGTCAGGCCTGTGATTACCCGTGCCTGGCAGACTGCAGAGGCCCTGCTTGGCTACAGCCTAATAGCCGAGCTCCCAGGACCCCATTAGGAGAGGCACAGGTGCCCTGGTTTCTCACGAGAGACCATCGTGACATGTATTAACAGCTCTGAAATCCCGAGACTCACCAGGCCTGACGTTAATAAGCGATGTTCCCCCTGTTTCTTTCCTGCTCCGTCTCCAGAAATGGCTCCTCGTGAAGAAGATTGTCATGACAACCGCGGCAGGCGGGCTGCGACAGAGCGGCTCCGTGTCCGGATGAAAGAGCCTGGTGAGGTTTCGGCCGCGGAGCTCGGCAGTACAAAATCCACGTGAGTGTGGAAGGCTGGTTTCATGAACAGAAAGCTGGGTTAGGGGCTTCTCTGCACACGGGCTCCCAGCCCCAAGAGGTCTGGAGGAGGCTCAGAGCCCGCGTGGACCTGGTCCTGCACCGCCAGTGCCCCCAGCCCTGCCCCAGGGTTTCTGGTCTCTTTGTGCCTTCAACCCGGGTAACCTTGGTGCCAACAGGGGAGCAGCGCCCCTTTGATGCCTCTGACCCAGAGCTGTTGGAGGAAGCAGGTTGCTGATCCCAGCAGAGCTGTGAGAGCGCTGTACAAAGCCTGGCTTGCTGTTTGGGGGCACCGAGTTCTCTGCGGTCCCGAGCAGAAAGGACAGGCCCAGTCTCCTCTCCCCGGCCATGCGGGCAACCTCTTAGCCTCCAGATCCCTGTCTGGTCTTGCAGGTAGAGCTCCGCCCCCCCCAAGGCACTCTCCCTGGTCCTTCTGACCAGAAGATCCGAGATCCCAGGAAACTGGCTTCTGCTGTGGAAAGGACAGGCCTCGCTTGTCAGGACGCCCTGGATGGAATCCCGGCCCTGTCCCCCACCCTGTGTGACCTCGGGCAAGTCACAGAAACTTCTCCAAAACACATGCTCTCTCTCACGTTCCGGGTTCCCAAGCCCAAGTGACATTAGGCTGACCTCTCAGCGGACACTGCCCCAAGTGCTACACACACGCCTCTCACCTAGTCCCCACCGTGAACCAGCTCTGTTATCATTCAGTCCCATTTCATAGATGAGGAAACTGAGGTCCAGAGACGTTAGGGTTCTTGCCCCGAATTGCAGACTCATGAGAGGCAGAGCCCAGAATTGGACCCAGGCGGTCTGACCCCACATCTGTAAACAGCTAGCCCCACGCTGGATTGCTCTGAAGCCTACACCAGCAGGACCCTCACCAGTCTCAACTTTCACCACACATTCCTGTTCCTGCGTCCTACTCACCCAGGCCTTCCTGAAGCAGCCAAGCCCACAGTGACCTCTGGGCCTTTGTGTCTACAGACCCACTGCCCAGGTCTCCCTCCTACTCAGCGCCTGGCTGCATTCTCCCCACTTCGCCCCTCTGCCTGCACACCTCCTCGTCACAGGCTATGGGACCAAGAAGGGAATCGCCTAGACTTCTGTCTGGGCCTCCTGTTAACTTGGAGGTGTAACTAGCCAGTCCATACCCTCCAGGGGTCTCTGCTCTGGGGCATGCTCCATTCCATCCTCTGGGCCCAGTTCGTGCCCCCTTGTGGTTCACAGTCAGCTCGATTTAGGTCAAATCCCCTAGCTTGTTTCTCATCTGTAAAATGGAAAGAACAATACTGACATCCTAGGGTTGTTGTTCAGAGCCAACGAGAGAATGTACGCAGCTTCCGTCATTATTAGCATCACGGGGTGGAGGGCAGCGGTGATGGGGGGACTTGTTTTCAAACAGCTGTCCTACTAAGGAAACTTCACACACAGAGAAACACAGAACTACAGAAATCCTGAAATGGCATCCCAGCCATTTCTTCACCTGGATCTCAGACCTATTTGTCTGCCTGTTTTGAAAACTGGAAAGGCTGCATATAAAATTATAGAGATAATCTGAGCTTTTAAATGACGTTATCTGCCTGACTCTAGAGATTTACTTTTGCTTTGAGTAGGCACTTCGGCCAGGGGTAGATTATCTTAATCCGTCCTGGATGAGCTGATTCAAAGCCGGTTTCAGCCTGTGAAGGCTGGTCCATTCCTGGTTCACCCTTATGGCCGGCAGTAACCCCTCTGTTGCCCCACCCAAAGCCCTGGAGTGTTTCCTAAGCCCTCTCTCCTTCTTGGCAGAACCCGAACTCAAATGTTTGTTTCTCCAGTCTCTTTTCGGTAGACTGAAAGTTCTAACCAGTTCCTCAGCCCCTCATCTGGCACATAGAAATTGGCAAATGCCTCGTGCGGTAGGGGACGGGAAGGCTACCCTCTCTGTAATACCCTTTTCTTCTTGATTTTGGCCCCTCAAGTCCCAGCACCCTTGGGAGCTCTCTGATACCTTCAAAAGAGTTTGTAAAAAATATTTTATCTGGTTTTTCTAGCCTCGAGAGAGGTGGGTTGGATCCCTAGTTATCTCAAGGTGGGGGCTGATATGATATTAGCTAGTCCACCATATTGGAAGTGAACATCTCTATTTGAGTTAACCCTCATTTAGGTTTTTTTCCCCTAATTGTTCTGTTTTCCAATGCTCTGGGTTTTATTTTTTTTAATTTGCATATTTTTAATTGGAGGATAATTACTTTAAAATGTTGTGTTGTTTTCTGCCGTACATCCATGTGAATCAGCCACAGGTATCTTACGCTTTTGTTAATTTAAAGGTCTCACCAGAGTGTCTGGGGGAAGTGAGAATCCACATTTTTCACACTGGTCTAGGATCGAATTCCTCAGGAGGCAGACAGGGAGGGTGAGGAGGGTGCCTGGCCGTGGCTTCAGACGGCACCTTGTCCTAAACCAAGGTCAAAGAAGGTATGTGGATTGAAGGTTTCTATAGCCGCTGAATTCTCCAGGCATTTTTCTTCAACAAATCCACAAACTACTTCGATTAATGATAACTTTTCCTCCAGATAATGCAGCTTAGAAGCAAGGTAAGAGGGCCATCTCCTGGTAAGAAATACGGTGGTGTTGAGACCTACAGAGATTCTCAAACTATGCAGGACCCTGAGGGTCCCAGGAAGAGCGGGTTTGGGAAGGTGTTCAGAGGGAGTGGAGCCCTGTCTCTGTCTTCAACCAGTTCAGCTCCCTCTTGGTCTATTTTATGCACTGGATTTCTGACCAAGGTTTCCACCATGTGGACTCCGAGAAATTGTTCCATTAAAAAACTTTGAAACAGTTTCATCTTATTGATAATCTGAGTTCTCTGGACAGAACTGACTTTCGTAGGGCCATACAAATGGTTCCTGTAAAGCCAGGACATAAACCAGCTGTTTTGATCATGGTTCAAGCACTTTCCACCACCTCACACTGAGTCACCTGGAGATTCAGTTTCCCAAAAGGTCCTTCGCTTTCAAAAAATGTTTCTCTTGAAGACCACTGTTCCTTACTTTTTGTAGAGCTCTGCAGGCCCTTCTCACAAGCTCCCCCTAAAGGACATGGAGTGAACAAGGCTGCCGTCTCTACTGATGGGACCAGAGGCCGCAAACCTCCCTGGAAGCACAGTGATGCCCTGCCTCAGAGACCACAGGAGACCCTGCCTCCTAGCTCCCGAGAGTCACTGTGTGACCTTGACAAGTCAGGCCACCTCGCTGGGCCCTTATCCTCCATAAAATTAGAAATCCAGAAGGCTGAAGATCTTTGTACCTTCTTGTGGAAGGCCCCTCAGAGAATCCCCCAAGAGGGCTTGAGTCACCCGGATATGGACACGTGATCCTTCCTTCTCTTGGGAAGCCAAGGATGTCAACAAGCCCAAATGAGGATGGCAACAGCTCCAAGAGAGGAGCTATGTCTCTGAGACCAGGGAGGAGGATATACAGCATCAGTGTTCTGGGCTAAAGTGTGCAGTGCTTAGTTGGTCAATCATATCCAGCTCTTTGCAACCGCATGGACTGTAGCCCACCAGGGTCCTCTGTCCATGGGATTCTTCAGGCAAGAATACAGGAGTGGGTGGCCATGCCCTCCTCCCAGGGGATCTTTCCAACCCAGAGATTGAAACCAGGCTAAACCGTGTCCCCACCCACCCAAATTGCTATGTTTCCCCTGATATCTCAGTTGGTAAAGAACCTGCCTGCAATGTAGGAGACCGCGGTTCGATTCCTGGGTCGGGAAGATCCAGTGGAGAAGAGATAGGCTACCCACTCCAGTATTCTTGGACTTCCTTTGTGACTCAGCTGGTAAAGAATCCACCTGCAATTTGGGAGACCTAGGTTTGATCCTTGAGTTGGGAAGATCCCCTGGAGAAGGGAATGGCTACCCACTCTAGTATTCTGGCTGGGAGAATTCCACGGACTGTGTAGTCCATGGGGTCGCAAAGAGTCAGACACAACTGAGCGACTTTCACTTTCACCCAAATTCCTATATTGAAGTTCTAACTCTCAGTACCTCAGAATGTGACTGTATTGGATGCAGGACCTTTAAAGAGGTTAATTAAGATACTGAGATCACCATTTGGGGTCCTAATCCAGTATGGCTGGTGCCCTTATGAGAAGCCAAGGGAAGAAGCCACAGGAGAAATCAGGTCTGCTGACACCTGGATCTTGGATTGCAGCCTCCAGAACCAAGAGAAAATGAATGTCTGTTTGTCACCCAGTCTGTGGTCCCTTGTTATGGCAGCCCTACCAATCTAACACAATTGGCAAATCCCCTGCTTAGCGACGTCCCCCACCTCTTTGGAAATTATTCCTGTTTGCTCTTTTGACAACCTCTCTTGTGAATGAGCTGGAGAGAAATTCAATCCTTAGAATGAGTGAGATAAATAAAGTTATAATGAGAGTTGCTATGGACCTACCATTTCTGCCCTGGGGGAGGAGTCACAGCAATGAAGACCCAGCATAGCCAAAATCAAATAAATAAGATAAAATAAAGATATTTAAGTTCTTTGTCCTCAACTGTAAAAGTAGGATTAAAACAGCTTCCTTGCCCTGGTGCTGTAAGCATTGTGTTCAGTACACAGTTAAGCTCGGGCATAGTCAAGAAATAATTTTTGAAAACAACGTACAGTTGCATGACATACAGGCATAAACATATCTATTTCATGAATATCCTGTGACAAAGCTGAATGAAGAGATCTGGGCTTCCCAGGTAGTGCTAGTGGTAAAGAACCCGCCTACCAATGCAGGAGACTTAAGAGCCACGGGTTTGACCCCCAGGTCGGGAAGATCCCGTGGAGGAGGGCATGGAACCCCACTCCAGTGTTCTTGCCTGCAGGATCCCATAGACAGAGGAGCCTGGAGGGCTCCAGTCCATAGGGTCACAAGAGTCGGACACGACGGACGTGACTTAGCAAGCACGCAGTGAAAGGATACAATACCAGTTGATTTTTCATTGAGAGGGGAAAAGTGGTGTCTTTCTCTAGCCCAGAACCAAGAGTTGGTCAGAGGAAAGGATGGGGGACGATTTCAACAGATAAATAACCAAATGTCTGAAGAGAATTTGCAAACAGAATGGATTTCCTTCCCAAGGACTGGAAGTGGCATGGGCAGCTGGGCAACAAAAGAGCTGCAGTCATTTTCCGCTCCATTTCTACAGACAGCAACAGAAACATGATGGCGGAGAACAACGCCAAGTGACAATCTTCATTTCATTTCTCGGGGATAGAAAACACACCCGTTTATTAAGTCTTTAAAAGCTGTAACCACAGATTGCGGCAACAAGACGCGACAGAGAGAAGAGAGCTTGGGTTGAGCCAGCCGTATGTGGCAACCAAATGAAAAGATGATTCCCGTCTGGTGGAGCAGCAGCCAGTCCCCGGGAAGAGCATGAACAAAGAGCTTCTCATTTACAGCGGAGATGCTGACATGCGGTGTGTTTTCCTTGGCAGACGGGCAAGTTCCCCAGAAAAGGAAGATTAATGCAAGCAGGAAATACGAGCACACTCTAGCAAACCATGTCCATTTTCTGCCTGGGGAGATCTCTGAGAAATGGATGGCCTTGGCCGTGGGTTAGGAGGACGTGAACAAGTTCTGCCCTAGGACCTTCTCCCGCGTCTCAACTCTGCCCAACCTGACTTTCACAGTGAAGTCTCTCCTGTCTCAACATTGCTGGGCAAGAGGCAGCCCACCTGAATTCATTTTACCACAAATGAGGACTTTCCCATATAAACGTCTAACAGTTGGTCATCAATAAATACTTATTGAGTGAAGATTTTTTTTTTTTACTGTAGTCACTGATCCTGCTTCTAGACACACAGAATAATGATTATTAGCAAGGATTTTAAAGTCAGACTAATGAAGATTCAAAAACTTGCTCTAACCCCATTTTAGCTGTGTGACCTTGCGGTAAGGTGTTGAACTCCTTTTAATGTAGTTTTATCATCTTTTAAATAGGCATGATGGGACCTTTCTGGTGGTCCAGTGGCTAAGACTCTGAGCTCCCAAAGCAGGGGGCCCAGGTTTAATCCCAGGTCAGGGAGCTAGATCCCACATGGCATAACTAAGAGTTCACCTGCCACAACAAAAGATCCTGCATGCCGCAACTAAGACCCGGCACAGCCAGATAAAGAAATAAACAAAATAGGCATGACAGTGCACAAAAAGTATGTAATGCTGAGCACAGAACATAGCAAACTCCTCATTCAGTACATATATGTTGCTCATTATCACTACGACCACACCTCAGTGCAGGTGGCCAGCATCTGTCCCCTGCTGACCACAAAACCCCCAACTCATCTCCCCGACTCCAGCATTTCCCCACACCCCAGAGTCTTCCACACACTAGGGCCAGAGTGATCTTCCAGAACACAAATCTAATTGGTATTAAGAAGATCCAAAAACCCTCT
This sequence comes from Budorcas taxicolor, assembly GCF_023091745.1. Lineage (NCBI taxonomy): Eukaryota > Metazoa > Chordata > Mammalia > Artiodactyla > Bovidae > Budorcas > Budorcas taxicolor. The sequence continues at coordinate 30,603,364 of NC_068921.1, read as the reverse complement.
CTTCCAAAAAAACTGATCATAAATTGTCAAAACCAACTTTGCCTGAGGTCATGAAATTATCCAAAGGCTTGCAGTCATCTGGGAAGCTTATAAATGGCTAAATCTTGGTAAGAACAGTGAGATTTATGGGGTTTTAACTTGCTGTATTCCAGTCTTTCCACTTCCAGCTCCATGGTTGCCTTGAAAAACCAGTCATAGTCACACCAGCCGCCTGATAGCCACTAGATCGGTGGAGATGGCGCTGGGGTTCCTTTAAAGCTTTATTTCCAGGGAACCATCAGTATCTGACCTCTCTGGTAGTTCCCTGCAAGTGTCCACCTGCAAAGTCATCTTTATTTTACCTGACCTGGCGTTCATTCCGTGCAAAAAGCCTTTTCGCCCGGGGCGGGGTGGCAGGGGTGGGTGTTGCGGACAGTGGTTGTCAAAAAAAGAAATTAAAGGCAACAGTTTAACTTTGCAGCTGGGTGCTTTGTGGCCGCCTGAGGTAGTGAACAACAGTTGGGACAAACAATTAGCTGGCCAAAAAGCCTAAAGGGAAAGGTTGAGGAATGAATTTCCAAACGGGCTTTGAAAAACTTTGACATTTTCCTGGGAATCTCGAAGGCCATGTGGACCTGAAGGGCTATGAGTGTGCCCAGAGCTGTGTGTATTGTTGCTGTTCAGCCGCTCACCCGTGTCCGACTCTTTGTGACCCCATGGACTACAGCATGCCAGGGCTAGGTAAATGCTCACAAAAGACCTCAAAAGGCCCTAAGCTCTCACCTCTCGCCGACCTTGATGCACTGCACAGCCAGGAATTGATAGCTAAGGCATACCTGTCAACTTCCTGGCTGAGTGTTGAAGATGAGCCCCTCTGGGCACAAAGAGCCCTTGGCAACGAATGAGAGATTTATTGGTTATAGAAATTTAAGGAAATCTCTGTCCATTCATTAACTGACTGGTGAGCTAAAGAGTTTAGTGGCTAAACATGAACAAGATGATAGACTTTACAAAATTCATTCAGAGAAGGTATTAAAACAACAACAACAGCAACAACAGCAACCAACCCTGGAGACAGGGCAGAATCTGATTTTGTTGCTGTTCAGTCACTGAGTTGCGTCAAACTCTGCAACCCCATGCACTGCAGCACACCAGGCTTTCCTGTCCTTCACCATCTCCTGGAGTTTGTTCAAACACATGTCCATTGAGTCAGTGATGCTACCTAACCATCTCATCCTCTGTCTTTCCCAGTATCGGGGTCTTTTTCAGTATCACATTATATCATTTTAAATGTAATCAAGAAAGGAGGAGGGTCTTCCCTGGTGGTCCAGTGATTAAGCCCCCGAGCTTTCAATGCAGGGGGCACTGGTTCAATCCCTGGTCAGGGAACTAAGACCGAAGATGCCTCACAGTGCTGGCCAAATAAATAAATAGCAATTTAAAAACAGAAAAGAAGAAGGAGGAGGTGAAAGAGGAAGTTACCATATGCCAGACACTGAGCAAATGCTCTGCACTTGCCATCTCAGGTAACTCTCACACCCACCTGCAAAGGCATTGTTCTTATCTTACAGACTATTAAAACCCAGTCCCAGGGGGTTAGCCTGATGTGGTCATACAGCCCGGAAGTGGCAGGGGAGGCAGGGCAGGGACCCTAAGAGTCTGGCTGGAGCACCCCTACACTCCACCTTTGGGCGGATCTGCCTGGGGGCCACCTGTTGTGTCTTTAGAACACCCGTGAGCTGTTTGAGGTAGTCATTAGCTGAATAAATGCTTTTCAGCAGGGGGTAATCATTATATTAATTATTGTAATAATCAGGTTCATCAGGCACTGGGTGCGACGCTTCCTAACAGAATAGAAGCACTCTCTGTGCTATTCACAGGCACCAGGCAGCTTAACACAGCCCTCCAGCTGCACTGGATGTTCATAAATGTTTACTGACCTGAAGTCCTGGGGCCCCTCAGAAAGTCACGGGAGCAAAGTTCAAAGTTTCCAAGCATCACTTACTGGCTTCCAGCTGGAGGCAGTGTGATGCTGGTGTCACCCTCGGTGCCCTGTCACCCACAGACCTGTGTTAATGCCAAACTGGTAGGTGGAGCCCAAGTGGCCTTCTTTTTTTTTAAACGGCTAAACTGTGAACTGGTTAATTTTTGCTTGTGTTCTGTAACTCTCAAAGACTTCAGCGTTAAAAGACTTTCTCAATATCTCTGCCTCCTAGCGAAGAAGGGGTGCAGTATTAGAGTTCACCGTGTGCCATAATCTGAAGGTGACATTCTGACCCGACTTCGGAATAAATAGACTTAAAACAGAATTTCACAAGAAGCAACAATTCCATTATATCTTAAATTTTAAAAGCTTTTAACTTTGTCTTTTTTCTCCCATCATAACCATTAGTGTTGATGGAGCATGCAAATTATCTGGGGAAAGAAGAGCATCCTTTGTTGGCTAATGTCTTTTCCTTCTCCTTACTATTGTGAAATGCAATTTCTAATAGGCGATGTTTAGTGTTCTCTGTTCACCTCTCTTAAGGCTCTGTTGAGCATGACAAATGTGGGGATGATTGCTTCTAGGGTTTCATTGAGAAGATGAAACATTAATATATTAAATTTGTATTTAATCAAGTTCTTCTACAAGAGGCCTTTCATTGTTTGGCCTTGTTGACAACATACGAGTTGCCCAGTTTCCGGCTGATGCTACCCTTGCCCTTCAAGGTGCTGGGCACAGTCCAGCTTCTCAGTAGCCTTCTCCATCCGAATTCCCAGGAGGTAGAGCTGGTGTCCCAGGGTGTGCTCACTTCTAACTGTGGGAACAACGGAGCAGTGGGGTGCCCCTCACCCTCACGGTTTGCGGCAGGAAGGCGTGCCGCTTTCTGAATCCCCTCTAGCCTGAACTCCATCCCACACATGAAGGATTGCAAATTCACTTCCTGTCCCAGCAACTCGTCATGGAAAGTTTGGGGCTGTAGAACAGCCCATCCTTTTATCTTCAAAGCTTGAAAGCTCTTGGATCTAAGGAAATAGCTTATTTCGGTTGAGAAAAGACAATTTGATTTTAGGATGGTTAAACAGAGGGTTAGTGAAAAATTAAAACCATTCAACTGTAAGCCTAATAAAAGATTCGAGTGGTTGTAAATCTGCTGGTGATTCGTTAATGCCACCTAAAAGCAGGCATCCTTCTGTAGAGGATGCAATACTGAGGGGCTTGCTGAGTGAGGTGATAGGACGTGCCTTAGAGGTTCTGATGAGATAGGTTGGGACAGCATGTGTCGGAACAGGGCTGTGAACACGACAGCAACATCGTGGTCCAGCATATACATGGGCGTGCGCACGTGCACACACACACACACTATCCATGTTTGCAAAAGCTACTTGCCCACTAAGCCAGCAGGACTTCACTAACCACATGGTCTGCCAGGACTCTGACAGTTTAGGTTTTCCCACAGTGATTTAAAATCTTATTATTACCAGGCTATTAAATCACTTACTGTGTGACCTTAGACAAAGCGCCCAACCTTTCTGAGCCTCAATTTCTTAATCTATGAAATTGATTAAAGAATTCCTTGTAGGCAGGTTGTTGGTGAGGAATAGCAATAATGGCTGAAACATCCAGTGCAGTAAGTGACACACAGTGAGTGCTCAGTACACAGGATGAATTGCTAGGACTTTTATTCTTATTCTTAATCAGGGGATGAAGATCAGGGATTTGAGGGAAATTAATGTCAATCGTCTCTTTAAAAGAAATGTCCTAGCGCTGAAGTAGTTTTTCTTTAAAATGTTGCCTATAGTGTCCTTATTAGAGCTTTAAGACTCTGTGTGTGTGTATGATAAATCCTGCTTGTGTGTGTGTGCATGCCCACTCACACTTAGTTGTGTCTAACTCTTGGTGACCCCAGGGACTGTAGCCTGCCAGGTTCCTCTGTCCATGGGATTTCCCAGGCAAGAATACTGGAGTGGGTCACCATTCCCTTCTCCAGAGGATCTTCCTGGACCTGGGATCGAACCCGTGTCTCTTGAGTTTGCTGCATTAGCAGGCAGATTCTTTATCACTGAGCCACCTGGGAAGCCCCAAATCCTGCATAAATAGCTATTTTTAAATCTTTTATTTTTTAAAGTAGTTTTATTTATTTATTGGCCATACCTCAAGGCACGTGGGGTCTTAGTTCCCTGACCAGGGATCGAACCCGTGCCCCCTGCAGGCAAGTGCAGAGTCCTAACCACTAGACCACCAGGGAAGTCCCTTAATCTTTTAAAAGGTGTTGTGATTATATGTTTAGAGGAAAGAATGAGACATCAGATTTCTGGTTCCTCAGGTAAAGAGCTTGGAAGTTGCCCCTGTGTTCTAGTAAGTCAAAGCTTAACAGACTGAGAATTCAACAACTCTCTAGGATGCAATAAGGGAGGGAGGGGGGACATGGGGCAACCACTGCCTGCAAGACTGGAGACCCAGCCAGGCAAGTACAGGGATCGGCAGCCACCCGGAGCGGACTCAGTGGGGGCCAGTGCTGGGACCAAAACCGCAGCCGTGATGTTCACTTCCCCTAGGCGCTCCATGTAGACAAGGTCAAGAGCTAAAATCTCCAGGGGGATGCCATCATAGCAGGCCCCCACAGCCTTGCAGGATTTATCTCCGGGGTCTCAGCCAGGTTCCCACACTAAATATCAGAGAAAAGCTCCCTCAGGCTCCCAGCAGTGGGAGGGGAAAAGGAGCCCTGTTAAAATACACCAGACACATTTCTCTTGGGACTGACACATACACACTATAATACATAAGCTAGATGACTAATAAAGACATAAGTACAGCGCATTGTGCACCCTGGCTCAGTCATATTTCTTTGTGACCCCGTGGACTGTAGCCCACCAGGCTCCTCTGTCCATGGAATTTCCCAAGAATACTGGAGTGGGTTACCATTTCCTTCTCCAGGGGATCTTCCTGACCTGGGGGTCGAACCCGCGTCTTTTGTGTCTCCTGCACTGGCAGGCAGATTCTTTACCAGTAGTGCCAGACAGTCTTGGCTAGCACAGGGAATTGTACTCAGGACTCTGTGATGATCTGTATGGGGAAAGAATCTAAAAAAGAGAAAAGAGTGGATATATATAAAAATATTATATATATAACTGATTCGCTTTGCTATATACCTGAAAATAACAACATGGTAAATCAACTACAGCCCAATAAAAACTTTTAAAATAAAAAGAAATATACCATAGCCCTCTGTTCTTCTTAACAATGCCAGCCCTCAGGGGAAACTAGGGAACCAGAGCCTGGCCTGCTGGGGTGTGATCAGAGCCAGACTGCCTGGGGGAGGGAAATCCCCACCTCCACCTGCCCTAGCCATCCTGTGTCTCCTAAAAGAGGAGGAAAAATAAACTGAGAAACACTTGTGAAGCTCACAGTCCAGAGACACAGGCTCAGAGAAACACCGTGACCCTATCTTAGGACAAGAACGCTGCCCCACACTTCACACCTCACCAACGTATCCCTGAGGGCCTGTTTATGGCTGTTCCTTTTTACCCAGCACATCGTGTCTGGCTATTAAGAAAAATCACAAGGTCTACCAAAAGGCAGAAATCACAGCCGAAGAGACAGTGCAAGCATCAGAACCAGACGCGGAAGGCATGTCGGAATGACCAGACCAGGAATTTAACACAACTCGGATGACTATGCTGAGAGCGCTAATGGATAGAGAAGACAGACACAGGACAGATGGACGGTGTAAACAGAGAGATGGAAGTCCTGAGAAGGAACCAGAGAGAAGCGCTGGAGATCAAAGGGACTGCAGCAGAAATGAAGAACGCCTTTGATGGGCTTACAGGCAGACCTCGTTTTATTGCACTTTGCTTTATTGGGTGTCACAGACACTGGGTTGTTCTTTTTTTTTAAAAAAAAAAAAAACAAATCGAAGCAACCCTCCTGCATAGAAGCAGTCTATCTGCACAGTTCCTCCAGCAGCATTTGCTCACTTTGTGTTTCAGTGTCATATGTGGTAATTCTCACAATATTTCAAACTTTTTTCATTATTATTTGTTAGAGTGCTGTATAGTCAGAGGTCTTTGATGTCGCTACTGTAATTGTTTTGAGATGCCACGCACCCACAGTAGATGGAAAACTTAATCAATGGCTCCACCAGGGCTGTTACCCTGTCTCCTTCCCTACTCCTTAAGACACAACAATATTGAAATTAGGCCACTTAATAACCTTACAATGGCCTCTAAGTGTTCAAGTGAAAGAGAGCATTGCACATTTCTCGCTTTAAATCAAAGGCTAGAAATGGGGCTTCCCTGGTGGCTCAGAGGTAAAGACTCTGCCTGCCAATGCAGGAGATGTTTGATCTAATGCCATGTTTGCTCCCTGCTCTGGGAAGATCCCACACACCATGGAGCAGTTAAGTCCATTCGCCACAACTACGGAGCCTGTGCTCTAGCACTCAAGGGCCACAACAAGGAATAAGCCCCACTCTACCCAACTAGAGAAAGCCCACTTGTAGCCACAAAGACCCACCACAATCAAAAAATAAACAAATAAGTCAATCTCAAGAAAAAATCAATCAATATATTGGGAATTCCCTGGCAGTCCAGTAATTAGGACTCCAAGCTCTCCATGCCAAGGGTCCAGGTTCAATCCCTGGTTGGGGAGCTGAGATCCCACAAGTGGTACAGCCCCCCCCCAAAAAAAACCAATATAATCCATCACATCAACAGACTGAAAAAGGACACAGGAAGGTTCTGGAAGAGTTATAGCCCAGGTCTCACCCTTCCCCACCACACTGCTTTGGGACTATCCAAGCCCATCTGCTCCCACAGAAAGAGGAAGCAACAGCCCAGCTCTGTGTAGCAAGAGCCCCCTGAACCTGCCTGAGCTGAGGGGCGATGGAAGCAGGGGGCCTGGCCCCAGAGCTGGAGCTCGGCGACCTGAGGGCCCTGAGGGTTTACAGGCACAGCTCTGAGCAGGAACAGAAGTGATGGGGAGGCTGCAGCGGTTCCAGTTTCCTGCGGTCGACTGGGGAGCTTCCCTCCTCTCCCCTCACACTCATCAGGGCAGACACACAAAGGCCTCCATCTCAGTAACACACATCAGCAGAGAGGGGAGTGGACGGGTCAGGGAGACAGAGCTCGTGATCCAAACTGCACCTCTGCAGAGAACAATCACTAGAAGAAAGACATCAAGCCAACAGCATGCATCTCAGGAGCAGAACTTTTGGGACAAATGGACCAAGAGGGAAGTTGACACAATGTGTGTGCTTAGTTGCCCCGTCATATCCCACTCTTTGCAACTCCATGGACTGTAGCCCACCAGGCTCCTCTGTCCATGGGATTTTCCACGCAAGAATACTGGAGTGGGCTGCCATGCCCTCCTCCAGGGGATCCTCCCAACCCAGGGATTGAACCCAGGTCTCCTGCATTGCAGGCAGATTCTTTACCAGCTGAGCCAGCAGGGAAGCCCAAATTGACACAATAAATAGGCTCAAAGAGGTGAGGGAGTACAAAAGTAATGTGAACCAGGCAGAGAAGTTATCAAACGGGAAGCAATGCCTGGTCTACTACAGGTGGGGCAGGCAGTCATTCCAAGGTCTAGCAAACTTCTCAGCACAACAGATGAACTCCAGCCCCGTTTGTATCTCCCCAGCGAGAGTGGGAGAGGTTACGGGGGATGCTGTCAACCCTACCCTTCCTTGGATGCTAAGGGCCCCCTCTGCAGACCTTAGGCTGTCCCCCACCACGTGTCAGTGAGCTGCAGTGCTGATGTGGAGAATGGCGCACTATTCTGTGAAGAGAGTTTATTTCTTAACCATGGATCTGACAGGGTGATTCTCCAGCCCAAACACGTTCAGTGGCTTTCTGCCATCAGTCGAAGGTTCTCCGAATGACTCATGAGGTTCTTACATTCTGGCTCCAAACCACCACCCCAATTTCTCCTCCTGCCACCATCCTCCAAACACCTGATGGTCCTGCAACATGAAAGCCTGCATAAAAGATGTCAAAGCACAGAGGCTGCTTCCAGGCACTGATTCTGCAGGTCTGTGATCACCGCCTGGAACTGTTGGAGAGAAGTGGGAGAAATGGCCGTGGTCCATGAGCATATCTGCCTGGGGGCTGGCAAGATGGGGAAAGCTTGCCATGCTGAGAGAAATGAGCTTCAGCTAGAAGCTCCCACACGTAATGTGGTTTTTCATAGCTTCATGCCTTAGAAAATGCTGCTGCAACTGCCTAGAAGGTTCTTCCCCACTCCATCTACCGATTAAACTCCTACTCATCCTTCAAAACCCCAGCCCCTCACCAGGAGCCTTAGTGCTTTATTTTCTGTGAGGCTGCAGCTGTGGTTTCAGGCATACAACACACGGCGCTGTGGGGTGGTCTATGGAACCATCTCTCCAACAGTGAGTGCTTGGAGGGCAGGGACCAACTTTATGCTACTCTGAATCCACTGTGCCTGTCATGTAGAGACCATTTAATAGATGCTTGAGTCATTAATTAAATACAGATGTCTAGCTAGCTAATTAATGATAACGGAAAATTATGCTCTACGAGGAGATCTGTCCAGGGTGATTCTTCGGAATTCCTGCCTTGAGGGAGAATAGAATTAGTCTAGCCTGGATTATCCTTGAGGTGGGTCAGCATCATTTAATTACAGGCCCTGTTAGGCTTCCTCTGAGCACTTGCCTGTCTGAGACTGAGGCTGTCCCAGAAGGGCCCCCAGTTTCCACTGCAGAGGCTGCTGCTCCAGCAATGCCAGCCAGTATCCAGCAGGGTGTACATCCAAGATTGAAGGTTTGATTTTCAAATCTCCTAGACCCCAAAGACAACCTTGTTCTGTGGGAGAGAGACTTCATGCTCTTTTATAGGCACAGGACTCCTGCATCTGACCAGCCATAATGAACAGTTTCAGTACACATTTCAGTGTAAATAAATGATTTTCAGCTTCCTTGAGGGTCGGGGCTGTAGATGGTGTGAGCCCAGGGGTCCTGGGTACCCTTTGCCATCTCGCTTCTCTGTGCATCCTCCCCCCGCCCCACCCAGCCCCCCACACATCCCCTGGCTGTCTCACCTCTGGTCCAGGTGTTTCCTTGACCTGGAAGTCTCGACCCACTCCCGCCCAGCCCACCCTCTGATGGTAAACACCTACTCACTAGTCTTTCAAGACTCAGGTCAATAGACTCATCTCTACCGTTATTTTAGATTCCACATATAAGCAATATCCTATGATATTTGTCTTTCTCTGTCTGACTTATTTCACCCAGTATGTCAAAGGAACATATTTATAAAACAGGAATGGAGTCACAGATGTAGAAAACAAACTTATGCTTCTTAAGAGGGAGGAGGGGTAAATTGAGCGTTTCAGATTGACATATACCACTGCTATATATTAAACAGATAACTAGTAAGGACCTGCTGAGCGGCTTCCTCGGTGGTTCAGTGGGTAAAGAATCCACCTACAATGCAGGAGACACGGGAGACGTGAGTTTGATCCCTGGGTCGAGAAGGTCCCCTGGAGGAGGAAATGGCAACTCACTCCAGTATTCTTGCCTAGAGAATTCCATGGCCAGAGGAGCCTGGCGTGCTGCAGTCCACGGGGTCGCAAAGAGTTGGACACAACACGCACATACACACATATATAAACTAGATAACTAATAAGGACCTACTGTATAGCACAAGGAATTCTGCTCAATACTCTGTATGTAACGATCTCTATGGGAAAAGAATCTAAATAAAATAGGGTCTTCCTTGCAAGGAATGTAAACCTCCTTGGCAGGCTGTAGAGGCCACCTGTAGTTAAGAAAATGATGGAACTCAATCCCGAGGGATGGAGGGGAGTGACAAGCCAGCAGCAGCACAAACACCCCCATCACAAGAGCTTTGGGACTTCCCTCGGGGTCCCGCAGTTAAGAACCCGCTTGCCAATGCAGGGAATGCAAGTTCAATCCCTTGTCCAGGAAGATTCTACATGCCACAGGGCAACTAAGCTTGTGAGCCCGCAACAGCTGAGCCCTCACACCACAGCTACTGACATCTGCCCTCCTCGAGCCTGTGCTTCCCGATAAGAGAAACCAACGCAATGAGAAGCCCTCGCCTTGAAACTTCAGAGGAGCCGCTCCCCACAACTACAGAAAGCCTGCTCACAGCCATGAAGACCCAGCACAGCCAAAAATGGATAAATAAAATGCCATCCATTTACAAAAATAAAAGAGGAAGAGCTTTGGAGCCAAGTTCCTAAGTCAGTTGACAGAGGAGAATAAGAATTAAAATGGCACTAACTTTTTGTGGCATTTCTTCCAAGGTTGTTCTTCAAGAAAAGGCTGCTTCAGGAGTTGATATTAAGCTCAGCTCTTTTAGGGGAGAGAACTGTTTTTGCAAATTACAGACAGAAAAGCATCCAGAATGCCCTCCCCCTCCCCTAACCCTGGCTTTGATCTTAGTGTCCCTGTCCAGGCTGGGTGGCCAGGCACTCAAGGAATGACACAACAGAGGGACTCATAGAATTACAGAAACAGTGTTTCACAGCTGGCTTAGCTTGTAAAGATTAATGTAGAAAACTAGTAAATGTGTGCCACTTATGTACTGGCCTCTGTTCTAAAGGCGTCACATGAATTACATATTGAATCTTGCCAACAACCCTCTAGGGTAGCTACTGTTACATTGTTGTTATTCAGACACTAAGTTGTGTCCGGCTGTCAGCGACTCCCTGGACTGCAGCGCACCAGGCCTCCCTGTCCATCACCAAGCCCCAGAGTTGCTCAAACTCATTCCATCGAGTCGGTGATACATCCAACCATCTCATCCTCTGTCGCCCCCTTCTCCTGCTGCCTTTAGTCTTTCCCAGCATCAAGGTCTTTTCCAATGTGTCAGCTCTTCCCATCAGGTGGTCAAAGTATTGGAGCTTCAACATCAGACCTTTCAATGAATATTTAGTGTTGATTTCCTTTAAGATTGACTGGTTTTATCTCCTTGCAGTCCAAGGGACTCTCAAGAGTCTTCTCCAGCACCGCAATTGGAAAGCATTAATTCTTTGGTGCTCAGCCTTCTTTATGGTCCAACTCTCACATCCATATGTGAATACTCTTATGATCTCCATTTAATAGATAAGGAACCTGGGGCTGAAAACTGTGTCAACTTGTCCCAGGTCTCCCAGCTAGAGAGAGACAGCTGGGGTGAGCAGCTAGGTAGCGTCCTGCCTCTGGAGCCCCTACTTTTAACCCCATGCCATCCCACCCTCAGCATGGAGGCCAGATGGTCACCTCATCCTTGCGGGGTAATGGAAAGACTAAACTGGATTTGGGGGTGACTCTTTCTGGGTGAGGATGGATGAAGGAAAGGAATGAGGAGCTGGGCCATCTTTGGGGGCTCTGGTCAAAAAAGCAATTGCCTGGGTGGGTGATGACTGAGAGCAGCCAGGGGACCAGTGTGGATGCATCCCAGGGAATGTCAAATGTCAGAACTAGGGAGACCTGGAAGACAAGGAAAAGCCAAGATGCACCCTAAAGTTGAGGACAGCCGTGGCTGCAAGCAGCAGCCTTCTTGGTAGTGTATCCAGCCTGTTGTCTGTACAGGTTGCCCTAAGGGACCTTGGAGACAGCTCTTCCCAGTGGACATTCATGACTGGCCTGGTGTCCCCAGGCTAGGCTCCAGCCAGATATGCGTGGTGCCTTTGGAAGCCCCAGGGCACAGTGGCCAGGGTTCACGTTGGCCAAGTCATCATGTCCACCTGCATCAAGCTGCAGAACAAGGAGCATGTAAGTGAAGCCCTCCTCAGGGCCAGGTTCAAGTTCCCTGGCTGCCAGAAGATCCGTATCTCTGAGAAGTGGGGATTTACTAAGTTTAACGGGGGTGAATTTGAAAACACGATGGCAGAAAATCAGCTCGCCTAGGATGGCTGTGGGTCAAATGTGGGTAACTGTGACCCCCTGGACAAATGGCAGCCCTGAACTCATGAGAGCCTGGGCGCTGTCCACTCCTTACTCTGGCCCATCAATAAATCAATAAAGTCGAGGACAAGAGCAGATGGCTCAAGGGCCGAAACCCACACGATGAGGGACCAGGAAGCAGGACCCCAGGTGCAGAGGTAGCGGTGGCCTGGCGGGAGCCTCCATGTGTGAACAATCAGCCAGTTGCAGGCCAGGGGGTCGGCAAGCACAAGGAGGGAGCTCGGGTAAGGGGGTATCATGGTAAGATGACCACAGGAATTTGAAGTCTGACCAGCAGCAGTGAAAACGGCCCCTAGAGCAGCCGTCCCTAACCTGCTTGACACCAGGGACCAATTTTGTGGAAGACAATTTTTCCACAGACCAGGCGTGGGGCGGTGGTTTTGGGGTGATTCAAGTGCGTTACATTTACTGTGCACTTTATTTCTAATCTGGGCTTCCCTGGTGGCTCAGATGATAAAGAATCTGCCTGCAATGCAGGAGACATGGGTTCGACCCCTGGGTCGGGAAGATGCCCTAGAGAAGGGCATGGCAACCCACTCCAGTATTCCTGCCTGGAGAATCCCATGGACAGAGGAGCCCAGTGGGCTATAGTCCATGGGGTCACAAAGAGTCGGACACGACTGAGCTTCAGAACACTTTGACTTCACTTCTTCCTTATTTCTAATCTAATGCTGCTGTTGATCTGATTGGAGGTACTGGTCCACAGCCGGGAGGTTGGGGACTCCTTGCCCAGAGAAATGAGCCAGGATGGAATCCTTGGAAGCACGTGGTCAGGAAGTGCTCAGACTGGCCTCTGAGATCCCCCTGGGCAGGGAGGCTATAATTTCAGGCTTCTGAAAGGCCCCCAGGGAAATCTCCCTCTCTGACCACAGGCTCATGTGCCCTGGCCTCACTCACCAAGGGTACTGCCAAGCTCTGTCCTGTAAATTTTGGGCACTGAGCAAATATTAAGCCATAAAAAAACAGGAGCAGAGAAATCATTAGTGATGTATCAGTGATCGTGTAATGTCACTGCGGAGACTTCCCAAGTAAATAATTTCCTTTCCAGCCACCGAGCATCATAATGACACAGCCAAGACGGGTTTCTATTTATTCCTGGCCAGTTTCTCTCAGATTTACGTTCCAGTCATGAGATGGGACCTCTCACTGCATTTCAGCACATTACTTAATCAAATGGTATGCCGGTTGACCCCAGTGTGTCTTAAAGTTGGGGTTATTTATGGATATGGTTTCACGTGGAGGGTCACCGTGGGGCCTAATCTGCATATGCCTCTCAGGAGAGCTGGGACGTTATTTGCATAAGAAGCCCTAGGTTTCTGGGGAGGACCCAGAAAGAGGACTGGAGCACAGCTGAAGGGCGGAGTCCCTGCTTTTAGGGACCAGCTACTCAAGGGAAGACTCTAGTCAAGCCACACAGGGGAGCACTTAGGGCAAGTGGGGATCCCCCCTCACCTCAAGTCTAAAGTGAGTCAGGGAACCAGTGTTCTGCTTCAAAGGGTATCTTGGTACCCAGGACACCATGACATGGGTACCAAGTCATGACATCATGAACAGTCTCCCTAGTTCCTCCCAGGCTCTTCCTAGAGAATTTCTTGTTGTTTAGGCATCAAGTGGTGTCCAACCCTTTGCATGGACTGTAGCACACCAGTCCTCCCTGTCCCTCACCATCTCCTGGAGTTTGCCCAGGTTCATGTCCGTTGAATCGGTGATACCATCCAACCATCTCATCCTCTGTCACCTTCTTCTTCAGCCCTCAATCTTTCCCAGCATCAGGGTATTTTCCAATGAGCCGGCCTAGAGAAGAGAGTGTCCTTACGAGCTACACTGCACTGTCATGGACTTTTAATTTTTTTTAACTATTTCGTTTACATTTTATTCTTTTTTTAATTTTTAAGTGGAGGATAATTGCTTTGCAATATTGCGTTGGTTTCTGCCATACATCGACATGAATCAGCCATAGGTGTACATATGTGCCCTCTCTCTTGAACATCCCTCCCATCCCGTCCCTATCTATCGAGGTTGTCAGAGAGCACCGGATTTGAGCTCCCTGCCGTGAATTCCCACTGGCTCTCTGTTTTACGTATGGTAATGAAAATGCTTCAGTGTTACTCTCTCAATTCGCCCCTCTCTCCCCTTCCCTCACTGTGTCCTTATGAGCCACACTGCACTGCCATGGACTTTCACTAAATTTTATGCAAATCATTTCTTAATGAAGTTCTGGGTGAAAGAGCAAGACCAGTAGGTGTGGTTCCTGCCCTGGAAGGCTCTTACCGTCCAGGGAGGAAGAGAGACTTCTGCCACGGAAGCCAGAGCAGTGGTTTATCTTACTACTGTATGTCTTCCTGAGGGCCTGAGCCTTCTGTCATACGTAATGTCCCTCTCTGTCTCTAGCAGTTTTCTCTGCTCTAAAGTCTATTTTACTGGAAGTCAATACAGCCACTCCTGCTTATTATTATTATTTACATGGTATATCTTTTTCTATCCTTTTACTTTCAACCTACCCATGTTGTTGTATTTGAAGTGAGTAACCCACCAGGCTCCTCTGTCTATGGAATTTCCCAGGCAAGAATACTGGAGTGGGTTGCCATTCCCATCTCCAAGGGATCTTCCCAACCCTGGGTCTCCTGCATTGCAGGTGGATTCTTTACCATCTGAGCCACCAGGGAAGCAACTCAGATCCCTGGTCGAGGAACTAAGATGCACATGTTGTTGTTTAGTTGCTCAGTCCTGTCTGACTCTTTGCAACCCCAAGGACTGTAGCCCACCAGGCTTCCCTGTCCTCCACCATTTCCCAAAGCTTGCTCGAATTCATACCCATTGATTTGGTGATGCTATCCAATGATCTTATCCTCTGTCTCCCCCTTCTCCTCCTGCCCTCAATCTTTTCCAGCATCAGGGTCTTTTCCAGTGAATCGGCTCTTCAAATCAGAAGGCCAACGTATTGGAGCTTCAGCATCAGTCCTTCCAGTGAATACTCAGGAGTGATTTCCTTTAGGACTGACCTAAAGATCAATCTCCTTACAGCTGGATCTCTTTGCAGTCCAGGGGACTCTCAAGTGTCTTCTCCAGCACCTCAATTCGAAAGCATCAATTCTTCAATGTTCAACCTTCTTTATGGTCCAACTCTCACATCAGTATATGTCTACTAGAAAAATCATAGCTTTGACTATATGGACATTTGTCAGCAATATACTGGAATATATATATATATATATATGTTGGCAATATCTGAAATCTACTGGAGGTGATAAAGCAACCCCAGAGACCCACCACTGTGATGTTCCTCAAGTCCTGAGGACCCTGGGAAGCCTGCCTTCTTTCTGTCTTTCAGAGTCTTCTGGGGACTTCCCTGGTGGTGCGGTGGATAAGATTCCATGCTTCCACGGCAGGGGGCACAGGTTCCGTACCTGGCTGGGGAACTAAGGTCTCCCATGTGGTGTAGAAAAACACACACATCCCTGCCAAAGCGGAGTCTTCTTAGGCCCTTCTGTTGTGTTATGTCTGTGGTCTTTTAGTTGTGAGTGAGGGGCTGGGAGGAATGCAGCCACTTCTTCTTGACTAGAACCGAAGTCTGACTGTATCTGGCATGTTTGGGAGAGATCAGATGTATTCCGAGACCTAAGGCAATCTCAGAGTTCCCTCATGACCAAGTGGGTGGAGAAATAGCTGAGAGAAAGAGCCAGTGAGCTTGCCAAAAGGTTGCCGTGACATGGGAGGAAAAGTTTTTATTGCTTTAAACATAATGCCTTTCCCACAAATTAAAACTCAGTCATGATCCAGGAACCCTGCACCCTGAGCCAGCTTCAAACCATAAACTACAGACTTTATAGAGCACAGTTCACTTTCCCATGTTGGTCGGATACATTTGGTTATTATTAATTACTCGGTAGGCAAGCTAAGGCACTTAAAACACCTCCACGAACACCATGAGTGAGCCAACAGTTCTAGAACCTAAATTCTAACATTCCTTGACTGCAGCTTTTTCAGACTTTGTCTTCAAAGGCACTTTATGAAGCACAACACACACAAGGCACCACAGCTGCAGCCAAACAAGTAGGAGCAGCTCGCGTGGTTAATTGAAACGGGCTCTACCGGGAATGCGGTGTGAAGAAACCGAGTCAATCAGAGGCTCGTTGAAAAGGAGAGCTTTGATATGCTGCAAGGAATAGTCACTTTTGTCCCCAATTTCTGACATCTCTTTCAATGCGACATTTTTAAACATCTGTTTCTAGAGCAGAGCAGGAAATCTCTAAGCAGCCATAACTCTTTGCTTGTGTCACGTGGAAACTACAGGCTGTAATTTTTTTTTTTAATCCTACCATGAAATCTTTTTTCTTTTAAACCAGTTCAAAGCAGAGCATTTAATGGGCATTTATACACAGGGAGCGTTTGAGAGGCTACTTTTTACAAATGGCTGTCATGAGATGAGTCATGATCAATTGCGAGATTCTGCTTTAGGCAGGGTTATGAATGGAGCTGCTTTACTGGCAAGTTAGGGGCAAAGAGGGAGCCACCTGATTCTGAGTCAGTCCCATAGAAAAGAAAGGCAAACTGCAAATGGATCGATAGGTACCTCGCTTCTGGGCACCTCTTTGAAGCAAGAATAACTCTTCTGGCCTTTTGTTGGACTGCGTGCTTTCAAAACTGCTTCCAGTCTCTGTGACTGAAGTTTCTATGGCTTCAGTGGCTGTGGATTACACAGAGAGGGGAGTGTGTGTGTGTGTGTGTGTGTGTCTGCTCAGTAGGCGGAGGTCAAGGTAGTTTTTTTTTTTCCTTGATGAAATATATGAGGTGCCATATGGTGGAGCAACCTGAGAATACCAGGTGTGCCTGCATCAGAATCTAAAGTGCCGTTACCATGGAGACCAGCACTCCCTCAGCGATGTAGGGCCTCTACTTCCGCCTTCAGAGGAACTTACTTGTCTAATAGGAACAGGTGCTCTGACATACAGAAGAAGTAAACCTTGACGGCAAGCCTTTAGGAACTTCTGATTTTTTTCCCTTGATTCTTTCTAAAGAGTTTTCTCCCTCTCTACTTCATGAGTGAAGGCTTTGTTGAACTAACAATAACAATAATAGTAGCCTTTATTACATGGTGTTCTTCCTAGGTGGTTCAGTGGTAAAGAACCCGCCTGCCAAGCAGGAGACATGGGTTCTATCCCTGGATTGGGAAGATCCCCTGGAGAAGGAAATGGCAACCCGCTCTAGTATTCTTGCCTGAGAAAGCCCATGGACAGAGGAGGCTGGCGGGCTACAGTCCACGGGGTCCCAGAGTCAGACACAACTGAGCGACTAAACAGCAACACATTAGGATGGTGCTCTGTGTTATGTATACTCTATCTCTCCTTGGAGTAAGCGTTTTATTTATATTTTACAGGTGAGAAAACCAAACCAAGGCTTCAAGAAAGTTTCCCAAGTCATAATCTCACAAACAGCTGTCCAGGTTGGAACTCAAACCCAGAACCATCTGACTTCTGCCTGTGCACTTAACTCCTTGCCAAAAGGTGATGAATTCATTACATCTGGAGTATGTCTGTCTGTTCAAAGGATCATCAAGCTTTTCAGTCCTATGAACTAAGAACTGAGAGGCAAAAAGAAAAAGGAAGTGGAGTTCCTGAAAGGCTTCCAATGGCCAAGTGGTGACTTATTGACAGGACAAGCCACAACCGCGTTGAGAACCAATGGCTAAGATTTATTGAGCATCTGTATGTGTCCTTCATTCTTTCATTAAATATGTACTGAGACCTACCTTACACTAAGTATTGTTCTAAGTCCCGTGGATGCAATGGTGACAAAAACTATAAGAAATCAGACAAAGATCCCTGCCTGGGGGGACTTCCTAAACCCCAGTTTGTGTCTGTGTCAGACACTGGACCATGAGAACTCAGAAGCAGTAAAACAGTTTATGATTAAGAAGCCAAGATAACCCAACTGCAATGCACTGAGATAAGAGCTAGATTCCAAAGAGGTGCAAAGCTCTGGGAATGGTGCTGCTAGGTGGGCACTGGGGAATCCAAGGTTTCTTTCTCTAGCTTTAGATGACTAGAGCCCTCAAAGATCCCAGACCCTCTGACCTCCCTGGAGATCCTCTGGGACCCTCTTGGTCAACTCCTGAGAAGCTGGAACCCCTTGGGTGGGTCCTTCTAGGGCAAACCATTGTCATGGGGTGACTGTCATACCAGGGTTCCCACACTTGTGCATCAGGCGATTGATGAGCATAGGATTTGACATCTGTTCCTAACTCATGGCATTTCTTTACATGTCATCTTGATCATTTTAGCTCTTCCTTCCACCTCTGCTCTGTTTAAACATTGTTTCAACAACCTTAAATATAATCTGTTCTTCCCAGCTTTGGGTCGTCCAGAAATTTGATATCTTCTCCTTGTATTAAAACACTTGGAGGGAATTCCCTGGTGGTCCAGTGGTTAGGACTCCCCTCCCACTACAGAAGCACTCGTTTAATCCCTCTGCAGGGAACTAAGATCTGACATGCCGTGCAGCCAAAATATAAATAAATAAATAAATAAACTAAACAAAAAACAGGGATGGGAAGGAGGCTCAAAAGGGAGGGCATATGTCTATATACTTAGTTGATTCACACTCTTAAGCAACAGAAACTAACACAATTGTAAAGCAATTATCCTCCAATTAAAAGTAAATTGGACTTCCCTGGTGGCTCAGTGGTAAAGGATCTGACTGCCAGTGCAGGAGATGTAGGTTTAATCCCTGGGTTGGGAAGATCCCCACTCCAGTATTCTTGCCTGGGAAATCCCAGGGACAAAGGAGCCTGGTGGCATACAGTTCATGGGGTTGCCAAAGAGTCAGATATGACTTAGCAACTAAACAACAAATTAAATTTTAAAAAAAGAAAAAACAAGCCCTTGAAAACAGTGTCAAGGACAGGCCTAGAGCAAGGCTCTAAAGTCTTCTTTCCAGCCCAGCAGAAATCCACTAAGTAATACACTTTGGTGCAGTCATTTGCCCTGCCAAGAACCCATGGACCTATTATTGAAGTTACACCTCTCTACCTTGCCCTAAGGACATGATGAAGGATGCTGCCAAACGCCTTGGCAAAATTCCTTCTCCCAGCCCCAAAGACAAGCGCGCTTCTATATTGGGAGGAGACTGAGGTGGGGGGATCACAATTGCTTTGAAATCCAAAATGTAAGATGAGAAAACCAAACTGTTTGTCTGGAGCCGTGAGAGTCAACTCAGACCTGTTGTTCACACTTGACTTCTGATGACCCAGTGCCAGTCTGTCAGTCAAACACAAAGGAAATGTTACTAGACAACTGTCCCACTTTGTTTCATTAATGTTTGCATAGACAAGCAGTATCGGACCAACTGCATTCAATAAAACTTACAATAAAGTAAATCTAATACATTTTAATGAAATGCATGACTCCGATTGTGTTTTATGGTAATTAAATAGAATTATACGAATTCATGGCAACTGAAATTATTTCTTACACAGTACAAAATTCTGGGGGTGAGAACTGGGTAAAGAAAGGTCCTTGGAAAAAAGGAAATGAGAAGGGTTAGTGGGGAGGGAATTAGGGTCATCTAATAAGATCACGGCCATGGGTGGGTTTTTGCCCTGTTTTAAGCCAAGCAGTTCCAAAGACTATAGAATTTCCAGTCCCTGCCCTTGGCTAAATTTACAAGCTAGGAACTTGGGCAGAAAGTATAGAGTCTAAGAAGACATATTCAGTTCTTCTAAGAGAAAAGAAATGAAAGCTAAGAATCAATTAAAATCAGCGAAAGCTGATTCTAGGAGTATTGTTAAGATACTGAGGTAAGGGACTTCCCCGGTGGTTCTGTGGCTTTGCCTTCCAGCACAGGAGGTGAGAGTTCAGTCCCTGGTTGAAAAACTTAAGACCCCACATGCTTCGTGGCTAAAACACCGACACATAAACCAGGAGCAGTATTGTAACAGATTCAATAAAGACTTCAAAACAGGTCCACATCAAAAAAAAAAAAAAATCTTAAAAAAACAAAAGATTCTAAGGCGAAAGGCAATGCCTCCCTCTATTATGGCAACAAGAAGAAATTGGGCCTTCGTGTGCAAGAACTTGGAGGTTGGATTCAGATTATCTAGGAACTCTTTAAAAAGTCAGACACCTAGATCACTCTGAAGCCCACCGATCAAGGTCTCAAGGAAGCAGGTTCAGACCTGCGTATTTTTCAGAGCTTCCTAAGTGGTCCTGACAGTCACCCGAGTTGATTATCTAGAACCTTTAGGTACAGAATGTTTATACTTAGGGGAGACTAGAAAGCACAGCCAGAGAGAGGAAAGAGTGGGAAGAGACAGCTGAAGTAGAAAACGCCACGTGCTATACCACTGTGTGTAAGAAAATCTCATCAGGTTGCATTCCTAACACCTGCCACCACTCAGGGAAAAGGTACTCTGCCTGAGACGGTCAGGTGCGTGTGTGTGCTCAGGCGCTTCAGTCCTCTCCGACATTTTGTGACCCGGTAGATGGTAGCCCGCCAGGCTTCTCTGTCCATGAGATTCCCCAGGCAAGAGTACTGCATTGGGTTGCCATGTCCTTCTCCAGGGGATCTTCCCAACCCAGGAAGACGTCTCCTGCATTGGCAGGTGGGTTATTTGCCACTAGTGCTACTGAGACGTCAGGGTGGGCGGTGGAGGAGGTCATTTTAAGGCGATACAGAGCAGGGTGGGTGGGATGTTAAAACACAGGTTTGAGAAAACCTGCGTAAGGGAACTGGCACTTGATTCACAGGGAGAAGATGCTTTAGGAAGTGAGAGGAAGTGATAAAACAGAAAGAGGCCTCTTCAAAATTGAGCCAGGCTAATCTTGTCTCTAGTCTACAGATGCCCAAGCAGTTTTCAAAGAACTCTTCTTTGGTGTGTCCCTTCCTCCTCTCCCCTTTCACTGCCATGGGCTAAAGGTGGAGACTCCATCCTGGGAAGGATGCTCTGTCTGCCCCAGAGCACAGCCCAGATCAGCCACTCAAGCTCAGCTATGCTGGCAGTTCTGCCAGAAATTCCATACTTCTGCAATCTATTTTGTCTAAGATGCTCAAATGCAAGCAAATATTTAAATTACGCTGGTCACCAACTCCCCTGGAGGTCCAGTGGTGATGACTCAACACAGGGGGCACAGGTTCAATCCCTGGTCGGGAAACTAAGATCCCACAAGTCACATGGCATGGCCAAAAAAGGATATAAATTATGCGGGTCACACACCTAAGAGCTTTTAGAATGTGAAATACGGTTGTCGCCAAGTGTTGTGCATCAGTAGCTGCTTGCCTGTAAGCTGCCCCTCAAAGAAAGAGGCTACACTGTACCCTGAAACCTTCCTGGGTATATGGGAGGTCACCCCATTCACTTTCCTCATGGATCTTATTTGTGAGCACTCTCATGCAATAGGCAGGGCTTCCCTTGTGGCTCAGCTGGTAAAGAATCCACCTGCAATGCAGGAGACCTGGGTTTGATCCCTGGGTTGGGAAGATCCCCTGGAGTAAGGGAAAGGCTACCCACTCCAGTATTCTAATGTGGAGAATTCCATGGACTGTATAGTCCATGGGGTCACAAAGAGTCGGACACGACTGAGCGACTTTCCCTTTCATGCAACGGGCTAGAGGAGGAAATTGTAACCCACTCCGGTATTCTTGCCTGGAGAATCCCATGGACAGAGGAGCCTGGTGGGCTACAGTCCTTGGGGCTGGAAAGAGAGGGACCCTGACTGAGCGACTGAGCTTCTACATGAACAACAGGCACTGTGTTGCTCCTGTGACCAGCCCCTCCCCAGAGCAGTGGCGGTGCCTGTTTTGCCTCTTTCCATTGTGTCACAATCCTAGGCCTCTACACGGGAGCTCTTCCAGGAACTTCCATCTATTTTATCACTTTTTCATTGGCCATTGACTTCAGAACTTGAAATCTCTGGAGAGCAGGAGTGGGGTGCTGGGAAAGTCAGTGGCTACGTAAAGGTTATCCGCGTTTCCCACAGGCAGTGCTGCGTCTTGTTATTTTTCCTCAGTTGAGCCATAGGGGAACATTAGAGGCCCATGGAAGCCCTCCCGAGCAGCTCTCACCCCGTTTAATGTCTCCAGCGTTGAGTCACCCCCCCACTGTTTTCCCACAAAGGCTAAAGGAAGCACATTGCCTACTCCATACGGGGTTTAAATCAGATCAGTGCAGGGTGACGTCTATTTGTAAAATAGAGATGCAATTTGCCTTGGCAGAACTGTGCCTTCCTAGTGTACTAAACACCTCCCAGTGCTCTGTTGACGCTACGTAATAAATTTAAGTAAGTTACCTCTAATATGAATGTGGCTGGGCAAAAGAAATGGATAGAAAATTGAACCAGTTTTCATCCCCAGACCAACCACCAGGTTTGAGGCTATTTCCGTCTCCAGAAGGGGCATGATTTCACAAACAGTAGAAGCCTTTTCTCATCCAATTAGCAAAGCACTTCTTCCCTCAAGGTTTTTCACAAGGTGATGATGTGGAGAGAGTGCTGTTGAGAGATCTCGCTGCCGATCACCTCCCTGGACCTCAGTCCCTCTACCAGAAAGATAAGAGCAGGAGATAAGGCCTCTAGATATCAGTCCAGCCCTAAAGCTTTCTGGCTTTCCAATCCTAAAAATTCCAAATAAGAAAAAAATGAAAGTTAAAGACAGAAAGCCACGGGGATTGACATATATACACTACTCACACTGTGTATAAAGTAGATAACTAGTGAGAGCCTATTGTACAGCACAGGAAACTACTCAATGCCCTGAGGTGACCCTAAATGGGAAGGAAATCCAAAAAAAGAGGGGAGATACGTACACATATAGTGGATTCACTTTGCTAAATGATAGAAACTAATGTAACATTGTAAACAACTATCTTCCGATAAGAATTAATTTAAAAAAAATTAAAAACAAAAACAAAAAAGCAACCGGGAAAACCAAATTGAATAGCTGGACCAGCCAAACCGGATAAGTAGCTGTGAAGCACAGTTACCTGGTGGGTACCACCTGCGTGGAGTGCAGTCCTGTCCCAATTATTCGAACCAAGCCCCTGATGCTGGGAAAGACTGAAGGAAAGAGAAGGGGACGACAGAGGATGAGATGGTTGGATGGCATCACCGATTCAATGGACATGAGTCTGAGCAAACTCTGGGAGTTAGTGAAGGACAGGGAAGCCTGGTGTGCTGCAGTCCAGGGGGTTGCAGAGTCAGACATGACTTAGTGACTGAACAACCACCACCACTCTGGGAGAAGGGTTATACTTCTTGATGCCTCTTGGAGAGAACAGTTCCTGATTCCACAGACAAAAAGTTTGGCCATGTGACTTGTTTTGACCAGTGGATGGTAACAGACTTGATGTGTGTGACATCTCAAGAGGAGTTTTAAGAGCCTCTGAGAGCTTGCGACCCCCCCTTGCTCTCCCCCCAGTGCTGTGAGAACAGTCACTGAAGGTTTTAGGGATCTCAAGGAGGGACCACTGTATGGAGCAAAATCACAGCTGTAGCAGAGCTGCAGATGACATGAGCATAAGAGCCATACCTTTGTTCCTGAAAGCCACTGAAACCTGGGGCTTTTTTCATCCTTCAGTCTTACCGAAAGCTGACTGATTCACCACCCTCCATGAGGCACATACGAGAAATACTCACAGAAGGACGAAGATGACACAGCTAATGTGTGCTCTTAGACTGAAAGCTCCTGGCTGCAGCAGCCTCATTCCCACGGATGCCAGAAAAGCACAGCTCTCCAAACACGCAGCCCCAGCTGCCGCCCATGGGAATCTGAGGCTGGCACACCACCACCATCACGGTGATGCCCTCCATTCGCTGTGTTTTGAACTGGAGTTCAGTGGGGGTCAAGGCAGACCTTGGACTTATCATCAGAGTCCCAAGCCACTCCCTGGTCTCTGATTGCGCACAGGTCTGCAGGAAACCTCGAACCTATCCCTGAATTCCTCTCACGTGGCCTTTGAAATCTCACAGTGGATTCTCGGTTCAGAGAGGTCATCCCCTAGGCCATGTTTCTTTTTTTTTTTTTTTGGCAATTGTTCATTTGAATGAAAGCACAGTATTTAAAGGTCTCTCATAGAACAAATGGGTTCTCTTGCTCAATATGAAGAACACTGGATTCAACGACCTGCAAGGTCCCTTTTGGCTCTGAAACAGATCAGTCTTACAGCATTATCTAATTTGGACATCATTTTCCTCACCATTTGACAGGCAGATATCAACTTTATTAGTGGCACATATTAACTTTATGCAGTTAATTAGGGCAGAAAAACAGACGAATTTTCCGAGTGAAGTGACATGATAATCTAGGTGAGACGAACATGGTTATAAGGCAAACCTGTCTCTGCTTATCAGTCTTTGTTCAGAGAGTATTGTGTATGTTACTTTTAGAGAAAAAAGAGCACTAATTAGATTAACAATCTGTGAACAAAGTCAAAACAAAGAATTCAAATATATATTTTTTCACTCTTCTACAGCCTGAGGGCAATAGCCAAAAGAAATTACTATGAAGTGTAATGCAAAATAGATTTTGTGAATTTCCATCTGAAACGTGTGAATTTAATATACAACTGCAAATTAAGAAATGCTCTTTGATTTATAAAGTAGGCTTGATTCATATGTGGAAAAAACTATGTCCCATAGACAACTCCAAGATGAACCCCAGGCTGCTTGTGGACCTGGCGAAGTGGAGGGGAGTTCGTAGACTGAGAAGACACTGACTGCAGAGCCAGACCTTCCTCCACGTTCGTCAAAACCAAAGCACCCAAGGCCACCGCCACCCGTCCTGAGATGGGCAAAGCAGTCTGTCAGCGACTCCACGACCAGCTGTCACAACAACTCTAAGCTACGTAAAGATGAAAGGAACTGAAGTTCTGCGTTTACTTAGGTCATGTCCACAGACTAACACCCAGCCTTACCTGGGCTTTCGGCTGGGGAGCCCATGTCCAATCCCAGCTTCGCCATCACCATGTGGTAAACAAGTTTCTTCGTGTCAGTGTTTCTCATGAGGGCTTTTGCTTACAGGGTCACAGTGAAGACAGAGCCTTCTAGTAGGAGTCTCAGTGCCCACCGGGCACAGAGCCACGACATGTGCAACCCTGCAGGGGGGACAGCAGTGACCAATGGCCCCTGCCTCCCAGAACTCGCCACTGTCTACTGTGGAAAAGAACATGCTCTGATAGAAGGCAGACTAACACAAGTCAGCAGCGAGTGGGGACTGTCACCTCTCTCGCCACGTGATGAACTCCTCTTTGTGCTTCAGAGCCTGGCTGGTATCACCTCCTCTGTGAAGCCTTCTCTGCGCTTCTCCTCCTCCCTGCTGCTGCTTGGTCACGTGCTCACCATGGCTGATGGATGGATCTGGCGATGGTTTGTTTCCGGGCTTTCTCTATGGGATGAGTTCTGCAAGGCAGGGGCTGTGCCTCAGGTTTGCTGGGCATTCAGTAAGCTAAACTGACTTTATAAAGGTCTACATAATAGACTAAGGATGTAAGTGTTAGTCGTTCAGTTGTGTCTGACTCTTTGTGACGCCATGGACTGTAGCCCACCAGGCTCCTCTGTCCATGGAATTCTGCAGGCAAGAATACTGGAGTGGGTAGCCATTCCCTTCTCCAGGGGATCTTCCCCAACCCAGGTCTCCTGCATTGCTGGCAGATTCTTTACCATCTGAGCCAACAGGGAAGCCCCCTAATACACCTAAATAAATCAATAAATATCTATATGAGATTCAAATGAGAAAAATACAGAAAAATAAATCCAGGCTACATCTTTCTAGATGCCCTCCGTGCATAATCCCCTGTGGATTACACAGAAGACTTCCTTATACACAAAACTTTGGGAAACCACCCCCCTCTTTAGGAAACCTGAGACCCTCTGACATGATGTAATGCTTTTTCTTTCTATGAAAAGCAAACTGCAGCTCCGGTCTGTGATTCTTATGTGAGAAACACCAAGCTCTTCCCTATGTGACCTTCTCCAGGACACACATCTGTATCTGCAGTAAGAAAAGACAGTGAGACAGTGTGTAGTTTGTCAGCTCCCTGTTTAAAGTGCTTCTTTTTGAGGAAATTACGCTTGCTTGTATTGTTCCTATTATAAACAGAGAGAAATCTGGGCCTTAGTGTGGTAAACAGGGCAAGAGCACAACCACCAACATCCATGCTTTGGTTGACAAACGGGACTAAGAGAAGGACGGACAGAAGCCTCTCTCCTCTAGCCTCTACCTTTGCTGGAAAAATAGCCCAAGAGCTCATGAAGCATTTGGCAAAACACTTCAGTGTACACGTGTCTACTGTACACTGGGTAGGCCAATTTGGGGGTCCAGAAGCTTCAGGGTGACTTTAGGATCCCACTTTTGGTAAAAGTAGTGTGGGGACCACCTCGATACAGTTCAGACTGTGTTTGTCAGCAAATGAAAGGGTAGTGGGACACTTTGGGCTATTTCTGGTATCCTAAGATTTCTGCTCCGTCACAATAGAAGCCTCAGAGCCAAGTCTAGTTCAAAGAAGAGAGTGGTCCCTAACTGCGGCAGATCCCTTCCCACCCTTGAGTCAAAGCAGCTCACTGCCAAGCGAACAGACCCCATGCACTCTGAATGCAAGGGTCATCACTCCATCTACTGATCTCAGAGGCACTGACAGAGAGCAAGGATGGGCAAGCAAAGCTGCTTTATTTGCAGGAAAAAACCCAAACAAAACCCAAACAAAATAAAGGGAGCTACAGTGATGTGCCCGGAACTACCTCTGCAAGGAGGCCTTGTGGAGGAAGCCTCACTTGTGGTATTTGCTAGTTTCCACGGTGTAAATAATCTCACCATAGCTGATTTCAAGCCATCAGCAGGTTGAAAGACTGGCAATGTTGTTTTTAATGGTCAACAGTTGGCTCCAAAAAAGCCTGTCATGAGTCAACTCTAGCACACTGTGCAACTTACATTTATTGAGGGTTTATGATGGGGCCATGGGCTTCCCTGGTAGCTCAGGTGGTAAAGAATCTGCCTGCAATGCGGGAGATCCTGGTTTGATTCCTGGGTCTGGAAGATACCCTGGAGAAGGGAGGGAATGGCTACCCACTCCAGTATTCTGGCCTGGAGAATTCCATGGACAGATGAGCCTGGCAGGCCCCAGTCCATGGGGTTACAAAGAGTTGGACATGACTGAGCGACTTTCACTTTATGGTGGGGCCTGAGACTGATAAGCACTTTATACTTCAAGTATCTCATTTCATCTTCCGAGCAGTCCTATAAGGAAGGTCCATCATCACCATCCCCATTTGAAGGTGAGAAAACAGGGGCACAGAGAGGATAAGCCACTTGCCCCCCTGGGGCTGGGAAGCAGGGGCTGGAATCCCAGTCTGACTCCCCAGCTGAAGTCCTCCCAGCCCCACAGTGCTCTTTCAAGACAGGCCCTCATTTCCATAGTAACGGATCTCTAGCCAAAGGGCAGGGCCTTCCAACCAGAGTCCACAGGGCCCCAACGAGGTCAGACATCCCTCACCCAGGCACAGAACACATGAAGGGGACTCCTTGCCTTTGCAAACTCAGCCTCCTCCTCCCATTTTCTTCCCTCCAGTCTGACTCTCACCTCTTCACGCTTCCCAAGCAGGAACAGCAGCCTTTGTCCTGCTGTGGGTGCCCCCGCAAGCCCACTCACGTTTAGCTGACCTGCTGTACCCCTGTATCAACAAGGATGGGTCGGCCAGCAGTGTCCTCCTTGGGAGCCTCACACTGGGAGAGCCCCCTGCATTCCCAGGGCAGGAGCTGGCGAGGGCACGGCCCCAGGGCTCCCTGTCCACAGGAGGTAGAGGGCCTCTGGTGGACAGGGCACAGGGATGGCTGATCAGTGAAAACAAAGAGGTGGACCGGGATATATCCCTATGTCTGAAAGTCAGGAGTTATTCCAAATCCGGGGAGACATGAACACTCAGGATGGGAATTAAACTTGTCCTAAGTCCTTGAAGCGAGCACCTCTAGGCTGAGCAGAATCAGGAAAACCGTCAGTGGGACTAATAACAAGAATTTATGGGCATAGGAGGGTCAAGGAACCAGGTGGAGGCAAGACTCCCAGGCCCTGACCCAAGGATTTGTTTCCACTGTTCGGTGATTTTGTTGCCCCAAACAGCGAGTCTCTTATTAGAAACTCTAACATGTGCAATTTAACTTGAAATGATTTTCCCTATTTAAAAATCTTCCCAGTGAAGAGCTTCAGTGGGTTTTTAAACTATTCATACAAAATGCAACCTTCTAATTAATTTGCAAGAACTGACTGATACCAGGAAAGATGCAAATTTAACAGCCAAAGTTAAATGAAAACTTCTGCATATTCAATGGCCCATAATTTTAAAATGAATCTCATGATTTATAACTGCAGCCAATGATTTATTTCTTCCACCTGGATCTACACACTTTTGTGGTTAACTTTTTCATTACAAAAGTCATTAAAAGTAAGCATGAAAATTAACGGAATCACTGTACCTAGTTAGCCTAGACCAAGGTTTGGTTTTTTTAAATGAAGCATATTTAATCTCATGGCTCTCAATACAAATATTATTCATAATTTTTGGAAGGTATTTTGTGTCAGTAAAATTATTTTCCATGTTTTCATATTTATAGTCCTTAATTTTTTTAATTTTGTGCATATTTTTATAAATTGATTACAAATATTCTGTAAATTATCATTTAGTAAATATAATACAGTGTAAAACCCACAAGCATCTAACTGGCAGAGAGCCACCATCACAGGAGTTTGTGAGCATGTAGGAGTTTGTGTCCCAGGTCACACAATGTGACCAGCACGATCCTATCCCATCAGTCAAAGGTCATGAGGTCAAGAGCCACGACTAACTTGCATGCCAAGGGCTTTTCAGAGGCAAAAGTGAGGGCAGGGACTGACTGGATTTCTATAAATACTGCTCTTTAAAAACCACTCTAGGGACTTTCTTGGCAGTCCCGTAGTTAAGACTCAGCACTTCCAAAGCAGGAGGCACTGGTTCCATCCCTGGTCAGAGAACTAGGATCCCACATGCCAAATGGTGTGGCCAAAATTTTTTTTTAATTTTTTAATTAAAAACAATCAATATTATAGGCATAATTCCTTTGAAAAGTAAAATAATTATCATATAAAAGCAAAAGGTAAAAGTATCCCTTTCAAGAGGTTTTTCATTTTGGTATGAAGAAAGAAAAATTCAGGTATTAAATTTTAAAAGGAACTTATCTGATCATAAAAGACTGTCCTAAAATATTAAAAATTAATTTATAGTACTAACTAACTATGTAAGAAATAGGTATACTTTGAAAAGTACTGAAAAGATGTTCTCATAATAATCCCACACTGAAAACTTCAGGGTGAAATGAGGTTTCATTAAGAATAGTAACTAAAGAGGTTGCTTCTTATGATTTGCAGATATGTATTTCATACCATTCTCTAATGAGAGAGAACCTAGGAAAAAGGCGCTTTTCTTTTACTGTGAATATTTATGGATGCAGTTTCTAGCTGCCTTGAGCAAACTCCATTCTTAAGTTGCTGTGTCTCTACAAATCTCTTAGAGCCGCTGTTCAGGATGACATTTTGTCCAATTAGTTGTCAGCGTACTTCCTTTTACCTTGCCAGCAATAACCTTACTTTTTCTAAGACAATTTCACACAGTCAACCCGTTCAATTAAAACTACACAAAAAGCTGTTCTGAGAGACCCACTGCTAGGCAACAGAAACCTGTTGAACCAAATCTCAGGTGGAAAACATTTCTGAAGACAGATGAGAACAATTACAGTCATCACACAATAAATTATCAATTTAACCCAGAATAGAATACTGTTTTGTTAGAATTTACAGAGGTCAAAACAAAACAGACAACCTATGAGGATGTGAACATTCTTATGAATGTGTACAGGTTTATTTGAATATGTACAAATGTGTATATTCAGCAGACATGACTGATCCCCGATCAATAGCTAATTGGGCTTGCTGTGTTTGATCAACCCACACCTGTTCCCTGTGCTGTGACTCCGGGAGACAGCTCGGAATGTCAGCGCGCTGGGTTTTCAAGGGGGTACTTCGATCACCAGTTCTTCACAGAAACGTGCTTTGAAGAGACACCAATGAAGCGAGTTCTTACAGAAAAGGCAGAACAACTCATTACATGAAATTCAGAGTGAACTTAGATGTTGAAATACAGGCTCTGCATTATAAACCAAACTAAAGCATTGCACACACGTTTATCTTGGAGAAAAAAGTCTGACTACGGAAAAGGCTTTTAAAGGCTCACAGAATTTGAGAAGTGTTTCCTAAGGACTTGGAAACTAAATTTTTAAAAATTAATTTTGGCTGCACTGGGTCTTAATTGCAGCATGTGGGAATCTTAGTTTCCTGACCAGGCATCGAACTCACATGCCCTCCATTGGGAGGCAGATTCTTAACCACTGGACCGCCAGGGAAGTCCTCTAAATTGTTCTTAAAAAATAACAGTGATGAGTTACGTGCCAATGAATCAGAAATGTGAATTAAATTCCCTTTAAAATACACAAGGGTTTAAAAATCAGAGGAAATATTCTTGTTGAAGTATGTTTTAGAAATGTTATAAAATGTATTTCAAAATGTTTGAAAAATAGCTGGAGGTATTTTTATAAATCCCAAATGAAGCCTGACTCAACCATCTTTAATTACAACAATTACTAACACTATTGTTTAGGATTTATGTTATGGAATACAGTAGTCAGACCATGATTAGTTATTTGTTGAAAGAAGTTATTTAAGATGTGCTAATTGAAAGCCTTTTGAACATTCAGAGCTAAACTTACAAACTCAGTTCTGGGGTAGTTTTTCAAATGTGGACACTGAAGCCAGGGCAAGTCATGGAGAAACTTTCAGAATGATCAATTCATTTCATAAAGCCTGCCCTGAAAGAGAAGTAGATGTACTTTTACCCTCAGATACAGCAAAGGGCAACAATATTCCCAAAGTCATGGCTTTTATTTATTTGGCTAGATGGTGTCTTGGCTGAGGCACAGGGATTCTCTGGTTGCGGTGCTGGCTCAGCAGTTTGTGTGTGGGCTTAGTTGCTTCTGGGCATGTGGGACCTTTGTGTGGATCACAATAAACTGGAAAATTCTTAAAGAGACGGGAGTATGGGAGTATCGGGCCACCTTACCTGCCTCCTGAGAAACCTGTATGCAGATCAAGAAGCAACAGCTAGAAATCGGGCATGGAACAATGAACTGGTTCAAAATTGGGAAGGGAGTAATTCAAGGCTGTATATTGTCACCCTGCTTATTTAGCTTCTATGCAGAGTACATCATGAGAAGCGCTGGGCTAGATGAAGCACAAGCTGGAATCAAGATTGCTGGGAGAAACACCAACAACCTCAGATATACAGATGACATCACGCTTCTGGCAGAAAGTGAAGAGGAACTAAAGAACCTCTCGCTGAAAGTGAAAGAGGAGAGTGAAAAAACTGGCTTGAAACTCACCATTAAAAGCTTAAGATCATGGCATCCAGTCCCATTACTTCATGACAAAAGGGGAAAAAGTGGAAGCAGTAACAGATTTTATTTTCCTGGGCTCCAAAATTCACTGCAGATGATGACTGCAGCCATGAAATTAAAAGATGCTTGCTCCTTGGAAGAAAAGCTATCAAAAACCTAGACAGCATATTAAAAAGCAGAGACATTGCTGGCAAAGGTCTGTATAGTCAAAGCTATGGTTTTTCCAGTAGTCATGAAAAGATGTGAGCTGAACCATAAAGAAGGCTGAAACCTGAAGAGTTGATGCTTTCAAATTGTGGTGCTGGAGAAGACTCAAGTCCCTTAGACTGCAAGAAGACCAAACCAGTCAATCCTAAAGGATATCAACCCTGAATATTCATTGGAAGGACTGATATAGAAGCTGAAGCTCCAATACTTTAACCACCTGATGTGAAGAGCTGACTCACTGGAAAAGACCCTGACACTGGGAAAGATTAAGGGCAAGAGAAGGGGACAACAGAGGATGAGATGGTTCATCGGCATCACTGACTCAATGGATCCTGAGAGAGTAGAGGACAGAGAAGCCTGGCATGCTGTGGTCCATGTGGTCACAGAGAGTCAGGCACGACTCAGCAACTGAACAAAATGTGGATCTTAGTTCCATGACCAGATATCAAACCCGAGTCTCTCACATTACAAGGCAGATTCTTAACCACTGGACCATGTAAGTCCCCCAAATTCATGCTAATCCCACAACACAAGCCACTATTTCTTCCTATCGTTGGAAACATAAATACTGTAAAAGAATGTATCACTGTAGTCTGCCCAAAAGTCTCTTGGTTAAAAAAAAAAAAAAGGCACTACAGGAAAGGGACAGTAAAACAGTGATCAATAACCTCAGAAAAATGGGTGAATGTTAACATTTATTTCAAGAATTGAGAACTTTTGCATTTAACACTGTTTGGAATATGGCAAAGGCCTAGGCTTTGGAAGTAAACTAACTTAGGTTCCATTCCTTCTTCTGCTTCTTAGGAGACAAATGACTAGAGCAAGTCACCCTATAAGCCTCATCTGCTGCTTCTGCAAAAAAAACATGAACGTGAAAAGTCACTCAGTTGTGTCCGACTCTTTGCGACCCTGTGGACTATACAGTCCACGGGATTCTCCAGGCCAGAATACTGGAGTGGGAAGCCTTTCCCTTCTCCAGGGGATCTTCCTAACCCAGGGATTGAACCCAGGTCTCCCAAATTGCAGGTGGATTCTTTACCAGCTGAGCCACAAGGGAAGCCCAAGAGTACTGGAGTGGGTAGCCTATCCCTTCTCCAGCAGATCTTTCCAACCCAGGAATCAAACCGGGGACTCCTGCATTGAAGGTGGATTCTTTACCAACTGAGCTATCAGGGAAGCCCTCTGCAAAAAAAAAGGATAATAGTAAATACATCTTAAAACTAATGTATGGACTTAATGAAGCAATAAAGGAAAACTTCTAGTGTGCAGCAAACATTACAAATGTCAGTGCCAGTTCTGTATGATGTCAATTCATCTGGTATTTCTTATTCTTAACTACCATCTACTTGGATGAACATCTCTATCTGCACCACACTGCAGAGGTTTGAAGCCCCTTCATAAATGTGCTTGCTGTCTGGCATGCTTTCTTTATACCTTACCTGCAGCATCTATCAAAATGAGAAATAGACAGCTGTCCTGTTTCCCAATTCAGAATGTAATCCTGAACACACATCTTAAACTCTCCGTGGGCTCCGTTCCTTCACCTATAACACGAAGGACCTGGACCAGATCATTTACTCCCCATTTCAGGTCTCAATGCCTGAGGCTACTACTGAGCCTCTCAACAACTCACAGGAAAGGTGCTAAGAAGATCTTAGAAAATCAGAAATCGGGGAAGAGCTGGCCGTGACTTTTCGGATCACAAAGAGGATGAGACGTGGGCACCAAATACACGTGTTCTCAACTCCCTCTCTCACATGGCTGGAGGAGCAAGACTGGCTGGGAATCGGAGGGGGAGGAGTCGCTGGTGAATCCCGGCCTCTGCTGGGCGGGGAGCAGCTGACCACGGTGACACCCAGGCAGGCAGGGAGGAGAGCTCGGGGTGCCAGTCTCCCAAGTCTGAACCTGGGTGGATGGGATCTGCCAGAGGAGACTCGAGCCCACCCTGCCTCTCTCCCCATCTGTTTGCAAGCAGCAGCTGCCCCTGGCCAGGCAAGGCTTCCCTCACTGTTTGCAACTGAAGTCCCAGCCCAGGCAAACCCCCAGCACGCGTGTCCTCTGCTGTGTAGCAGTCAGCACAGTACTGGATGGTGGGAGGCGGCACTGGCCACGGGCGCTAGAGAATGTGGAAGGGACTAAAGGGAAGAAGGCCCAAGCCACGTGTGTGTCCTCTTTTTGTCCTTAATTAATTTTGTACCTCATTCTTTTCCTTTATACCCTCTAAGAGATCAAATCCACAACAGTCACAGCAAGGAAGAAAGGGGAGCCGTGGAATCAAGTTGTTGCTAGGTGCCTTCCAGCTATAAATATCATACAACATGACAAAATAATGATGCATAAATAACTGCTTCACACTTGGGTCTACCTGGAACACTCTGGGAACCAAAGATAAAGCCAAAAGGCCACAGATAGCCTAGAGAAACGACACAAATACCGAACGCTCAAGCAACACACCTCCCCATCACTCCTCACCCCTAAATGGCTGTACTCCTAATTTACCCATAATTCTAACACGTCTAACAATGTATTTCTTTCCATTAGGTTCATTGAAAGACTGCAGGTTGGAAACTGGAAGAGAAATAAAGGTTGACAGCCTGATAACAAGAGAGTAAAAATGCTATGAAAGCAAATGCCACAACTCAAAGACCACGGAGTGACAGGCAGAAAAGCTTGCTCGCCCCTCCACTGGCTGCTGAGGGGGGCACATCACAAGGAAAACTGAATCACAAAGAGAAGGTGATGTTCAAATTCTCTGTTTTACAAAGTCAGAGAACAAGTGTGACATCTTTTAGAAAGCTTTTAATAAAAGCCAATTAAAAATAGATAAGCATTATGAAAAGATGTTTGACCTCATGTCACTAGAGAATTCAAAATCGAAACAGCACTGAGAACCCAGGAGACCCCTGTTAGCATGGCACAACGAGAACCCCAACACCACCAAATGCCTGTGAGGATGCCAAGCCACAGGGACCCTCACTCACGGCTGCTGGGGATGCGAGTGGTGCAGTCACCTGGAAAGGCAGCCTGGCAGTTTCTGACAAAACTGAACATAACTTAACCACACACTCCAGCAACTGTCCTCTCAAGTATGTACTCAAATGAGCTGAAAACTTACGTCCACACAAAATGCTGAGCAGGAATGCTGACAGCAGTTTTGTTCATGAATGTTGAAGGCTGGGAGCAACCAAGATGTCCTTTCAGTGGGTGATGGGTGACCAGACTGGCACATCCATGTAATGGAATATTATTCCCTGATGAAGAGAAATGAACCATCAGCCACAAAAAGACAAGGAGGAATCTTAAATGCATGCGGCTAAGTGAGAGAAGCCTGTCTAAAATGGGCACGTGCTGTGCAACTGCAGCTATACGGTCTCCTGGAAAAAGGCAAGCTGTGGACACAGCAGAAAGATCACTGGGTGCAGGGGTGAAGAGAAGGGGTAAAGGTGAGGATTTGGGGTCAGTGACACTATCCGTGTGACACTGTAATGGTGGGTTTACGACATGATGCTTTTGTCAAACCTGGTGAAGTGAAATGTAAACTGTGAACTTTAGTAATAATCAGTATTGACCCAACTAAAACAAGTCAATCACACTGAAGTGAAGACACTGATAAAAGGGGAAATGGCAGGGTGAGGTGAGGATGGAAGAAGTATATGAGAACTCTACTGACACACAAGCTTAATTTTTCTGTACACATAAAACTGCTCAAAAAATAAAGCATATGAATTAAAAAAAAATAGTTTTGGAGGATTCATAAAATAAGACAAAGACACCCAGAAAATTCACCTTATGGAACACCCACTTTGCAAAATGGTCCTACACAAGGAAGACAAATGGAGTTGTTAAAACAGAATCAACTGAAAAGCCATTCTTATCTTACCTATATCAAGCCTGAAGTTATTAGCATAATGCATGGCAAACACAAAATAACGGGTTTACAATATGTGATTTTATCAGAAATAAAACTCTGGAAAAAGTCATCCCTTGTTGCGAGGGATTTGTTATTCCCACTGGTGGCAAAAAGTGGACTAGAGACTGTAGATCAAACATGAACCACAAAGAAAACACAGACAAGCCACACTCTAGAAATTTATTACCAAATTACACTCTATGTACAGACACAGCTCAGCTCGTGAAACTAGCAACGTGGCCACACAAAATGTAAGGAAAAGCACATCTAATAAATACAATTTGGAAACATCTTTTTAAGTTAGGTTCAAAACACTGGGACACAGACACTGAAATGAAAATCTTAACAGAACACCAACGGTCACAGCACAGAGCGACCTTACTGGACGCTGTGTCCACACAGCATTAACCGAGGGCATCAGTTGCTGCCGTGTGAATGGACGTGTCACGTGCCCACCTCCGTGTGTTGTCACAAAGCACTCAGGTCCTTGTACAGGAAGGGTTAGGTCCTTGCCACAACAGTGTGTATTTATGAAGCTATTGAGAAGGTGCATTGCGTCTGAAACTTCTCCTTGAATGGAAGCACAGGTGGTGAAGCCGCCGTGACAGAGGTGGGAAGACTAATGTAGACATTCGCAGAGGCTTCACCTGGAGGGTGTGGCTTTGCCACAGGAAGAACCACTAGCATCTTTCAGTGTTAAAAAAAAAAAGGTAGTGAGAGAGGAGAGAGAAGGAAGCAATTCAAGAAACAAATCTGCCTAGATGATGAACTGAATTTCAACATGGTTCAGTTCATTCCCACGTGAAACTAAGCTTGCTGAACTGAGGTAGACTCCAGAAATGACATGTGCAGAGACTCAGGTTTTCCAAAGGGCAATATTTAGTCATTTTAGAGCTTGCAGAACAAAAGTGTGTTTTATAATTTTGAACATAAAATCAGAGTCCTTTCATAGGAGGAAAACCTCCATATTAATTCCCTATTTGTTGTGCCAAATTTCCATAAACGTACAGAAACGTACACACTGCTGGTGACAAAGCAGAATCTAGGTTACTTTTATATATAAAAAATAAAATCAATCAAGAAATGAGAAAGGTAAAATAAAAAAACTAAATCTGATGACATTACCTTCATATTTTTCCTGTTTTTATTAACAAGTCAACTGGAAATTTAGAAATATCCCTAAAGTTAAAGAGTTGTTCAAAGCCAAAAAAAACTAATAAAAATGCAAAGAATTATTGTCAATTTGTGAATGTTTAAAAACATAAGTGTTACTTAGGGGCTTTATTTTTTAAATATTCATATCGTTTCCACAAGAGAAAACAACATTAAAAGCAAATGTCCTAAAAAATTAAATAAATAAGTATAAAAAGCCTAATTTAAAAGTATAAATAAGTAAACACAGTAATTATAATATGGTTTTAGCTTTTTCTGAAAAAAAAGTTAGCAGCAATGAGACTAAAACATTTGGGGTTTAAATATCTGAGTTCCTCCAATGTGCCTTCCAACTGTAATTCCTACCCTTTTCTATTGTGACAGATGTTTAAATTCACATAAATATTATGTACATCACAAAGTAAGTAGTATATATAGTATATAAACAAATCTATACAATCAAAACAGTTATGGAACAGAAGATACAAAACGAATGTTAAAAGAATGATTACCATTGCTTCCTTATGTGGTTTAAGTGGCCCTTTCTTGGAAAAGGCCAGCAATTACCCTTAGCATTCTATGCCTATCACACAGGAAATACCCTAAGGTGACTTACTAATTCACAAGAGAAACTAGGAAAGTGTGGGAATCTATTATGCCAAGACTCAATGATCAAAACAACCCGGAAGGAGCCAAATCCCACAGGACAAGCAATGCCTGCCTCGTCCTTCACTGGACCTCAAAGTCCTTCGGGGTCAGGAGAGTAAAAACAGAACAGTGTCAGCTGATCTGTGATTCTCATCATGGATTCAGCAGCGTATACAGAAACCTCCCAGAAAGGAATTCAAACAAACTCAAGCTGTTCAAAACCTACAGCATCAATAATGTCATGTTTCAAAGAGTCAGCCTACACATAGCAAAGTGGAAAAGTGACAATTATATTGAAAATCTGGGCGGTGTATTTTTCCTGGTGTAGCAGCTATATGTTTGTTTACAGTAGATTCACCAGACACTTGCTCATTTTTTTGAATAATT
Organism: Budorcas taxicolor; assembly: GCF_023091745.1. Lineage (NCBI taxonomy): Eukaryota > Metazoa > Chordata > Mammalia > Artiodactyla > Bovidae > Budorcas > Budorcas taxicolor. The sequence continues at coordinate 30,565,705 of NC_068921.1, read as the reverse complement.
AGTGATTTCAGCCTACTTTTTGACAGTCAAATATCACATCATAAAAAGTGCAATCTCCAGAGCCCAAACAAAGCCCCCACAGGCAGCTGGAACATAGCATGCTACTTCTTCCAAGCTGTCCTGGCATTTCTGGAGGCAGAGGTCCAAGCCCAGCATGTATCTGGTCATTCTGGAATGCTCACGATGCTGCTCACTAGAAGACAAAACCTGGGACGCCAACGTCTACTTTCTACTTGGATTTATAGAAGGTTTCAGCCATTTGTCTGGCACATTTCATGAATATTAATTTCCTTTTAAAAACGAAGGAATTATGCAAGCAAAATGTTTGCAGTAAACATGTAACAGGTTTACAGGTTCTCCATAATTACATGTGTACATGTTCACAATAAACATGTAGCTTGGGAAATGGCAAAAATGGTTCTTGTAAACAGCCAGGTCTATAATAGCTGTATTGTTCAAGCAAATGGATTCCAGTTCTAATTTTAAAGCAAATTTGAAGAGAGAAAAACTTTTATATATTCTCTCTCCAAAGCACACACAGGTTACGGTGCCTTTCATTTTCCTTAGCTAGAGCCAGGATCCTTTAAGGGGTTAAGACATACAAAGCATTCACCATCCTCTGACAGAGAAACCAGGGAAGTAAAAAAGCACACACGACTGACAGAACACAGTGAAGACAAGCTCCCAGGAACTAATCAACTGACAGTCTTTTAAAAAACCACAATTACCATGTTATTATGCATGAAGAAGTCAGGAAAAATTGAAACAGAAGCCAAGACAAATAACATAAAATCTAGAAATATGGTCTAACTAGTCAACTAACAATACAAAACTTTTGGCAATCAAAACACTAAGGTTTTAATGATGACCCCTAGGACTTCATGAAAAAAAATAAGCTACTGGCTGGCAACAGTCTGCAAGATTATGTTAGTGGGATTATTTCTTCATTTTAAAAGTTCATGAATAAAAAGAATTAAGATGAACTAATTCAATTAAAATAAAATCATGATATCTCATGATTTTAACTTTTCTAATCTATGCCTCAGAGGAAAGGGCGAGGGTGATTTAGAGCATCAGATGAATACTGCAGGTCAGAGTCAGACTTATCTAAAAATTACATAGTTCTTAGTAGGGGAAAAGCTCCTAAGAAAGTTGCTAAGTTATCTTCAACTGTCAAAAAAGCTATATTATTTTTAGTTAAACTATTAGCTACTGTCTAAAATTGAAAATTCAGGATACCATCCAATACAAATTTTTTTAAAGCTTGACTATCAAAGCATAGGTTGCCCAGTCAAAATAACGCAATTTTTTAAAACTAACATTTGGCTACTCAAAACTAGATACACAGCCTCTCTTTTTCTGGCCTCCTTCTTGTCTAATTCCTGCTGAAGTGAATGAGCAAGGCTGATTTCTAACCTAACCTTAGTGTGCATACAGGCACTCAACCTAGACAAGGAATGGTTTCTAAATATTCAACTGAACATCATTCATTACGCATGATGCTGTTTTGTTAATAAACAAGCTGTCCAGAAAACCATAAAGAGTTTGCTTTGTTTTGCATTAGCCACAAGAGAGTGGACTTGTTTAGAATACCAAAGCATTTATTTAGAATACGAAAGGCAAATTCAGCAAAACACAATGTTAGAGCAAGGGCTGATCTGTTGAACTTATTGAAAGAAGAGTGAAAACAAACTCACAAGTCTAGAACGAAGAGGAAGGTCTTATGCAAACATGATACTTTTCCCGCCCTTCCAATATGAAGTACTGCCAGCAAAAATACTCCAGACCAGAGGAGCCACCTGGCAAGATGATTCAAAAACCACAAAGCATGAAGCTATACACCCCCACAAAGCTCAATAAGTGATTAAATAGCTAGTAGAGGAAATGGTGAGGGAAGGGAAGGTAAACATTCAAACGGTGTAACAGCCTCTAACAGTACTGGCTGAATGCTGAAGGTTTAACTAGCAGATTCATTATTTATTCCAAAACTATCACTCTTCACAACAAGGAACAGATCTGACACAAACCCAGTTTTGATGCTAAAAGTCAACAGAAACAGGTCCTTCATGTTCAGAGCAAAGAAGAGGAAAAAAAAAAATGCAAAGTCAGAAACAGTTTCTTCTAGATGTTCTGCAAACAAGTTTCTATAACAGCACATGGGTCACTTTCTTCAGCCCTCCATACTCTGGTGTGGGTGTGCAATAGTAACGCATGGATATGTGAATGTCAGGCTCTCTATGTAGGCTTTTCTTATTTCTCATCTACATGTGTACTCTTTGTGGTTTTAAATTGTTTTCCTTTGAAAAGTTCTAAACCTGTTTTTAAAAAAAAATTGCTGGAATTTCTTCACATTTTATAGACAAAAATACCAGAAATGAAAGAGCTGACAGAAACTCAAGCAGATCCAAATTCTGCCATCCACTTTTCGTATTTCTCTAAGTCTGCTGCAGAGACAGACTTTGCGATTTTCCTAAGAGCCAGCTCAAAGTCTCCTCTGGTCACAGGCATCTGAAGCTCCTCTTTAGAGAGGGCACGGATCTCTTCTGGGCTGAGACCATTGATTCTCCGTCTCATGGCCATTAAGGATGCATCCCTAAAAACAGACCAGGATCATGAGAATTTACTGCTGTGAATGTTTCAGACACATCAATTATGATAAAGTTAACGGAACACATTCAAAAGATCATTTTTACAATGCCGCTCAGAATTTTCCACTTCAGAGACATTCTGAGGGTTCAGGAAAGGTGAAGACAGGATGCTAAGGACTTAACCATAAAAGGGACTGCTGGTGAATCCTAAAAGTCTAGGCTGGGCTCAGATGGTGCTGAATTTTCTTTTCCCTCACTTGCTCTTGACACACAGCCCAAAAGTCTAGGAAACTGAAGGGGAATTATGAAATACTGAATTGTGGACTTGGAAATAAATATAAGGCTAATGTTAGGATAACTTAAATCTTATGCCAGTTTGTCTATAATCTAAGCAGAGGAAGAAAAGTCAAGAACCTTTCTCCCTCGAGCATGAATATATGTACACACAGTAGATATGGAGTTCCCCACAGGGAGTATTTGTGGGCAAGTGAAGAAGTAAAATCTGGCTTCTCCAGATCCTATTTTCAACTCTATTTGATCACTTGTAAATAATTATGCAGGTTAAGCAGACAATGACTGCTCACAAGATAGCTAACAGGCAGCCAAGCCAATCAAAAGTTCACATTTTTATACATTTTACTACAGTAATAGTAGAAGCTATTATGAGCTTACTGAGTGCCACTAAACTTAGATGCACACAGAAAAGTAACCGTAGAAAAAATGAATAACATAGGTATCACAGTTTTTACTGATGTCAATTTAAGTGCTGTCAGGAAAGTACTAAAAAAAATCCTCTTGAGTGATGTGAACTGTCTAAAAGTTATGTTACTAAACTGAAAGGGATATTTACATATATATATATTAAATTGATCACTTTTCTTCATCTGTGTGTAGTAAAATAATGCCAACTCAAACTAAATGATATTATTTTATGTTGATGTAGCGAGGCTCCAATTTAGGGCTAAATAATCTCAGGTTGTCGAAGTTATTATTACCAAGTTAGGCAAAACAATTTCTTAAAAATCAAAGGCTATACAAGTTGAACATATTGTTATGTAACTATTCATCTAACAATGACCAGTGAAGTTTCACAGAAAACAACCAATACAAAAAGGTCACAGATCATTAAAGAAAAAAAATACCTGCAAACGTTAGTTATATCAGCACCAGAGTACCCCTCAATTTTCTCTGCTATATCTTCCAGTTGAATATCTGGATCCAGCTCAACTTCACGAAGATTGATTTTCAGAAGCTCAGTTCTTCCTTTTGCTGTTAAAAGATTTTTTTGCTATTGTTAGATATTTTACTTTAAAAACCATTTTGTTAAGAAATCATCTACTAACATTCAGGAAAAGAAGCAGAGTCTAATGTAAAGAAGAGTAAATAACTCTGAGTCCACAGATAATTACTGAATTACCCCATGACTCGTGGAATCATGTAACTTCCTGTGGGCCTTAGCTGCAATGACTAATAACTGAAACAAACCTCGGAGTTTTCCTAAAAGATTGTGAAGACACTTGCCATGAGAACAAAGGGTCTGAGATCCTTTATGAAAAATAAAAAACATTAGCATTCTAGCACCAGAAATGCTTTTGTAAAAACAAAAATTTATTTAGCCTAGTTTTATGAAATTAGAGTGCATGGAGTATAATTCCTGAGTTACTCTCCTCATCTTCTAGTATGACACAGGAAAGCTTTCTAGAACTCTAATCGGTATTTTTTTTTTAATCTAGTTTTCTTTTCCTAGAAATCAGCAATTGGCACAAAACGCTTATTAATATATATTTTTTTAATGGAGAGCCAGCTCACAGACATTCATTGTTCCAATGTGACTGAAAATGTGTATGAAGTAAGCCGAAACAAACTACAGACTTTTTAATATAACCAATCTTGCTGTTTTACCACCAGTTTTTGTGGCAAATCTGCTTAATACAGTCCACTAAAATGATGCAAAATTAGTTCAGATGTGGCTATTATTTTCTAATAGGCAAAATGAAATTTAGTTCTCTCAATTTTTATTTTGAAAATTTAAAATTTTCAAGTAAAAACAGAATCAGTGAACGCCATCTACCTTTCTTTAGATCCCCCAGTTGTCACCCAGTTATCACGCCCTTGCCTTCTCCTTGAATCCCCTGCCTTATCAGCTGTGAGGAGCTAGAGGCATCACAACACTGCCTTAAATTACTCAGCAGTGTCTCCTAGGAACAACGCTATCCATACAATCATCTCACTAAGCAGGAAATTTAACACTGGTACGTGAGGATTATCTAATACACAAACCAGACTGAAATGTCCACATTTGTCCCAGGCTTTCATTCCTTTCTTAAAGACCTAAATTACAGATGGCATTAAGTTATTGTCTCCTTAGTTTTCTTCAGTCTAAAACAGTTCCCCAGTGTTGTTCTGTTTGTGCTGTCTTTCATGACACTGACAATTCTCCCGCAGATGATCTTACAGAGTTAAGGCATTCAAATAAAACATTCCATCAGGTACATTTGAACCTGACAGGCAGATAGATATGAAAATGTTAATGGAAAGAACCAAGGATAACCAAGACACTCTGGAAGAAAAAAGGCAAGGTGGGAGGAACTGCTCTACTACAGAGCAATAAGATTCAAATCTCTGTAACACTCCTGCAGAGGCAGACGAGCAGATCCAGGATAGAGAACAGGAAGCCCAGAAGCAGAGCAGGGCATACAGTGTGGACACCTGATTCAGGCAGTGGGAGAAAAAGGTGTCTTCTCAATAAATGACACCAGAAGTGACTATTCACAGAAGGAAAAAATGAAATTGGGTCATACCTCACCATACATAAAAATCAGTGCCAGATGTATTACTGATCTAAATATAAGATGCAAATTCATAAGCATTTCAGAAGATAAAGCAGGAATCTATCCTAATGACCTCAGAGTAAGTATTCATAAGACATAAAAGAAATCGATTACAAACAAAAAGACTAATAAACTGACCATATTAAAATCAGAAACTCCTGTTTATCAAAAGACATGGCTTATAAACTCGGTGAAAACACACAATCTACAGAGTTTGAGAAATACTTACAACAGACTAAACAGAAAACTTATATCTAAAATAGTTAAAGAATTCCTACAAATCAGTATGAAAAAGTCGGACCACCTAATAGAAAAATGGGCAAAAAACTTGAACACATGTATCACAAAATCCAAATGGCCAATCAATAAAGGAAAAGATGTTCAAGTTCCTTAATAGTAAAGGAAAGACAAAGTAAACCACAATAAGCACTGGTACACATTTAGAGGTCTGACAAGACTAGGCAATGGAGAAATGTACACTATGGGAGCTCTCATATGCTGCTGGGAGGAGTGTACACAGAGCAACCACTTTGGAAGACAGACTGGATTTATCTGCTGATGTTTCAGCTATGTTACACGACCCAGCAATTCGCTCCTAGGACGGAATGCTCCATCATGGCCTAAGGAAACTTAGGCACTGGCACCACTACAGCATATAGAAGAACATTCAGAGCAGCACAGCAGCCTAAACCTGGAAATAAGCATTAACATCCATCAAATAACATGATGGGGAATTGCGGTATGACCACATAATGGATATTATGGGCTGAACTGTGTCCCCGCTAAACTCTTAGGTTGCAACTCTAGGCTCCAAGGCAGTTGGTAGCACTCCACACACAGCAGGTGGATGTTAGTGAATGAACATCACTTTGCTCTTTTAGTCCCAGTACTAGAACATCACTGTGTTTGTAAACCAGAATGTTTTACTGTGGCCTGAGCTAAGAACTTAAAACACTGAGTTTAACCTAACGTGTTCTTCCACAGAAATAAAACTCCCAACAGCCAACTTCAAGGAACTCTGGGGCCTAAGCCTGCTCCTACGTGAGGGCCTGAAGCTCAGTAGGCAGCGTGCTCCTCTCCCCCAGTGACCATGACGTGGGGAAAGTAACTTCTGACACTGGTTCTATCCGTGATTTGTTAGAAGAGTCTACGTAGGATTTATCATCTCTATAAAACCCAATTAATGATACTTAATAACATTGTAAAAGGATTTAATGAGGGGTTAATGTAGTAACAATAGTATAAAAAACTGTCAACGCTACATGACCAAGTTAGTACACATTTGAAATTTAAATAAACACTGTCAGATGGATCACACACTTGTAGTAACAATTCTTCTCGAGTATCCGAGGCCGTCCAGCAGGGCGGGTAACCAGCATGTGCTCCAGGGCCGGGCACACATCCAGCTCTGCTGCCCTGGGAGGACACCTAACCCTCAGGGCTTCAGGCTCTGACAAGGAAAGGTGAGAAGAGAAGCGACCTCACAAGCCTCGCGCCATGAGCTAATACCTGAAAGGCGCAGCCCATAGGCAGAACGCAGTAAGTGGTCATTGTCCCACCACCCCCAGTCAATCAACAAACAGGACTAGAGGGAGACAGAGAAAGCCAGAGCCCTTCTATAAAGGACCAACTGGGAGACAGACAACACAGAGGAAATGGCCAAGGGAGTGGAGCCCACCAGGGAGAGGGGCCAGGGCAAAGAACACCTCAAAGAACTGGTGTGTTTGCATTGACTGAGAAAAACCAAAAAAGTTTAAATAGAAAGGAAGAGAGAAAACACCCTGGGAAATGACAGCACTGTAAACCATGACATGAAGGTAGGAAGAAGCACGCGTGGAAAAAAATGTAAGTAGAAAAGTGCAACAGAATACTAAGAAATGCAAACAGACACAAAAAAAGAAAGATAGGTATTGAGAAGAGAGCTTAAAAGAAGTGCTCTAACCCTGATGTGATAGGAAATTAGAATCATTTGGAGTCTAAGAGACTCTGTGATGCCCTGGTGGTTTAGGGTGTTGAGTCTAAAAGCAAAGCATAACTAAATGAAGGTGCTGGAGAAAGGCGGTTGTCAGGCCAACAGGAGTTGCTGCCGTTATTCAAATGCATCAAGTATTCAGTGAGTGGCCAAGCTCCACCCAAGCCTGTGACCTGACTTCCTCCTTCTGTTGGCCACGCCAGACTGTAGTCACCAAGATGGTGTGACAGCCTCTCACCCACATGCACTTGTACATTGTGGTGTCCATCCCCACCCACTGGTGGTCTCATTCCCCTCCACTTGAAAATGGGTGGGCTTGTAAACGCTTCTACCCAGGGTACCAAGAGGTGACACTACCTGACCTCCACGGCCAGCTCAAAAAAAACTGCACTGTCGACCTTTTCCAGTGGAACAATCACACCTGGGGCCCTGAGCTACCCTGTATGAAACGTGATCAGCTGAGGCCGCCATGCCTGAACAAGCCCGGGCCACGTGGAATAACCCCGAGTAACACACAGAGGTGCTCCACCTGAGGCCCCAGGCCTCCGCCCCAGGTGGAGACATTCCAGATAAGTCAGGCTCCAGCATGGAGTCACCTCCTCTGCTGACCTTCCAGCTGTGACCCCAGACATGAGGGGACACACACACAGCACCCCTGCGGTGCCCTATCCAAATTCCTGAGCCACACACTGTGAGCAAAACAAGACTGTTTGCAATGGCAAGAGTAACCCATCCACTGCCTTTCCTTGCCATGAAGTTCTAATTGCCTCTCAATCTTAAAGAAATCTGCATATTTCTTTATGTAAATTACATAACTTACAATATGCCTTTTTGGGTGGCTTTTCTTGTTTTATCTATTTTCATTCCTGTACTTCTTGCCTTTTCCAACTAAAAACGTCTTTTCATGTCATAGATTTTGTTCATAAAATGTCCTTCAATTTTTTTAACTTTCTAAATCTACTTTTCTTTCCATTCCTTTTACTCTAGATTTCTAAACCGATCTTTCAGGCCTGTTGTCTTCCCACATTTCTTTATGGTTCTGTCTCTTCCATGCCCTTTACACATCAGATTCCACACCCTTCTATCCCACCAGATTATCCCACAATAGCTGTCTACTAATTTTCAAGCAGCCATGCCTCTGTTTCCATCCTTCTCTATGGAAATTCAGTGAAAAATGCAACTTCCTCTCCCCTCAGCACCTCGGTCAGAATTTATTATTCTTCATTTCCACCCCAAAAGACTGCGCAACCCCAGTATCACGCACTCCCTGGTTTCACTGCAGTTAAACTGGGTAGATGTATGGCTCCCTTCCAACCATACAGGAACACTCTGAGGACAAGGGTCACACATCTTTATACTGACACGATACCTAGTAATCCCTAATAATAAATGTCCTTCAAATAGGAAAGAGCTAAACAAACACCTGTGAAATTAATTAACACGGATGGAAGAAGTCAGAAATAGTGGAGTTCTGATTACGAGTCTTCGTTTGGGAGCCCTTGAGGAGAAAGCAATTTCTCCAGTCCTATAGTCACGAGGTACACATGTTCAGACTAGTAGTGAGCAAAGAGAAGCACCTACAAGCCATTACCCACGATGGACATAACCTTTTCATACAGGAAAATTAGTTTAGGAAAAAAATATCTCAATAGTCAACCAGCTCTATGTTCTCCAATATTTCAAAGAAAGCTGAATCTATGCCTTCGTACCATCAACTCGTATCTTTCCCCACAAGCTAAGCTTTCCTCAGCAGTTTATAAAATTTCTGTCATCAATTATCTTTCTAACTATATATTTTCTCTCACACAGGAGTACTGGGTAAGTACATCGAGGAGCTAAGACAGCAGAGAGCATAGTATAAGCACACAAATATCAGCTATTACATCTGGGTCTGGGACCTCGGGAACACTGGTCAGCTGTGAAGTGGGATCAACACTCCCTACCTAACAGGGTTGTATTAGTGTTCCATAAAATAAAATATGTTCCATGGGGGAAAAAAACACCACCACCCTGAATGTAAGAAACTTCACTGTAGCCTCTGTCTCCAAAATAGCAAATTGTTTATTTATAAACTTCTATAAGCAGGATGCCAAAAGAATGAGGACTTAGAGAAACAGAGAAAGGTAACATGGAGTAAAAGAAAGATCAAAATAGAAGAAAAGGAAGGCATCATACCTGTTGGCAGAGGTATATATATCCTTTTTTCTAATCTCCTCCGCAATGCTTCATCAATGTCCCATGGGAAATTAGTGGCAGCCAATACCATGACCATTTTGGAAGGATCATCATTCTCCAAAGCCCCTCCGACTCCTATGGACAACAAGGGTAAAGAAGAGCATTATTCTTACAGTCCCTTATTCTTCCATTCAACCAGTACTTCTAAGCATCAGCTATAGGCTTGGTGGGAGGCTCAGTGACAAACATGATGTGGTCCTTCTCACCTGTGTGGTGTCAGAAACCAGACAGATCCACAGAGAAGACAAAGAGGTAGAAGAATTCCCATAGTCTATTGCAGAAGTCTAATCTGATAACAAAACCTAATTTTTTTCTGTAATCTTTTTTGTGTGTTTTTCCTCTGCAAAGAGGAGGCAAGGGAGATTATGCTGTTTTACCACTTTATTTTTTTTTAAATCATGAATTTTTTAGTTATTACTGTTTTTCTCAAAAAGGAGAACAGAATAGGGTTCACATTTATTTAATACTAGCATGCAATCATAATTTTGAGAGACATTATACTGCAATAATTTTGGCCTTCTAATATATAAGTGACTGAGAAAAAAGAAATTTAAGAATGAATGTAATAATCAATTGTAACTGAAAATAACCATTTCTTTTTACACAAAACCAAATATATGTACACAGGGTCTATCTTCTCAGAATTAAAATCTTAGAACAAAAAACCAGGTTTACAGAATGGAAACTCTGGAAAATAAACAATAAACAAAAAAAATTATCAAAAACTCACAAACTTTATTGATATGAATTTTGAGTCTGATATAACAAAGTAGTAGATTAAAACAACTTAATTCAATGGTATTTCCTTAATAAATTACTAAACTCTTATTTCAATCATTATTATAAAGAGTTAAGCTGTCCAACTAATGGTCACAAATACCCAGCAATAAAATTCAGCTACTAAATTTGTATTTGGTGATGTTTTTAAATGTTTTGTGTGTTTTGCTCCATATCCCTCCTTGCAAAAAAATACAACACAGACATTCCTTTCTTTTATACTTCAACAGACACAAAAATGGTAAACTCACTGAGGGAAGGGCCTCCTAGTACTGAATTATTTTATACCTCTTACAGTGCCTGGCAATCAGAGTCACATATCTCTAAACAGTAGCTCTGGGCCCATTACTCTCTTCCTCCAATTGCTCCCCAAAGCCTTTCCTTCTTAATCTGAATAACTTCTGTCAATACTTCAAAGCCCCTTGGCTATTCCCTTCTGTGACTCCCTTCGTCTGGGTGGTACCCCTCCTACTGTGTTTTCACTACACTCAGAGTTTAGTTCTACTATAGAACTAGCGATATATTATAATTGTCTATGAAGTGCCTGCTTCTCAGCTATAACAGTGGTTCTCAAACTTTTTGGCCCCAGAATCCTTTTCACACCTTTGAAGATTACTGAGCTTCAAAGAGTTTTTGTGTGTGTGGAGTATATCAATATTCAACACTTATTAAAAACTAATACTGAGACTTAAAAAAATTAATTCATTTTAACAATAAAAATACATTATTTATTAACATAATTAACACATTTTATGAAAAATAACTTTTTTAAAACCAAAAAAAATTAGTAAGAAGGCTGGCTTTTTTTTTTTTTTTGGCTTTTTTTTTTTGCATTTCTGCAAATCTCTAATGTATGACTCAACAGAGAAGAGGTGGATTCTCATATCTGCTTCAGCCTGTCACCTACTGTGATATTCTACATGTCTTATACCCTCTGAAAGTCTCCACTGTTTAACTTACAAAAGAATGAGAGTGAAAAAAGTACGTAACATCTTGATATTACTATGAAAATAGTTCAGCATGTGCACACCTTTTAGGAGTTTTAAAGACCTCTGGGACCCTGGACCACATCTCTGAACAGTAAGCCCCTTGAAGGCCATGACATTCCTTTTCTTTGTAACCTCAGAACCTGAAACTGTACAAGTATGCAGCAGACGCCTCCTGAGTGCATGAAGAAACGAACAATTGGGTGGATGAACAAATAAACTCCAGTGGTCTTCTGGTCCATTCACTGAGAATTTCCAAAAAAATCAATCTATACAAAATTCAAAAAGGAACTAGAATAGTTTTGAGGCATTAATTAAGTATCAATTACCATCCATCTGAATGAGCAGCTCAGACTTGACTCTGCGACTTGCCTCATGTTCATCAGAGGTTCCTCTTCGACTGCAGATAGAATCTATCTCATCGATGAAGATCGTGGTCGGGGCGTAAAACCTAGCCTTTGTGAAAATATTTGAAAGATCATTTAATGATCTCATAAAATAAACTGAATTTCTAAAATGCCATTTTCCTCCATCTAAAACAACAGTAAAAAAGAGCAGAAATTTCTCACTGCTTTAATGCCACTCTTTGGTTACTGATATGTTAATCATATCAAAAAAAGGAAAATCCTAAAAATAAAAGATAAGTTATATGGTTGGTAAAGTCAGGTGACAGATACACGAGGATTCATGGTCCTATCTCTCTACTTCTGTGTTTGAAAATTTCCATAATACAAAACGCTCCTAAAGATAAATCATCAATGTATCCTCAAATATACATTTCTAAGTAACTATTGCAAATGTTTATGAAAAAGGAACAAACTTTAATGACGGATCAATTCCTAACTGGTTTTCAAAATATATATTAAAATATACTTCTGCTTAATCAGCTCATTAGAGAGCCAGAAATATCCTGCAAACTACATACGTTTCCCAAGTCTCTTCTACCCTGCCTGGATGGGATGCCACAGAGCTTCAACCTCAGGGAGGAATGCAAGCTGAAGACACATGAGCCACTCCACAAAACTCACCACCCCATGTCTTACCAGTGTCGAGAACTCTGAAACAACGACACTTGGCCTTTTTTAAAAAGACACCTAGGTGAATGGATCTAGGTAACAGGGATACCATGTGCCTATACAAACAGGACCCTGAAATCCAAACACATCATCACTCACCATTTCAAACAACAGACGAACCAGCTTCTCAGACTCGCCTCTATATTTCGACGTCAGCGTGGAGGAGGAGACGTTGAAGAAGGTCGTGCCGCACTCAGTGGCCACGGCTTTAGCCAGCATGGTCTTACCAGTGCCCGGGGGCCCAACCATCAGCACTCCCTGGAATTCCAAAGGATGTACTAAGTGAGTTATCAGATTGAAATACTTTCTTATAAAATATCATCAGCTAATAATGTACATGAAACTCTTCCCATCAAAAGAGAAGTTCAACTGTCACTGTAAAATCATGGTGCATTTGACATGTTTCATTTTATAGACAGAAAAAACTGAAATGATGATTCGCTTCACAGAATGTCTCAAAGGTATCAGAGGTACTCAGAGCTGGGCTAACAATGGGCTCAGACAACAAGGAATTGCCTGGGACATCTGGAGAGGCCCTGGCAGAAGACAAACATGGATGGTCTTGGGCACAGCTTAGGACTAACTGCTCTGTTTAAGCAATGAAAACAGATGACATTTTCTACCACATGGAGCAGAAGTATATATCCTCTGCCCTCCTTACGCACAAAACCTATCTTCCACAACACACAATATATACTTTCAGTCAGAAATAAAGATCCATTTATCAGCTTATAAGGTAGCTAAAATCTAGTGGTGATTTAAACAATCAAATTAGCCAGCATTTTAACTGTGCTGGACAGTTAATAGTTTACATAAAACACTGTTAGTAATGAAAAAGCCAAATATAACATAGACTAAAATCTAAATATTATTTCTCACCTTTGAGGGCAATTAAACAGAAATATTCTATAAAAATAAATCAAGGAATACAAATTATCTAAGAACACTAATCTTCCAGTCCTGAAGACTGGAAGATTTTTAAATACTTACCATTTTCTTCTAACATTTTCAATGAGAGTTCAGATATATACTTAACACTACATTTTTTTGGCATAATAGTTGGTGATCTTAAGATGAATTCTGAGCCATCTGTCAATAAGCTTTGGAGGAGTTAAACTTTGAAAACTATGTGCATAGCAAAGTTTCATAAACTCTAAATTCAGAAACTGTCCAAACCTGCTTCTAGCTATGGAATTTTGATACCCAGGACAACAAGGGATCAGTAGGATTGAAAACACTAGTTTTATAAAAAATTTTTTTTGCTTTGCAAGAAACCTTTAACTATATGTGAGACTAATATTTCAAAAACTGTAAAGACAACTAATGGTACAGGCACAGCTACAAAAAAGGCCCTGTTTCTCTTTCCGCTGTCCTCTTAATGCCCTCTCAGTTCTCGTAATGTCACTAACACGGCCACAACCAGATGATCTCCAGTAGCAGCATCTGTGCACAAACACAGCTCACAGATACAGGACAGCATTCAAACACGCCACCTCCTCGTGACGCCACTCCGTCAGCTGCCTCCTCTCTTCCCTGTATCTCCTCGCCTATTTATCTGAAAAATGAGAGCCTTCACTTGACCCTACAGATCCTCTAATGACTATCTGCCTCTCCCTTTCCCTTCCTGGCCAAGCTTCTTAAAGAAATGTTTCACGCTTACTGTTTCTTCATGAGCTACAATCTGACTTCTGCCTCCACTGCTTCACTAAAGATACCTCTCTGACTAACCCAATGGCCACTTTTTAACTCACAGCTTCTCTTCTCCCTCTGACCTTTGATGCCAATACCCATTCACTCCCTTCTCCCTGAAACTATTCCTCCCCAGGCTGGTTCTAGGACACAGGACTTGTCATGCTAGGGAGGATACACCTACCATTCCAGGTGTTTTAAAACCCCTTTAAATACCTATTTTATGAAGGCCTTATTATTTCTTTTAAACATTATTTTTAAAGTTATTATAAAGGGGGAAATTTATGGTACTATGTTCCCTAAATTAGTAATATCTGTAACAAATAGATATCTATATCTAAAACAAATAGATAGATACCTATAACAAATAGATATTACAAGCACAAGCTGGAATCAAGATTGCCAGGAGAAATATCAATAACCTTGGATATGCAGATGACACCACCCTATGGCAGAAAGTGAAAAAGAACTAAACAGCCTCTTGAGGAGAGTGAAAGAGGAGAGTGAAAAAGTTGGCTTAAAGCTCAACATTCAGAAAACTAAGATCATGGCATCTGGTTCCATCACTTCATGGCAAATAGATGGGGAAACAGTGGCTGACTTTATTTTTTTGAGCTCCAAAATCACTGCAGATGGTGATTGCAGCCATGAAATTAAAAGATGCTTACTCCTTAGAAGGAAAGTTATGACCAAGCTAGACAGCATATTAAAAACAGAGACATTACTTCACCAACAAAGGTCTGTCTAGTCAAAGCTCTGGGATTTCCAGTAGTATGGATGTGAGAGTTGAACTATAAAGAAAGCTGAGTGCCGAAGAATTGATGCTTTTGAACTGTGGTGTTGGAGAAGACTCTTGAAAGTCCCTTGGACTGCAAAGAGATCCAACCAGTCCATCCTAAAGGAGATCAGTCCTGAATATTCATTGGAAGGACTGATGTTGAAGCTGAAACTCCAATACTTTGGCCACCTGATGCAAAAAGCTGACTCACTGGAAAATACCCTGATGCTGGGAAAGACTAAAGGCAGGAGGAGAAGGGGACGACCGAGGATGAGATGGTTGGATGGCATCACCGACTCAATAGACATGAGTTTGAGTAAACTCTGGGAGCTGGCAATGGAGAGGGAGGCCTGGTGTGCTGCAGTCCATGGGGTTGCAAAGAGTCGGACACGACTGAGCAACTGAACTAAACTGAAAACAAACAGTCTATAGAAGCTTTTAAGTTGTGAGAGGCAATCAAAATACCATGATATAAACACACAATTTCTCCTCCTTTCTCCTTTTGGGCACAAACAAGGAGAAGGTACTGAGAACATAAAAGACCTTCCAGCTAATCTAGAAGGGGCAAAGTAAGATCACGCTTTTATTTCATTCTGCCAGTCAGAGCAAAGCAAGACTCTGCCTATGGCTAAGACCAAAAACAGTTCCGGCAGCAGCTGTTGTAAGGGCTTTTTTAAAACACTGGAATGAAAGCACTGAACTTAGGAGGCACGAGTCCTGGGCAGGCTTTAGACTATAAAGCACAGGGCAAGCTAGAAAGATCTAAACATCCTCATTACCTCTCAGAATTTATACCTGGCCTAGATGAAGTGATCAAAATAATTAATTACTGAGAAACAGATCAGCTTTTAAAAAGATATTTATTTGATGAAACACTTATTCTATGACTATGTACTATTACTATTTAATTTGCTTGCTAACTTTCCATTACAGAAAGAGACACCTGGAAAATTCTCAAAACTCGTCTCCAGCTCAGCGCCCCTGAGGAAAGTGACTTTAAAGATGACAGCATCAACACTCCCAACCCCTCTTCTGCCAGGCAGAGGCAGCATCTCAACCACAAATCCTTATCCAGGTGCCTGAGGTACACACCAGCCTCCCTCAACCTTTACAGACCATGTTAATAAATGCATAAGGAAACTACAACGCTGGCTTTCTTTATCATGCAAGCTGCAGTTTTATGCCTGTATTATTTTAATAAATTCTCACCTTCCACGGCCTTCTAATCCCTTTGAAAAAGTCAGGCATCCACATGGGAAGGACGACAGCTTCCCTCAGCAACTTCTTAGCTTCTTCCAGATCTGCTATGTCATCCCTTTGGAAGAACAGCCACGTTTAATGCTTATTCGGGGTCACCTTTGATTTATGGTCAAAAGCAGCTCTTTGAATTGTTTTTCACTTAGGAAATTATTCTTATAGGAAGAACAGTATTCTAATTTTTACTGTATAAAATCATCAGTGAAAACATACTACAGTTATAAATCAGGACATTATTCAATTAACAACCTTTGTTGGTTACGTCAACATCGAATTAACATGAAAATGTCTTGGCTGTATTCTGAAAGAACAATTGTTCTGCCAAGTCTGCACACTCATATTATGGGTGAAGTCATAATCAGGAGGTGAATGGATAGCAAGACAAGACACACCAAGCCAACCTACAGCCTTCTCCGCAGCTGTGAGTCAAGAACATAACCGACTCACCAGTGAACACTTGGGTTCCTGGAGACGATGTCTCTCTCAAGGGCTTCTACCAGGTCCTTATCATATGCGGCACCATCAAATTTTGGAATTTCACCATCACTTGTACCATCTTGCATATTTTTCCTTCCCTGGGGACAAGTGTAAAAAAAACATCAATAACAAGATAGTTTTAATTAACATCATTAAACTTTCAAAATACTCCAGTGGAACTATTTTAAATGGCTTATTTTTTTTTTTAATAGTGTTTTCTAATTACCCCCAAGGCCATCCTCCCCGTTTTAATTCATCAGCAATAGATGAACTGGCCAACCTTAGAGAATACTTCAAATTTACATCCTTGAGGGGACAGGTGCACATTAAGACTAAACAAGCTTGATATCTCTAAACTTGGGGTTGCTAGGGATTTCTGCCACTACTAGAAAATATTTCAAGCATTAATACAGAGGAAGAAAAAACCAACTTACTGCAAACCTACAGCACAGCAAGAAATCTCAAATATATTATCTTGTTTAATACAACAACCCTAAAGGTAAGGTTGTATTATTACCCTGTTTTTACAGATAAGGAACTGGGGCTCAGAAAGTTAATTAAGTTCACAATTACTAAACGTCTGAGTATAGATTTTAACTCAGATTTTCCTGACTCCCCAAACTCATGCTTTTTCACAACATCAGACCACCTCATGCCTGCCAGGGTCATTTTAAAGCTTAAAAGCAGCTTAAAGGCGCAGGAAGGGATAAATTAGGAAGATGTGGTTAACATATACACACTACTATATATAAAATAGGTAACCAACAAGGACCTACTAGCACAGAGAACAATACTCAGTATTTTATAGTAACCTATAAGGAAAAAGAATCTGAAAAAAAATATATATATAAATAAATATCTATACCTGAATCACTGCTCCATACACCTGAAACACAACATTATATATCAAATATATGTCATTAAAAAAAAAAAGAGAGTAGGTTACATATGGCAGAACTATTACATTCTCCTATGCATCTAAGAGGCTGCAGATGAGGAGAGACGGGACGCTGAACTGCAGCTTACAAAACTTTCTCCCACTCAGTGTAAGTACCCACTCAGGGTTCAGGGTTTCTTCCTAGTAAGGTCCTTGGACCACATCATAAAGTCACTATAATGACAAAGATAAAAGGACCTTTTAAAATAGTATCATTAGGGTCATTAAAGCAATATACTTTACCCCAAATTCTTTATTTAATAACACACTAGCTTGAAAAAAAAAAAAAAAGAATTACATGCTATGGTTTCTATGGGGTTCTGCCAACATTTACTCAGCTCTGAAGAGCTTTAAATGAGATGTGCTCAGCTGCCAGAGACAGTTCAACCACTAGAACTACTTTAGCAGACAGAGCCAAGCACCTCCCTGGAGCTTCAGCCCCACAGTTACTGTTAAGGCAAAAATGAAGGAAAAATGGTCCAAACACTAATCAATTTCCTGAGCTTCAATCTGAAGAGAGAGAACAGGATGAACCTCGCCTACCACACTCCATCTGAGATAGACCATAAACTAGAAATCCTAAGTGCAGAGAGAACTAAATGGCTCCCTGTGGGCAGACTCTCCAGTTCTTTAAGTCGCTGGGTAAATGACCAAACAGTACTCTGGTAACTTGACTCCAAAATGAATAATTTACTGTCTCTGGTTAGCATGATATGAAACTGAATTTTTAGGAAGATTCTTATACTTCAGATGATGGATCCCAATATTGACACTTAAAAGGAGTAAATTTCTGGCATGCTTACACAACAAAGATAATGTCAACAAATTTAAAATTAGCTCAGCCTAGAACATATTTTATAATAAAGATGGGCCAAGGCTAGTCACACTCAAACATATCACTGCGAACACTCTGTAATCGTTTTTAAAACTCTTCTAAAAATAAATCAACCAGAGAGTGAAAAACAGAAACTGATATATCTGGGATTTAACAAGCTTTGATATGACATTGTAATTTGAGACTTACCAAAAAAATATTAAAAAATATAGGCAGAGAGTCATTTTAATATGAATATCCAAGTGGTGGGGAGGATTTAATAAACACTATCAAGGGAAAGTAAAAGGTGTACACTTGTCTGGAAGCAACAGGAAGCACAGGATTTTAAGAAAAATAAATATATGACTATCTATGTCCAAGACATTCTACTATGCCTTCAGTGTAAGATCAGTGCATGAAAATAAGATTATCTGATAGATTACTGGCAGAAAGTTAACAAGTAAATGCCAAACACACATAAACTGTGAAGTGCTATGAAAAAAACAAGTGGTCAGTATAGTTAAAAGGTACTGAGCAAAAAGAACAGGCTGGAGGGGGACTCCCCTGGCAGTCCACTAGTTAAGACTCCTAGATTCCACTGAAGGGGGCACAGGTTTGATCCCTGGTTGGGGAACTAAGATCCTGAATGCTGTGCGGTGTCACCAAAAAAATTAAAATAAAGTATTTTTAAAAAATAAGAATAGGTTGGAAAGATGGTCAGAAGTCAGCACACTGGGCCCTCTAGACCATGGGGAGGTGTTTAGGTTTTATTATTCTAAGTAAATGGGGAAATTTTTGAAACTTGCTAACAAGGGCTGGGAGGGATTGGGGGCAGGAGGAGAAGGGGACGACAGAGGACGAGATGGCTGGATGGCATCCCCAACTCGATGGACGTGAGTTTGAGTGAACTCCGGGAGTTGGTGATGGACAGGGAGGCCTGGCGTGCTGCGATTCATGGGGTCGCAAAGAGTCGGACACAACTGAGCGACTGAACTGACTGACTGACTGAAGAAGGGCAATGACAGAATCTGATTTCATGTTAAAATGACCCTTGTAGTTGCTATGTGGGAAAAATGGTGGGCTGGAGAAAGAAGGAGAAACAGGGAAATAAAAGCCTGTAGCAGCAAAGTCAAGGCTCTCAATTCACAGAAGAAGATACGTGGGTAGAAAGTCAGTCAAACCACTTGCCCTCCCACCCAAAGTTTCTCAATAGTACACATGAAACCTGAATACAAAGTAAGTACTCCAAAGAAGATTCTAGATCTTTTTCAACTCAAAATGGTGAGGTGACTAAAAAGCAAAACTAGGAAACTAAAACTAATAATTTATTTGGGTGATACTGGGAGACCAACAAAATGGGTGACAACTATCCTTAACAAACAGATCAATTAAAATAGGAAATATCAAATATGAGTGAATAGCTGTGGTTTCGGTTAACCTGCTAGATTAACTGCAACCAGAAGAGTGGTTCTCTTTGGGAAAGCAGTAAGTGGCAGAGATCAGAAGGGATCATGAGTATGGCTTCTGAGGAGCTCAATGCTCTATTTTTGACCCCTGAGCAATAGTTAAACGGATTACACGGTAGTTACAGAGGTTGCATGCAATCAGTCTAAGCTGACTCTTACTGGTTTGTAAGAGCCAGTTATTAAATTTTCAGGAATTTTTCAAGCCAACTGTGGAAAACAGCCATTGGTAAAAATCATACAAACTTAAAATAAATTATATTAAAAACAGAAGAAGTAATTACTCCAAACTCCTCACCGCCAACTACTGAACTATCACCTATGTACTGTACTGCGTCTACACTGCAGAATGGTAGGCTGCTACTCATGTCAACTCTGAGTTCAGTGATCTCGTGTTGGCAGCCTGGATCCAGTCATAGTGGAAGTGTTTATACCAGAGAAACCAGCAATTATTACAAAATGGGGACCTGATTTCTTGTTCTGTTAACTGTCTAGTCTTAAACTAATGGGGGAAATATTAAACTAAAGCGTGTGTCATTTCTATAGTTCTTACAATGTAAATAGCACAAACAATTAAGGAAATAAGTTTTCAGTATTTGAAAACCATGATATGATTCATCAAAGTTGTTCACATGATTGATAGAGGAGAGAAGTTCTGACATATGTTTCTGTTGTTTCATTTTCAACTGACTCACTAATAAAAACAAAGTATCAACCAAATCCTGTCAGAACTACATTCCTAATCATCTGTCAACTACAACCATAGGTACCTACAGGTGCAAGAGTTAAGCAAAAAGCAGCAAAGGCATTTCATGGGGGTCCATGGGCCCTATAAAAGTTTACAATAAAGTCTTACATATTTTATTATTTGTAAATTATATGTTGTACATCCTTTATTATGAGACTTATAATCTGTGTGAATACGTATGCATACTTGAATACATACAACTTTTTTTTCAAAAAATCTAGTTATTAGACATTTACCAGTACATTACTAGTTAGATGATCATCATTCATCAAATATTACCCTTATAATATACTATAATATAGTATAATAGTATAGTATGGTATAGTATAGTATAATATAGTATATTATAGTATAATATACTTTTCTTCAATAAAGAGATTTTTTTTTAGGTCATTGTTTATTTGTGTAACTACCGATCCACATTTCTCAAAAGAATACTTCAATCCAGTTTATATCTCTCCATATCAGACATTCCTAGACTTAAGCATGAGAATGAAAATATTCAAAAAATGGCCATTTGCTACTAAGTAATTCAATCGATTACTTAAATCAATTACCATATAACCACGATGGTGTGATCACTCACCTACAGTCAGACATCCTGGAGTGTCAAGTCAAGGGGGCCTAAGGAAGCATCACTATGAACAAAGCTAGTGGAGGTGATGGAATTCCAATGTAGCTATTTCAAATCCTAAAAGATGATGCTGTGAAAGTGCTGCACTCAACATGCCAGAAAATTTGGAAAACTCAGAAGTGGCCACAGGACTGGAAAAGGTCAGTTTTCATTCCAATCCCAAAGAAAGGCAATGCTAAAGAATGTTCAAACTACCACACAATTGTACTCATCACATGCTAGCAAAGTAATGAAAATTCTCCAAGCTAGGCTTCAACAGTACATGAACTGAGAACTTCCAGATGTTCAAGCTGGATTTAGAAAAGGCAGAGGAACCAGAGATCAAATTGCCAACATCCACTGGATCACAGAAAAAGCAAGAGAGTTCCAGAAAAACATCTACTTCTGCTTTATTGACTATGGTAAAACCTTTGTCTGTGTGGACCATGACAAACTGTGGAAAATTCTTAGAGAGACAGGAATATCAGACCACATTATCTGCCTCATGAGAAATCTGTATGCAGGTCAAGAAGCAACCACTAGAACCGGACATGGAACAACAGACTGGTTCCAAATTGGGAAAGCAATATGTCAAGGCTATATACTGTCATCCTGCTTATTTAACTTATATGCAGAGTACATCATGCAAAATGCCAGGCTGGATGAAGCACAAGCTGGAATCAAGATTGCCAGCAGAAATACCAATAACCTCAGCTACGCAGTTGACATCACCCTTATAGCAGAAAGCAAAGAGCAATTAAAGAGCCTCTTGATGAAAGTGAAAGAGGGGAGTGCAAAGCTGGCTTAAAACTCAACATTCAAAAAACTAAGATCATGGCATTCAGTCCCATCACTTCATGGCAAATAGATGGGCAAACAATGGAAACAGTGACGGACTTTATTTTCTTGGGCTCCAAAATCACTGCAGATGATGACTGCAGCCATGAAATTAAAAGACGTTTGCTCCTTGGAAGAAAAGCTATGACAAACATAGGCAGCATATTAAAAATCAAAGACATTACTTTACCAACAAGGGTCGGTCTAGTCAAAGCTATGGTTTTTCCAACAGTCATGTATGGATGTGATAGTTGGATCATAAAGAAAGCTGAGCACCAAAGAATTGATGTTTTTGAACTGTGGTGTTGGAGAAGACTCTTGAAAGTTCCTTAGACTGCAAGGATATAAAACCAGTCAATTCTAAAGGAAATCAGTCCTGAATATTCATTGGAAGGACTGATGCTGAAACTGAAGCTCCAATACTTTGGCTACCTGATGTGAAGAACTGACTCACTGGAAAAGACCCTGATGCTGAGAAAGATTGAAGGCAGGAGGTGAACAGGATGACAGAGGATGAGACGGTTGGATGGCATCACTGACTCAATGGACATGAGTTTGAACAAGCTCCAGGAGTTGGCGATGGACAGGGAAGCCTGGTGTGCTGCAGTCCATGAGGTCACAGAGTTGGACACGACTGAGCGACTAAACTGAAGCACAGCACAGAATCTCTACCCAGTATTATGTTTATTCACCAATCAATTTCCCGGATAAACGTATATACTGAAGGAAATTTTCTCATGAAAGAAAAAAAATCTACTCAAAAATTTACAGATAAATCCAAGTTTTAAAAATCTGTATCAGTAATAAACTGTATCCACTGTCTTATTCTGTGAAGACTATATATACATCTATTTCCTTATAAATCTTTCCCCTACAGTTATGTTTCATTTATTGTTCATTTTACTTCAGAATACTAGCTAAAATATTTTTTTAAGTTTTAAAACTTTATTTTGAATATTTCTACAAAAGCTCCATTTTACTTAAGATTTGTACAGATAAACTTGTGTGTGTTTATTTAATACATCTCTGAGTTTACTGGCATTGCAGAATGGCCTTCAAAATGCAAAGACTGCATAAGTTTTTGATTCAGAGTTCTTTTTTATATCTCTTCCATGTTAAAACCAAGCCTACAAAAATTACAATATGCACCAAAGGTCATGGGCTTAAAGTGAATGAGTCAGGAAGAGGGAGGCTTGCCTTGTCATCTCTCCCTCTGGCTCTGCAGTCCTTGTCCCTGCTGGTGGAGGGCTTCTCGCTCTTAGATATGGGATGTGCTCGGCCTACGGGTCCCCGGGCGCCGCCTCCTGGCATCTCTTTCCTCAGAGGTCTTACTTCTCGATTGGGACGCCTTATCTGAGGTGGAGCTCTAACCAAAAAAAAAGGCAAAGTACTTCAATACTACCTCAGTTAATAAAACTATTAAATCAATTAGCCCACAAAGTCAGTTTTTCCCCTTTTGCCAATTCATGGTCACAACTATTAGGTCACTTTTTGAAAGTACTTTTCGGTAAAAATCCTGGTTGATACAAATATCAAATAGATATAAATGATACATATAACAGCAATTACTTTGTCAGAGTAACAATTAATCACCAACAGAGGGCAATACAGACTACTCCCATCTTATAATCTTAATAGTGTAATAGAGTATCAGTTCCTTATTCATTACTGTCCTAAACCAAACAAGTAACTTTTAAAAAAAAGTATTAAGAGCTGAAAAGACAAGAATTGAAAATATGTCTATCTGCATGGCTTACCAGTTTATCCTTTACAACCAAAATTATTTTCTCTGCTTCTGTATTGGAAAAACCAGCATTTTATTCATCAAATTACAAATAGCAAGGCTTAATGAAATCTTAATTTAGGTATATCTAAAATTCATGCTTTGAAGGTGTCAAAAATCAAGAATCATTCAAATTATACAGGCCCCCAAACGTGAATCAAGAATTCTGATAACTACATGCGGCAAAAGATGTTAATTCTATTTATAGTGGAGACCATTTCACAATACACACAGATATTGAATCATGACGCTGTACACTTGAAACTAACGTAGTATGTCAATTACACGGCAATTTTAAAAAAGAATTTTTATAAACATATAACTATGCTGACAAAGTAGCACACTTTGTCTCATGTCATGTGGAATGTGTCTTCTTCAAATAGTAAAGTCGGAGGGCTCCTCAGCACAGTACCTACTTGCCCCTCTTTGGGTGCTGGCCCAGACGCCGTCACTTTGTGTCTAATTTCCTGAGCTGTCTCTGCCTCTGTTTTCTACCTTTACTCTCTCTACAATTCCACCTGTATTTGCAGCCCTTCACATTCCGTATGTATATCCCTTTTTCCACCCACATGCCAAATCTATCATTATCTCTTTTCCAGCTTCTTGCTTTTAATTCATCTAACTCATCATGAAGTTTCTCTCTCTGATATCAGGGAAGGCTCACATGTGTACAACTCAATAAACCCAGGAAAATGGATGACAAGCCAGGAAGGCTGCAAACTCAAGGTGAAAAATGGGTAACATACTGTAGCATCTTCAAACCACTGGAATCAGACCACTGCATGAAAACTGTTACAGATGAGAGAGCCTGGTGGAAAATGTGTGTCTACCTACTGGGTTACCACACACTGACACTGGAGTCCTTGAAATTCAATCCAATTAAACAATTATGTACTGAACACCCAGACACCCATTAGGAGGCAGATAGCCTCTACTGTGCTAGGCCCTCAGAGGAGACAAAGATGAAAGAGCAATCTTGTGGGAAAAAAAATCCACAGGAAAGGAACTCAAAAACATGTATAGTGAAATGGTTATACGACATTTTCAAATTTAAAGGCATTATTATGTTTTTGGTTCTAGCACATTATTAGTCTTTTAAGTATTCTGACTGCCAGTAAGATAAAAGAAAATGTGATGAGACTGGCAAAGAATAAAAAAAAGAAAAATGCTACACTTCTCTGTTCCTAGTATTTCATTGCAACCATTGTTTTTTGACTGAACTTCCTTTTTGATGAAGAGGTGTCAAGTAGGTGAGCAGAACATTATTACTCTACATATATATAAAAAACAGTAAATATATATAAAATGGTAAATACATATATATGTAACAGTAAATGTATATCTGCATGTATATAAATATCTCTCCTGAATCAGATTCGTGGCCAAAGACAATCAAATGCAACCAACAACCTCCTTATGCAGAACACACTTGACGTGTGTTTGCCTTCTGTCGGCAGCTGCGCCTGCTATTTAAGTCGTCTGTCATTGTTTGTGGTCCCGCTCTTCCGAGGCACAGCCGGCCTGAGGCTTTCGCTGGCAAACAGCAAGCCCGTCCTTTACAGCTGCGCAACGGGCTGCTGCGCGGCTGCTGGGCTGGCCCTGCTAGGCCTCCGTGAGGAGAGGAGAACTGCAGTGAATCCTCAAACAGCTCTTCTGCCTCCTCAGCTTGTGCCTTCTCACCTCGGCCAGCTATTTAGCAGTCTTGGAGAAGTCCTGCTGTAGTCCATTTTGCACACACATCCAGGTCAGTAAAGCTGTGCTGCGAGAGGAATTATTTCCAAGCTCATACACAGGCGGCACTCCAAGAGTGCTACTGCCAACCCTGTCCTGCCGCTCAATACTCTGACGAGCCTATCCCCGGCCTGCATGAAACTGCTCAGAGGCCAGACCCGCCACTGGTGGCCAGTCCAGAGTGGCACAGAAAGCCTGCCTGTGCTCTGCAGGTCTTCAGGTCCGTCTCACTGCAGTTTGGTATTACATCTGAAACAGACTCTGTCAGCTTCCCAAAGGACATCCTTGACTCTGTCTGTACTTATTCCTCCACTAGTGCATCACTGCACAATGTCATGCTTCAATTTAAGGACTCAGTGACAGCTTCCAGGCTTAAACAGTAAGTCTCAAGGCTGGTTTCACTGGTCTCTTTTTTAAAAAAGACTTTATTCCTAGTAGGGCTGCACTGCATCATCAGAGCTTCCCTGGTGGCTCAGTGGTAATGAACCCACTTGCCAGTGCAGAAGATACAGGAGACACGGGTTTGATCCCTGGGTTGGGAAGATCCCCTGGAGAAGGAAATGACAACCCATTCCAGTATTCTTGCCTGGAGAATCCGAAGGACAGAGGAGCCTGGTAGGCTACAGTCCGTGAGGTCACAGTCAGACAGACACGACTGAGCGACTCAACCCCCACCTGCCACAGCGTCATCAACCTCTGCCCCAACAGTCTAATCTAAGCTGACACCCTCCTAGCTTACAGCATTTCAAATCAGAGAAGCATTGGCAGTCTGCAGAGAAACAAGCAGCTTGTCTACGCGGAGCTCAGCTCTCCCGTGGGAGGATATCTCCTTGTAGGAATGGGAAGAAGGGTGCCTTATTCTATCATGTGCAAACAACCCTGATTCCCTTCAAAAGTCAATTCTTCCTTTCTAAGCAAAATTAATCATCAATGTTGTATGTAAATGTGCCTGTCTGGGAGTGGTGGCACTGCTGATTGGTAAATACCATGAAATAACCCAAAGGTCCAGAATCAGAACAGATGCATGAATCATTATACACAATAATGGGATACTATATATACGTGAACATAAATCACAGCCATGTGCAGTAACAATAGATCAATCTCAGGACCATAATGCTGGGTGAAAAAGTAAGCTACAAGAACACAGACAGTAGGATTCCAAGAAAAGCCAGATACTGTTTGGAGATAAAAACAAATACCTGAACTTTTGATGAATGCAAGACACTACACTACATAATATAAAAGGCTTTTGTATATTGGGTTAAGTTTTTCCTCATTATCTAACGAGCAAATCAATCCCATTCAGAACTCAAGGAGAACTGCCAGCCATGCTGATATGAGTAGTTCTGTGTCCTCAAGGAGGAAAATCTCTTCAGAGGTCTACTTTGATTTTTTTTAATATTCACCTTGTTAAAGTTAAAAATATAAAAAATTCAGTTAGTCCTTAAAGTTTGTGGATTTGTTTACAAATTTTTTTCTATGCATAAAAGCAGCAGATTTTAGAAGGCACTTTTAAGAGGCTTCTGAATAATACTTGATGCCATTTAAAACCTAGCTAATTAAATGCCACTAAATATTTTAACCTACAATTATAAATATAATATATTTCACAATCTTCTTAGTTCTTCAATTATGTTTCTCAACAAAGCGTAGCTTATATATACATAGTTTCATAAACTTAGTAACTTAAACTTGCAAATGAAATGAGGTAAGCCTCAAATTCTCCTAAACATTCCCCCAAAGTACTTAACACAAATTTTTATGTAAAAATCACAGATCTAAATTATTCTGTAATACACCTGATTGGATTTGCATGCTTATCACTCTCAATAGCCATATTTTCTTATATTACAAGTACATAAAAATAATAAATATGTACATATCTCTTAACCAAAAAAATACTACTATTACAATTTTGATTCTCTTAAGACATTTTTTTTCTCATTCTAATGGCACTGGAATTTAAAGATACTTACCCGATACAGAAGATAATTACCGTCCGAGTTAACCCAGATGACATTTAGCCAGAAACTTAAAATGTATGCAATCTGGGGCTGCAGACACATTTCTCACACCAAATATTATACAATCCCATTTAACTATCATAGGGGCTGTCCTCTTAGCATTTTGATGTCACCCACAACTAGGAATTTCAGCAAGGACAGTGACTAAATTCTTGTCAGAGACTCTGATGGGACTCACTAAGCCTCATTCAAAAAGTTGCTAAGCCAGTCATTCTATTACTTCTAAGATAGAGTGGGAAAGGGGATGATAACATCACTGATTATTTAGTCTAATGGTAGGATGCCACCACTCCCAGGCAGGGTGATAATTAATTAATTTTACTTAGCTTTTCTTTGGGTCTAAAGATTGGCCCTTGCCTTTTCTATTTAACTCTAAAGAACTTTGAACTTAAAATACCTTTCTTCTGCCTAACTCTAAAGACCTTAAAACTAGATGACAACAGCACTGTTTCAGAATATAAAAACAGTGTATAGAAACAGACCACAGGAATCTACACAACTTTTACAGATTATATTAAAATATTATCAGTTGAATTTTAAATGTCTCACAGTTCTTTGTCTATCTTATAGTCAAGTTCTAAAATTATTCTACTGATTTGCAAAATATGGGAATACAAAAAAATATGAATAATCACTGCACTCAAGAAGCTTATAGTTTAGCTAAAAATATATACATATTTTATGTATTGTATTGGACATCCCTTTTCTAGCCACATATAAATCCTACAACTAAAGCCTTGCTGAAGAAGAGTTCCCAACTAAACTATAAATAAGAGTCCTCAAAAACAATAAACTGGAGGGTAAGGCCCTCAAGAACTTAAGATAAGTATATAGATATAGTTTATTTCTAATTACTTGAATTTTCTTTTAGTTGTTTTTTCCTGTAACATTAAAAAAAAAAAAGATAGCAATTCTGAATAAAATGTAACAAATACCCTCTTTATACATAGGTGATCTTACCAGAAGATAAAGAGAAATAGAAAACAGCCAAAAGATAAATAAAATATAGCTAATGGCATTGTGGTTCTTGAAGGTCCCAGGTCTCTGCCAGCTCAGGGCTTGAGGCTTTAACGAGCACATAGTGAGGCCTGAGGCCACACTGTCGAAGATGACCGGAGACTAGCGCGTGAAGCCAGGACTCTCACAGGGCACAGTTAGACATGCACGTGGAAGAAAGAAGTACGTCTGTCCGTCCCAGCTTATGCTCTCTATGTGCGGAGTAAGCGCAAGTCTCCCCTAGAAACAGTGACCAGGGGTCTGCACACATGTGATTTGTGATTTAGCTCCACACTCACGTAAGCCAAGAAATTTACCTAAAAGTGGTCCAGGCAGGTGACATCCCCGAGGCAGCTGGCTGGGGCCAATACAGACCCTCCAAGAAGCGACATTCCTCTAAATAAGCCACTCCTCAGAAGGGCTCAGATTTCGAAGGGACACTCTCAACTTGACCACAAACAAGAGCCATCAGAAGTAACAAAAAAGATAAGGCGCCAAATAACTTCTAACAACAGAACTATTAGTTATGAACTATAAAATGGCTAAAAGCATAAAAAAGAATCTGAAACAAAAGGAGCATTTAAGTCTTAAGTCGTGTTAAATAAAAATAAATCCACACTTAGATAATCTGTAGTGAGACTACTTAATACCAAGACAAAAAATAAAATCATAAAAACAATGAGAGAGAAAACAGAAGGTATCTTTATCAGTACAAACAACAGTTAGACTGCTCATGCAAGCCAGCAGACAAAAATCCCGCCACCACTAAAATCTCATCTGCAAAGCAGGGTGAGAACAGCCTGGAGCTGAAGTGAACACAGGAAGAGCACAGGACAGCAGCAGGGAATGACAAGAGCAGGACGTAAGAGGAGAAAAGGCCACAGTCCCGGGGGCCGGGGAGAGGGGGACAAGAAGGGAAAGGGAAGAGAGCAGTGTCAGAGAAGCCCACAGCAGAGGAGCACTCCCGAGAAGAGAGCTGGTGAACACATCACCTGTTAAACACCGTAACTCTTGAGAACTCGGCATTCCATTTTAAATTTGGAAGCTGTCTTTTAAGAATTCAGTCCCAATCCTGCAATGAACAGAGATCCAGGATCCCTACTTCGTAAGAACAAGAAGCAGTGAAAGGCAACAGAGGCAGTGTATGCATCACAGCAGTTGCCAAAGGAACCAAGAGGGAAGAAGACAGGTAATTAGAGTGCAGCAGGGCGAAGACTTGTTTCAAGAAAGAAGAAACAAAATGAACACGTTATGATTTCAGTCTGACTCACCACTATCTTGTTCCCACTCCTTAGAATATCGCTAATGAATTAAAATTTCTATCTTTCAGTTGTCCTTTCTGTAACATAAAAAAAAGATAGAAATACCATGTTTTTAGGCACTAATTGTAATAAACACCTCGAATACCAAAATAAAATTTCAAATGAGTGACCACTGAGTCCTACAAAATTAGACAAATGCTCCCTTTTAGAAAGCTCACATCAAAGAAATAGAGTAGCCAGTTGGAATGGAAGTCCCACTCTTGGGACCCTTCAGCTGAGAATTTAGACCCTGGAAAACACCTGCACCCCTGCACTCGCTCTCAGATAATCTTGCTGCTTCTCTTCGTAACCTTCTGTCTTCCCTGCAGCTACTCTGATCAGCTGATCCCGCACACGGGACCCCGTCTCCTCTGGCCTACGTGGGGGCACTGCTCCAGCACGGAACCCGTTCTCCCCTGCACCATCACTCTGCCCCTTCCTGTTGTGGCACTCGCATCAGCACACAAACATCTCTAAACAACAAATTCTGATTCCATGTCTTCCCCAACTACTACTCAATTTCTGCGCTCGACACTTGTTGAAAGAACTGCAAGTACTCATTGATTCCTATTCCTCTCTTCCATTCTCTGAACCCACCCTCCATTCCACCAAAATCACTCATCAGGGTCACCAATGAGCTCCACGCTGCTAAATCCAATCCAGTTCTCAATCCTTATCTTACTTAACCTACATGCAGCATTTGATAAAAGTTGCTTAGAATCTTCAAACTTCAATTTCTTCTAAAAAAAAAAAAGGGGGGAGATGATATTAATAGTACCTATTTTAGAGGGTGGATGTTGAAGATTAAGAAATAAACCATGTAGAGAGTTTATCAGCACAGCATCTGGTTCACAGGTAAAAACTCAATAAATGTCAGTTATCATAGTTAATCAGCACTGCTAGCTACATTCTACCACAGTCTGTATACTCCATACTCCAGAAACAGAATTCTGGAAGAGACTAAGACTCCAGAATGTTCAGAAGTGAGTATAATCTCAACCTGCCCATCATATTAGGCAATAACCTATTCTACCATATGAAGAATGACCTTAAAATTTCTTTCTTAAAATGCCTTACTTGCTGATGATTCCCAAGTAACTAACTACTAATCCCAATCACTCTTAAACTCTGGCTCTCACTTTCAATTCCTATTCAACAGCTTTGTCTAGATGTTTAATTATCTAATTTTTCTCTCATTCTCTAAAGCTCATTAATCACCATATCCAGCCAATCCTAGCTCACTAACGGCTCTCACGCCACTTTACAAGACTGCAAGCTCAGGAAGGCTGCACCCCGCCACACCCCTACAGAAGGAATGACACCCAGCAGAGCACCTGGCATACGACAGGGGCCAGCACCCTAGGCGAGGCTTTCACAGCGTCTGGATTATTTCTCATACTAGCTCCACTTCAGGGATTTGGACCTGGCCTACACTGCAGGCAGATTCTTTGCCACCTGAGCCACCTGGGAAGCCCCTAACATAGATGTTGGATACGTCAATAGTAGTGGTTTTTTCTTCCTAAGACTTCAAAGCAATTTTACAAAACAATCCCATCATGATATACATTTTTAAAGAGGTGAAAACTGAGGCCAGTAGAAGTGAAATTAACTTGGAGGACCACTCCATTAGTGGTGGCACTGATACAGAAACTTGCTCTCCCACCTCCCAACCCCGGGAAAGTTTCCCAGAGCCTTGGTGAGACACCGTAAGGATGAGAAGGTAGGGTACTCTGTATCAGTACCCGACCTTGGCCATGACTGAGCTTTTTCCAGTGCAAACTGGGATTTTAATATGAGAGCAGTTACTTCACCTATTAGGGTATCCACAGAAACATAAAGCAACGATTTTAATACCAAGTCAACAAGAATTTCCTCTTGGCTGAAACTCTACAGAAGAGCACAAAGTTGATAAAAATCAGTCTTCCCACCTATCTGTATGCAGAAACACATTATGCCATTTCCCTTGGTTCCAGGTGAAACAGCATTAGAGGGCCCGTTAGAGTTATCTTCTTAAACCTGAATGGAAGAAGTCAGATGACGCTTTTCAGGCTGGGGTATCCTATTGCTACCGCCATCTCTCCCAAAACATGTCACTTTAGAAGACCTAACACAATTATTTTTGAAGTTGAATAAAAAAATACTTCGTTGAATATAATCTATGTCACATACTGCTCCTATACAGAAAAATCTTAATTTCATGGCCTTAGGTCTCACTGGGAAAGATCATTTCTAAATAGCCTCATTAAAGAAACTATGCTTGATAAACTTACATGGCAAATATTATAAAATAATGTAATTAACACAAGATATCTTTTAACTTGGGACACTAAGAATAATCTGGAAGCTCCATCTCTTTGGAGTTTAATTCTAATATTGCCAGTACTTCCCATTATAATTCTACTTTTGTAGCTCAGTTTCCCCCATATTCAAAGGCAATAAATCTAATTCATTTTAAAAGGCTGCTTTGATTTATCCAAGCAGCTGCTAGTGATCTAAAATAGGATCATGATTAAACTCAGAGGACACACAACATATAAGGTATAACCTGAAACAATACGGCAAACTACCACCAGGGACCACCAGTGGTAACAGAAGCAGCTCTGTGTGAAAAAGACCCACAAGCAAGGCTTCCGAATTAGTGGCTAACGGCAAACATCAGATGCATCCTGGAAACACTTTGTACAGAACAAGGTAAATTATATTTTCTGACTGGCCCACACTGCAATTTCAGTGTGGTATTACCAGAAAGAAATTTTTTTAATTACGTTATTTATTTCACTAAGCATTTTCAGTTTCTTTAAGCATCTTTAAGTACTTCATTAAGTATTCTTCATTTTCCTTTTCTCCTACCCCCTCTAGTAAGAATTTAATCAAGTGCTTCACAGAATTATATATTATGTATTAGGATATATAGACACTTGTATACCCACAAATATCACCAAGTATGTGTAGGAAAGTAACATGGCAGAGTGGATATAAACAAGACTCCTAAAGTTGAAGAGATCTGGGTTCAAATCCTGGCTCTGCCACTTTCTTGTTCAGATGACTTTGGGAAAATGAACTCTATAAGCTTCATTTTACTTAGCTCTAGATGGAGTTCATAACAATAAATGAGCGACAGTAATATGGGTACACAATACAAGTAGCTATTTCATAGGATCACTGGAGGTTTAAATAAGAGAATGCCTGCAAAGCACAGAGACCGATAGCTAGTTATCTCATCCTTTTCCTGCAGACGATTACCCACTTCATGAGGCTTGGACATCTAAAAAACCACATCCTCTCTGCCAGAGTTATTCAAAATGTTTCAGAAAACTAAGGATTTATGTAGAATGTACTAGAAGGAAATAAAATTCCTTGAGGGATTTTATGAATGAGGCAGTATCATTTTAAAAATTCTGTTAGCTCTTACTATTTACATGAAAGAACACTGTAGCACTTTATTTCAGAGTTGATGATTCATTTTAATTATTAGATGCCAGTTACTGTCTTAAACATTACAATTTCTTAATTTCATGAGGTAAACACCCCATTTTACAGAGAGTGAAGCTTAATATTTAGAGGTTAAATAACTTGTACAAGGTCACAAATCAAGGAGGTGTCAGAAGTAGAATTTAAACTCAGATCTCATGGACTCAAGTGTCTTCCCACCACACCAAGAATATCTAAGGGCTATATTCACTTTCACTAGCTCTAGGTGGTATTTTACTACGTTTGTTTTATATGATCTGTAGAAGAAATGAAATTGTAAAAGGAAAAAAATTATACAAATTCAATCTCCCGTAACTTTTAACCCTAACTCTATCAGCACATGCACACATTCTGTGCTACAATGAAGTTTACTTCATTCTGCCATACTTAGATATCACTATGCTGATAATTACTTGGTAAAGGATCTGTGGATTTGCTGATACAAAGATTTTAAAGTTTAAGACTCCTAATTCTATGATATTACTCATGGTATTAAATAGCATTCCTTCACTGATAGAAGCTTGCTGTGTTTGGGTGATTTTCCATCACTGTTGATGATACATATGGAAATGGAAATTTTTTTTTGCCAGGCAATATACAGTCTTAGATTTGCTTTTATTAAGGATTTCTGACCACAGAGAAAATATGTATCTACACAATGTCTACACACAAGGGAAACGTTTTTAAATTTAGTATGGAGGAAGGAGGTTTGGAGAAACATATTCTGGTCCATTCACTTTCATTAAGAATAAGGCTTAAAACATAAGTATAAAAATAAATCAGATCTGTGCTACAAGGCAGTTAAGGAAGGTCAAAGAAAAGAAATAACTGGGTTGGTGTTTCTCTAATGAGAAGTTTTCAGAAAAGTGTTCATCGATGGGAAAATGCCAGCCACACTTTTTATTCAGTTTGAGCCGCAGATATTAGAGTTGCTATCTGTGGCCACTGCTTTCTGCAGTATATCATGGTGCTCTAGCAATTAAGAACAGGTACTTCCTACACTGAAAGTTACTCCTAGAACAAGATGGCTTCACTGGAAAATTCTACCAAACATTTAAACATAATTAATGCCAATCCATCTAAAACTCTTCCAGAAAACTGAAGAAGAGGGAACACTTCAAACTTTTTTTATGAAGCCAGCATTACCCTGAAACCAAAGCTAGATTAGGACATGACAAGAAAACTATAAATCAATATCCTCAATGAATACAGAGGCAAAATTTCTCAACAGAATATTAGCAAAGCAAATTCAACAACACATTAAAACGATTATAGACCATGACCAAGTAGGATTTATCCTTGGGATGCCAGGTTCAACACATACAAATCAATAAGCATGATCTCTCACATCAACAGAATAAAAGATAAAAATCATATGATCATCTCAACAGATGAAGAAAAGCACTTGACAAAATACAACATCCTTTCATAAGAAAAACCCTCAACAAGCTGAAGGAACATACCTCAACATGATAAAGGCCATGTACGACAACAGCTAAATTATACTCAACAGTGAAAAACTGCAAGTTTCTCCTCTTAGATCAGGAACAAGACAAGGATGCCCTCACTCTCATCACTCTTATTCAACATAATACTGAAAGTTGTAGCTAGAGTAATTAGGCAAGACAAAGAAATAGGCATCCAAACTGGAACAGAATAAGCAAAAATCGTCATTATTTGTAACTGGTAAGATCTTAAATACAGGAAACCTTAAAGGCTCACCAGAAAACTATTGAAAACTAATCAATGAATTCAGTAGGATATATGATCAACATAAAAAAATCAGTTGTGCCTCAATATATTAACAACAAAACATCTGAAAAAGAAATAAAATTATCCCATTCACACTGGCATCAAAAACAATAAAATACTTAGAAAAGAATCATCTTGTGTTTTTATAATGGGAATCATAAAATTATCTAACTCAGTGGAAAAAATCCTGAAGAAATGAATTAACTACTTTTCACAGTTCTTTAAATGCTTTTCGAAAATTTTAAGAGATCAACAAGCTAAACACATGATCACAGCTACTAATCAAAAGGAAATTTTATTTTCTGTGATGCAACACTCGGACCACAATATGACTTCACAAAAAAAAAGGGACTGAAAGCCACAAAGAACTAAACTCAGCTCCTGGTCTAGCCTAACTTATAAGTCAAGGTCTCCCAGGCCCCAGTGTCCTTACTTGTAGAATTAATGAAGTTACTCAGTGTTGGCAGAATGCCTAATATGTGCCAAATGCTGCGTGAGCAGGGGAGTTTGCTATTTGTTATTTGTGTTGAGTAAATAAAGCCATGGTCCTTGCCCTTGCAAAACTCCTACCCTTGTCAAGAGACAAAGAAATACAGCATAACTGGGATGAACACACTGTCATGCCTGGGCAAACCAGAAAAGGCTGCAAAGAGGAAAAACAGTTTAACTGAGACTTGAAGAATGAATATGAATTGCTTAGATGGAGATTATGGCTGTTCCTTGAGGAAGAACAGACTGCAAAGACAGGAAAGTAGCAAAGAACAAGAAGAGAGAGGTTTAATATAGACGGTGCACAGGCTGAGCATCAAGGAGATAAACTTCAAGCCTTACTGCCACACTACTGATTCACCCTTCCACCTTAAAGGAAAGGTAAGGTTCCTTCTACACTAAGATTCTGGAAACCGGCTGTAGGCCCAACCAGATGGATCCAATTTGTCCACCATTTCATCTGAAGTTGTTAGTCTTTTAAAGCAAAAAAGCTTTGATGTTGACATTATGAAATCTAAAAAGAACTTGCTTAATTGATAAATTTATCAGTTAAACTAAACTTTAGGACCAGCAGTGGATTTCTACTGTTATGATTACAGTAGTAAAATATTTCAAAAGCAAGATACATGACAAATGACATAGTTCTGTTCTTTATCAACTACAAACCCTGTAGACACACATGTGTGAAAATTATAAACAGCTACTAAATTTACATGCCGCCCCAAAGAGTTTTTCATACTTGGTTCAAATAAAGCTTTACTCTCTTCACTCTGAACATCAATTAACTCAAGAAGTACCTAAGGAGAACAAACATGAAGTTCCACTTACCTGTGTTCTGCAGGTACGGGGGGCGGCCACACAGCAGGATCTCTAAACGGTTCATCTTGACAGGACACAGGGAAATCTGGGGGCCTGTCGATTTTAAAACTTTCCAAAGTACTGACAATACTTTTAACTTGTTCATATTCTTCCAATAATTCCTGCCGAACCTTTAAAAAAAAAATAGCCCTTATGCTACAAACTTTTTATGTAAATTGCAAACAACAAACTGCTTTAGAATGTTAGTTTTCTTAATGCCGTTCAAAGTAGGCAAAATGAGTCATTAAAACACAGTCAAAACACCAAAGAACTATTTAAAGTAATATAGATAGGAGGGCAGGAATTGGTTTGGAAAAAGACATATACCTTTTCTTAAGGCAAGTAGTTATTTATCTTTCATAAAGAAATTCTTTCTACCACAAGATGTGATGACCATTAAGACAATTAAAACAAGCAACTAAGTTATTAACCAGTAACCATTCCCAGAAATCTATAATGTTATGCTGCTGCTGCTAAGTCGCTTCAGTCATGTCCGACTCTTGCGACCCCATAGACGGCAGCCCACCAGGCTCCCCGGTCCCTGGGATTCTCTAGGCAAGAACACTGGAGTGGGTTGCCATTTCCTTCTCCAGTGCATGAAAGTGAAAAGTGAAAGTGAAGTCGCTCAGTCGTGTCCAACTCTTCGCGACCCCATGGACTGCAGCTCACCAGGCTCCTCCGTCCACGGGATTTTCCAGGCAAGAGTACTGGAGTGGGGTGCCATTGTCTTCTCCGAATGTTATGCTAAATTCTTTTAATATATTTGTAAATAACACCCTCAAAACTTGTCAGCCAAAATTTTCATCAGCATTTCCTATCCCCATTATCACAAGATATGACATGCCTCTCACGGGCATCTAAAAGCCCTGAGTGATATAATACTAAGAATTACCCATTTCCAGTTTAAGTTCTGCTTCATCAAAGTCTGAATTCTTTTGGCCTTGTTTAAAATCTTTCAAGTCCTGGCTAAAGTTTATTTTAAGCTCAAAGGCAAGATTTTTCCCATATTTAAAAAATTTTATTGAGCGCTATGTGGAAATTCTTATGTTTTCAAATTTTGAGCCCAAACTAATTTTCAAAGGCAAACAGATAACAGATTGAAAATTACATTTATAAGCTAATTTCAATAATTCTTATTTTTTAACCAGAAAGCACACTTTAAAGCAGAGCATAAGAAGCTTTCCTTTAACTTTATCTCAAGTAACACATAAAAACATATGAACAAGTCACAGAACCAAAGAAAAATTTAAATTCACCTAATATATGCAATTATATGCTATACTGAGAGAAATGAAATTTCAGAACCTAATGGAAGTAAAC
Source organism: Budorcas taxicolor (assembly GCF_023091745.1). Classification (NCBI taxonomy): domain Eukaryota; kingdom Metazoa; phylum Chordata; class Mammalia; order Artiodactyla; family Bovidae; genus Budorcas; species Budorcas taxicolor. Next base: position 30,527,899 of record NC_068921.1, on the reverse strand, counting down.
ATAATAAAAGTACTAGAATAGAAACGGTCACTATTTAATACAATTAAGAACATGTCAAAAATATTTCCATGCTGGATTAGTAAACAACTCTTGTCTGTGGCTAGGACACCAGACAGAAGAACTCAAAAATTTCAATTTGAGTTAAAACCAATATATTGTTCTCACTCAACATAATTTGGTAACACTTAAGTTGGAAAATAAGCCAAATTCACCCTGAAAACTTAGTAAAACATCAATCAATTTCTGACCAATGGAAAACTTAAAAGAAACACTTGAAAGGCATTAGCACATAAATGAAACTTCAAAGAAATGCTTGACTTTGTACTTCTAATTTTAAAAGGATTTTAAGTTTTAAGACTAAATGGGGAAATTGTAATTCAAGTTTTTATTAACTAGTATTATAAAATCAAATTGTATAGTCAAGACACAGTAAATATATTAGTGTTTTTTATTAGATTACTGACTCCTTTGTATTTGTAAAGAGTCTTTCAAAAGAGGAAACTTTCTTAAAGGAAAAGTTTTGTGAAATGGGTCAAAATTACATGTAAAAATGAAAGGGGAAAGGGCAAGTAGAAATACCTCATTTCTACAACTCGTAATCATACACAATTAGTCAACTGAAGAGGAAAAAACAATTAGAATCAATTTGAATTAAATGGCTTTGAAATATGTCTCAAAAATATTGAGTTGACTAAAAAGTTTGTTCTGTTTTAAGTAAACCTAAAAGACATATTTTTCATTTTCACCAAGGCCTTTATTGAACAATGTGTTCACTAACTGAACAAACTTTTTGGCCAAATCAATATATTATGAAAAACATATACATGTTAACTAGGAAAGACAGAAAACTATCCAGAGTACATTTTAAATATATTTCAGCAGTCAGACAAAAGAGAACTATTTGCAAAATCTCAAAGTGATTTTCCAGCTCACCTCTCTCCAGTGCAGCAGACCACTGTCCCCACCCCCTGAACACTTCCATGGGCTCTTACCTGCTGCCATCTGCCTTTGACCGCCGGGTCTCTGACTGACTGGCAATGTCTCTGAATCTGCTGTATCACCCCCTGGTAATATACCATGGATGAGTCATAATTTCCAAGCAGTGCATATTCTCTCCCTTTCTTTGCATTGTCACAAATCTCAGCCAAATTCATCCCTCAGAGATCTAGACATAAAATACAATGGCTTTTTACTAAGTTTTCAGTACTGACTTTAAAGCATTTCTTATTACACTTTAAAAGATCTGCTTAATACTTTGAAAGTCAAAATGTTTCTCTCATTCTTTGAGGTTATCTGAATGCATCTTATGATGATACTGAACAAAGTTCCCAATTTTGGAAATGCAGATTACAAAAGAACACCCAAGAAGATAACTAGAGAAATGACACAGCTCTGCACTATCAATTTATGTTATAGCTACATAAACTGGACACCAGTTCTCCTTGCTCATTTATAATCACCACAAGCTGCAATAGCAGTAAAGATCAACTTGCTTCATTTTAGTCGGTTTATTCTTGACAATGTAAAGCAAAACATATAAATAGCTCCTATTTTCCACGGACATCAATTAAAACTGCAAAAATTATTTTTCACTAAAACTATCCGGCCCCAAGAACAAAAATGGAAGGAACTTTTTGACTTAAGGAACACATTTTAAAACTACAGCCTATAGTTGTCCATGCATCATTTACATACATTTAAGCGCTTCATACAACTTAAATCTAAGCAAAAACCTGTGAATTTAACTGTCTGATGCTCCCGATCTGGTAATCTTCTATGATCCTGCCATTCTCTAGAGCTTTGTGCCTGTGCAAATCACTATCGTTAATCTTCCCCTTCTACAAGAAACTAGGAAAAATACCATCTGAACCTCTGATTTCTATCAAAGCCCTCCAGCTCAGTAATTCTGGCTTTTTTTCCAGGCTTCTCAACAGTCTCCCAAGATCATCCAAGGCTTCTAGCAAACATACTTTCCACTGAAAACTGTCCAGAGATCCAGGAGAATGACATCTTGGGAAGGAGTCCAAAGTGACCTACTCTTACTTCCTGGAACAGTAAACCAAGAAATACTTAGCAGAGAAAAATCATTTTGTCCCATGCTTTCCTGAGGGGATTAAATTTTGATGGGAGTAGCCTGGCTCTTCCTCTCTACCTCTTATCTGTTCTTAAGGGGCTCAGAACCTCTTCCTCAAAACTAACTACAACTACTTCTAGTCATTTTAGCCGACTCCAGTACATTCTTGAAAAGATTAAAGTCGTTTCTTTTTATGTGTTCTCCCATTTTAGTTGCCCCTTCTCCCAGCATAGGTTCCTTGAAGGCAGCATTTATGTTACTTGAGAATCACACTGCAGCAAATAGTATACTACTCTTACATAGTAAGAAATTTCAACATTCAGTAGATCTACCCACAGAATGTAGGACAACCAAGGAAAGCCTCTCTTCAAATTACAATTCTTCAAATGAGTCCTTAGACAAAAGCACTAATTCTGCTACTATATGTAGGCACGCAAAGATGCACAATGGAAATATTTCCATGCAAAGCAGGGTCAGCAAACTTTTCCTGTGTAAATATTTTTAGCTTTGAAGGGCAACAGGAAAAATTGAGGGTATTATGTAAGTAGTTATATGAGAGACAAAAAATGTTCACAATTTTCATCAACAAAATTCAAACTATTATAGTAGTAATCATTGAATACAACTTTTTGCAGAACAGAGGATATGATTTCATGTAGTTGGGATTCAGAGTTAGTGTTTCCTATCATCAAGATCAACTGCAAATGTTCATGTGTCAACACTGCTTTTTAATAAGATTTACACATTTCATGTTTAAAAGTGTCTGTTTACTAAGAGAGGTATTGTCACATGCTGGTATCAAATCACAAGCATATAATTTCAATCCAGCATATTCGCTGTTTGAAAAGTATTTGAAGGTTTTATTCTTCTCTTGATAAGTCATTACACTGCATATTAATCAATTCCAAATGAAGGTTAAGTGGAAGTATCTCCATTACACAGTTAAATGGATTTTGTAATATGGAAATTTCCTTTGCACTTGCATCAAAGTAGTTTGAGCTCAAATACACTGAAAATCTGGGTGGGAACAGAGATCTCACTTCTTTAACTTTTGACAGTGTAGCTAGCTATATATTATAACATAGCTCAGTACTACTTGTGATTCAAACATTAGCTGGCATCAACATAACTTTAGTTTTGCATGTAAGCAGTCTGATCCTGAAATTTTCCATTGAATTTATTAAGAAACATTATCAAGTCTGCAGCAAAACTGCTTTCCAAAGCTATTCAGCATTCAATAACAGTGGATGAGAACAGTTCCTCTCATTCAGAAAAATTTCAAATTAGCCCGTAACCCAAGACTGCAATAGAACTTCGCCACTACAAGCCACAGAACTGCTGTGTGGTAGGGAAATGTCAGGATATACTGCTTCTGACAAAAATTCAAGGAACTGACAATGGTTAAGTCCTCAAGAGCAACACTCCTGCGTCTTAAGACACTAACGGTTTCTTACCACATGATAGATTCAAATATTCTCTGCAAAATACCTGACTATAAAAAAGTAAAGAACCATCAACTTTCACCACCCTATGTTTTCCCAGCTTTGTAAATTTGTTCACGTAAGCCTTTTTCTCTTCTACACATTTTTTTTTTTTACCACCACTAGCTCCAACACAGCAGATTCCACTTCAGGTGTACAGAAGTGTATTCTCAACTTTTTAATAAATATTCCCGTCTGTAGCTATTCCATGAACACTATTCATTAAATGTATTTCTTCAGTAACTTCAAAGTCACCACTGACTTTGGAAATAAACACTTGCGCTGTTTTGGTAACATCTGTCAATTCATCAAGAACCAAGGAAAACCACTCAAAATCATTTGCCTTGTTTTTTTAATTGACTGATGTCCTCAACTATTCTAGCAATTGTTCTCACCAAAAGGCTAAGTATTAAACAAGTTTATTTTCTCCAGACACATTTCTTTGGCTGCTACAGTCAATAAGATTTACTTAAGTCACCATCGGCAAATGACTTTCTTGTTTGGCCAACTAATGAGACACCCAAGAAACTTACTCCGGGTGCAGCCTGATTTTTTTAATTTTGTGAAGAAATTCTGCTTGAAGATACTCCTTTTGCAGTTTTCTAGCCACTGTTTTCCTATGAATTGGGAATACCACGATGAGTGATTCGTCTGGTAATATCACTGTAAACTGTTTCTTCAGCACAGCTGTAGTCATCGCACAATAATCACAATGCTTTGTCATCCTGTTCAGTATTCCTCACTTCACTGTGCTTTAAAAGTATAAATACATCAAGTCCATTTTTCTCATCTTTTCTGTTTTTAACGTGAGAGGAATCCGCTGATAATAAAGTAAAACGTCAGAGTACAGGGACATGGAGGGCACCTCAGACACTGTGACAGCAGTGCACAGCAAGCGGCAGCTGAAAGTGCTGAGACACCATCAAGGCACTACTGGCACTACTCTGTACAAAAGCATCCACAGACAATATGAAAACAAATGAGTGTGGTTATGACCTATAAAACTTTATTTACAGACATTGATAACTGAATTCCATTTTTCACATGTCACAAAACATTATTCCTCTTTTGACTTCTTTAACTGTTAAAAAAAAAAGATGAAAAAAACATTCTTAGTTCATGTGTGTATGTGTGTGTGTGTATTAGTCTCTCAGTATGGTCCGACTCTTTGGGACCCCATGGACCATAGCCCACCAGGCTCCTCTGTCCATGGAATTCTCCAGGCAAGAATACTGAAGTGGGTAGCCATTCCCTTCTCCAGTGGATCTTCCTGACCCAGGGATCAAACCCACATCTCCTGATTGCAGGCAGAGTCTTTACCATCTGAGCCATCAGCTGTTCAAAAACATGTTGCAGACTAGATTTGGTCCCCAGACTGTAGTTTGCAAACTCCTGCTTTCAGCTTCTGTCTTAAGAATCTAGGAAAATAAAGGCACATTAAATCCAAAAGAGGTAGAAGAAAGAATATAACACAGCTGAAAGCAAAAATCAATAAAATAGAAACAAGAAAAAATTTTTCTATGTAGTAAAAAGTTGGTTCTTTGAAGAGATCACTAAAAATGATTAAACCTCTAGTTATACTAATCAAGAAAGGGAGAAAGAAAACACAAATTACCAAAATCAGGAATGAAGGAGGGGCCATCACTACAAACTGTGGAGATAAAAGTCACAACATACCAAAGCTATTTCTGAAGAAGAAATAATTAATCTGAATAGTCCTGTGTCTATCAATGAAATTCAATTTGTAGTTTAAAATCTTTCCACCAAAGAAAAACAAACAAAAAACAAAACCAACACTCCAAATCCAAAAGACTTCATAAAGTGAATTCTTCCAAATATTTAAGGGAAAAAAATAAAACAATTTCCAAACAAACTCTCAGAAAAAGAAACAGGTGGAAAAACTTCCAACTCATATCTTAAGACCAGTGTTAGCCTGATACCAAAACCAGACATTATAAGAAAAGAAACTTACCTACCAGTATCCCTCAGGAACATAGATAAAAAAATATTTAAATTTTAGCTAATCAAGTCCAGTATATAAAGAGGATAATGCATTATGACCAAGTGGAGTTTATATAAAAAATTCAAGGTGGTATCTACTTAAAAAACCAATCCATTTTAAGAGACTAGAAATAAAACACGATCATCTGAACAGATGCAGGAAAAAGTAGTGGACAAAACTCAATACTACTCATGATAAGAACTCTTAGCAAACTGAGAATAGAAATTCCTCAATCTAGTAAAGAGCAGCTATCATCAGATTAACTGTGAAAAAACTGAATCCTGCTGATGCTGCTGCTGCTAAGTCACCACGGCCATGTCAGACTCTGTGCGACCCCATAGACAGCGCCCACCAGGCTCCCCTGTCTCTGGGATTCTCCAGGCAAGAACACTGGAGCGGGTTGGCATTTCCTTCTCTAATGCATGAAAGTGAAAAGTGAAAGTGAAGCTGCTCAGTCGTGTCCAACTCTTAGCGACCCCATGGACTGCAGCCTACCAGGCTCCTCCGTCCATGGGATTTTCCCAGCAAGGGTACTGGAGTGGGTTGCCATTGCCTTCTCCAGAAAAAACTGAATACTCTCTCCCAAAATCAAGAAAGAACAAGCAAGGCCAGTGAATCTCCTCTCAACGGTTCTATTCAACATGAGAACTATAGGTTCTAACCAGTGCAACTAGCCAAGAAAAAAATAAAAGGGACACGTATTAGAAAAGTGGAAGGAAAATTGCTCTTATCCACATACAACGTTAACTGTTAATGGAGAAAATCCTAGGGAATCTATAATAATTTCTAGAACTAATAAGTGAGTTGTGTAAAGTTGCAAGATACAAGATTAATATTCAAAAATCAATCGTATTTCTACATATTAACAATAAAAAATTGAAAACTAAAGTCAAAACAGTAAAATCATTCAAAAATACTAAATACCCCAGGGATAAACAGAACAAAATATATGTAAGATCTGGGCACTGAGAAATTAAGGATGACCTAAGTTAATAGATATACATACATGTGTGTATGTGCACATCCATTTATGAATTGAAACCCTCAATGTCAATTCTCTTGAAAGTGATCCATAGACTCAATGAAATCCCAATCAAGATCCCAGCAGCCTTTCTTATAAAAACTGACAAGCTGATTCAACATGGAAATACAAAGGACACAGAACGGCCAAAACAGTTTCATATAGTAAAGTAGGACAACTTATACTGATTCCAAGATTTATTATAAAATTAATAGGAATCAAGACGGCACAGAATTGGCATAAAGATAGACACAGACCAATGGAACAAATCAAAGAGTCCAGAAAGATCGATACATATATGGCCAATTAATTTTTGACAAAGTTGTCAAGGCAAATCAACAAAAAAATATATTTTTTCTCCAAAAAAGGTGTTGAAACAGCTAGATATCCATATTAGGAATAATAAAAATTCTGAATCTCAAGTCTTACCCCACAACATATACAAAATTTAACTCAAAATGAATGACTCAAGTATAAGAGTTAAAACTACAAAACTTGCAACCTAAGATTGTGGGGGTGTTTTGTACTGGTCCCCCAAACCCCATTTTCTACAAAGCAACGTGTAATGGGCCACTCGGTAACAGCAAATGCAGCAGACTGCATTACCAAAGAATCCTAAATTCAGGGAACCCAAATCTATCATACTGAACACCATGCATGCCTACCCTTTGTTCCAGATGAAGCTACTATCTTTCTTTCAAGGCTGTAAGCAAGCCTAACCTTTCCTCTGGACACTATATCTACCTGCTAAGTCTGTTCAATTTGGTATTTCAATTATCCGGGGTAGTCTTTGTCTTTTCTATATTGAATTTTTTTTTTTTTTTTTTTTGGTCTATCACGCCTTTCTTCCTTTCTTGGTTTACTCTCTGGTTTAGTTGTTGTGTCTGACTTTTTGCAACCCCCATAGACTGCAGCACACCAGCCTCCCTTGTCCTTCACCATCTCGCGGAGTTTGCTCAAACTCATGTCCACTGAGTCAGTGATGCTACCTAACCAACTCATCCTCTGCTCCCTCCTTCTTTTGCCTTCAGTCTTCCTCAGCATCACAGTCTTTTCCAATGTGAGTCGGCTCTTTGTATCAGGTGGCTAAAGTATTGGAGCTTTAGCATTAGTTCTTCCAATGAATAATCACGGTCAGTTTCCTTGAGGATTGACTGGTTTGATCTCCTCACTGTCCAAGGTACTCTCAAGAGTCTTCTCCAGCAACACAATTCAAAAGCATCAATTCTTCAGCACTCGGGCTTCTTTATGGTCCAACTCTCACATCTGTACATGACCACTGGAAAAATCATAGCTTTGACTTTATGAACCTTTGTCAACAAAGTCATGTCTCTACTTTTTCATAGGCTGTCTAGGTTTATCACAGCTTTCCTTCCACAGAGCAAGTGTCTCCTTTATAGAATACATTTTCTGTAAATGGGGAGTAAAATAAAATTTTGAGACTATGCATGTCTTAAAACACCTTTATTAAACTATCTTCATACTTCAGTGATAGTCTGGCTGATTACTGAATTTTCATTTGCAAATAATTTCTTTTAAAAATGTAAAAGCATTGCTCTATCACCTTCTAAGTTTCAAGATTAACTTGAGGCAACTAAAGTCATTCAAATTCCTAATTGCTTATATATCATGTCTTTTTCCCTTTCTGCAAACTTATAGGATCTTCTCTTTGACACAAGTTTCCTAAAACTGTTGTTGATATGCTTTGACATGGGAATCTATATGGGATTCCTTCAAACTAGAAACTAGTGTCTTTCAATTTTAGGAAAACTTCTGAATTAGTTTGTTGATGATTTCTTTCCATTTTTCTCTCTTCTGAACACCTTTTATTTAGCTATTGGACTTTCTAGGTTAGCCCTCTAATTTTCTTATCTTCTCTCTTTGCTCTTTTGCTTAACTTTCTTCTAGATTTTCTCAACTTTGTATTCTAGCTCCTCTCTATAAAGTATGTTTCTCCTTTTGCTCTTTATTATTGAAGTATATAACAGAGTAAACACATCTTCAGTGAATTTTAAAACAGATTACACCCAGGTAACACCCACATCAAGATATGGAACATTTTCACACCCCACTGAAGCCATGTCTCCTCACAATTAGTACTTGCCCTCCAGGGCAACTACTATTCTCACTTCCATTGCCAATGAGTGTTGCGTGCTTTTTTTTAATCAGCTTTATTGAAGTATAATTTTTATACCATGAAATTCACTCATTTTAAGAGAAAAATTTTATTTCTTTTGAAAAATGTGTACAACTGCATGCATCCTTCCATTCCTTAATCACCACAGATTTGTCTTTTCTGGAATGTGACATAAATACAGTCTTATTGCATATATTCTGGTGTTTGACTTCTTTCATTTAAAATAATGCCTTTGAGATTCAACCATATTGTTGTATGTATCGGTAATTTGATGCTTTTATTGCTGAGTAGCACCTCATTATATGAATATACTAAAATGCATTTATTCATTCACCAGTTCTCCATAATGCACTTCACAGAAACAACGAAAAGTACACGATACTTGACCAAGACTTCACAGGACTGGCACTGAGGTTATATCTAAAATTTCAAAGTACAAAAAATACAATCCATTATAAGAGTGAGACAAATGCTACAACATATAGCAGAATTATTGCTATTATCAAAAGCATTTGATTATCTAATAGTCACTACTAAATAAGTATACCTAAAAACACAGGAGCAAGCCATTTAAAAATGAATAGACAGGTTTGAAAAAGAATCAAGAACAACTTCTAGCATTAAAATGAAATGTTCACTGAAATGAAAAACTCACTGCACTGAGGAAACAGCAGATCAGGCACAGATGAAAGGAGGATCAAGAACCCAGAATATAGGGCTACAGAACTTGCCCAGAATGCAGCACATAAACACAGAGTAAGCAAAGAAAAGAAATGCAGAGAGTACAAAGACATGGCCCAATATATGTCTACTACGAATTCTAGGAGGAAAAAAGGGGAGAGCAATATTCAATACATAATGGCTAAAACTTTTTCAAAATCTATACAAGACAGTAACTCTGTTTCAAAATAAATAAAAACAAGTCCACATCTAGGACAACTTAGTAAAACTGCAAAACCTAAAAGCAATAGAGAGAAATGATATATTGTCAACAAAGGAAAAATAATATATTGACAGCTAACTTTTCAAAAGGAATATTGGAGGCAGCAGAATAATATCTCTCATGTGCTACTAGTTGGAGGCTGCCAATCTAGACTGGTATACCAAGCTAAACTATTCAAGTGTGAAGGCAATATTAAAATTTCAGGCAGAAAAACCTGGGTATGAATCCAGGCACCACAAACTTTTAGTTGTGATCTCAAGCAAATCATGTAACTTCTCTCAGCCTCAGTTCTACATCTATAAAATATGGAAAATAATATTTATCATCACAAGGTTATTGCAAAAATTAAATGTGAAATACATTAGCATCATTCCAAGCACATAACACTGAATCAATGTAAGCTATTATTTTCACTCCACACTCAACATTAATGCATAAGTTTGAAGCTGCTACTTTCAACTAACCCAGTTTTCATTATAATTTCTAGAAGCTGTACCACAATTTTAATTACTGCTATGGTTTTTCCTGTGGTCATGTATAGATGTGAGAGTTGGACTATGAAGAAGGCTGAGCACCGAAGAATTGATGCTTTTGAACTGTGGTGTTGGAGAAGACTCTTGAGAGTCCCTTGGATTGCAAGGAGATCCAACCAGTCCATCCTAAAGGAGATCAGTCCTGGGTGTTCACTGGAAGGACTGATGCTGAAACTGAAACTCCAACACTTTGGACACCTTATGAGAACAGCTGACTCATTTGAAAAGATCCTGATGCTGGGCAAGATTGAAGGCGGGAGGAGAAGGGGACAACAGAGGATGAGATGGTTGGATGGCATCACCAACTCAATGGACATGAGTCTGAGTGAACCCCGGGAGTTGGTGATGGACAGGGAGGCCTGGTGTGCTGCAGTCCATGGGGTCACAAAGAGTCGGACAAGAATGAGCGACTGAACTGAACTGAATAACCAGCTTATTCTCAGAACCCAAAATTGCTTCGGATGTCACTATAATTTTTACATTAATTTTTAAGTTAATTCTTTTGTCTCCACAGTAATAGTTTTTAAGTACGAAAGCAAATATTTTCAAACTAATTTTTAATGTGAGTGAAAGCTGTTCAGTCATGTCCAACTCTTTGCAACCCCACAGGCTATACAGTCCATAGAATTCTCAAGGCCAGAATACTGGACTGGGTAGCCATTCCCTTCTCCAGGAGATCTTCCAAACCAGGTCTCCTGCACTGTAGGTGGATTCTTTACCAGCTGAGACACCAGGGAAGCCCAAGAATACTGGAGTGGGTAGCCTATCCCTTTTCCAGTGGATCTTCCCCACCTAGGAGTCAAACCAGGGTCTCCTACATTGTGGACTGATTCTTTACCATCTGAGCTACTAGGGACTCTTATCTAATTCAGTTATAATATTTACATGTGAAGTTTAAGAAAAAAGTTCTGCTTTAAACTATTTTTATCTTTCTAAAATACAAACCTGTTAAGGCCACTACATGTGTGCTCAGTAGCTAGGTCATGTTAGACTCTTTTGCAACCCCATGGACTTTAGCCTGCCAGGCTCCTCTGTCCATGGGATTTCCCAGGCCAGAATGTAGGAGTGGGTTGCCATTTTCCTCCTCCAGGGGATCTTCCTGACCCAGGGATTTAACTTGAGTCTCCTGCACTGCAGGCGGGTTCTTAACCACTGAGCTACCTGGGAAGTCCAATGAGGCCACTACTCCACTGGAAATTCTTCAATAGTGACCCCATGTTGAAGAAAAATTCTAAATTCTTTATCATGGTACCAAGTACTTTTGAGATCTGGTCTCTCCACTAAACTGCAAGTATTCTGGGTTTCAGTCATCAGAACAGTCAAGGATTCCCCAAATTCAAAATCTCTCCTTTGCTTTTGCTATGCCATTTGCCTAGAACAGTCTTCCTCAGCCTCACTCCAATAAAAGCTTAATAAACTTTCCTAGCCCAAGTCCAATGTCACATCATTCTGGAGATTTCTCTTAATTTCCTTAGACAGAGTCACAATCCTCCCCAAGGGTACAAAGGATGCCATCAGTGGTTGAGATCACCATTTAGATGAGTTAGACCCACTTGGGTTGAAATTCCAGGTTCACACCTTACTCAGCTATGACCTTATTCAGCTATGGGCAAGGTCTCTGAGGCTGTTTCCTCATTTCTAATAGGAGCTACTTCATAGGATTGTTGTGAGGATAAAATAAGCAGCTGCATGCAAAATATGCCTCCCATAGAGTAAGTATTCAATACATGTTATTATGAAATTGTGATATAATATCACTATAATGTATTCCCACTCTGGGCTCACAGCAACTTGCACCTGTCTCTCCACACTATTGTGATGACATGACTGTGTGCCCATGCAGGACACAGATTTTCTTCTACCAGCTCTTAATTCTCACCACCTGGCATATAGCCTTGTGCATAACAGATCCTTAACAAATCCTGAATGAATGAATAAATAAATCCTAAATGAATAAATATTTCAAATTCCTTATGTATAACATAAGGCCTTGATTTTTTCCCCCAGCGACCTTATTAAACTTACTTTTTATCTCCTCCTACAAAACTGCTTCTTTAAATAAAGTTTACAGTGACCAAAGAGAAAATGAATCTTACAGTGAGAGAAAATTAATTTTACAGTGACCTTAAGTCGTCTTGTTTAGAAACATACACACACAAAATAAGCCCATACTGCACCAATAATTTTTCAACACATCACTGTAAAATACCAGATTTCTAGGATGGTTATCTATCTATTGAAAAATTTTCAAATGGTGGACTAGGCAGGTTTTCTAAATCTGTATCAGCTTCCTTACCTCCAGGGCCTGGGCAAACTTGCATTAAAAAAAAGAAAGAACAGGGTGCTTTTCATTCTGAAAAATGGTCCTAAGAAATTTTGAAAAAAAAATTGTAATAATAGAAGAAAATAATTATTACCACCACTGCTAAAAATTTTGTTTAAAAAGACAATCCTATACTTTAAAAAAATTAGTAATTTAAAGTAGAAATAATCTTTAAAATGGCATCAAAATATGTGTAGGCAGTGTTCAGGCTAGTAGGCTGAGGTGAAGGAGCGCTCACTTTGTAATCATGACCCTCAATAAATAAAATGCAAAACGGAAAATATATCAGACACTACTATACAACAGCATGGTACCTTTTATCTACTTCCACACTTAACCTTTAAACATTAATGCCCTTTGAGGAATTATTAACCAATGGGTTTAATTAATGTAAACACCTCTGAACTACTTCAGAATAAATCTGATCAAGTACCTAGCAATAAAGGAGCGAATCAGGGAAAGGAGAAAAATCGGTTAAAATATAATTTTTCGGGTCGCCCATCAAAAGTGTGCCATACATACGGTTCTGCACCAAGAGGCAGCAACTAGGGAGGGTGAGAGGCGCCGAAGGCCCGAGGCCCCGCAGCCCCGGAGGCGACTCCTCCCCGACTCTACGCGGGGCGGTGGCCGGGCCGGGGTGGAGACAGCGCTGCAGCCGGGGCGGGACAAATGACAGGGCGGAACGCCCGAGTCTCACCTCCACTTCCCCTTTAGCTCTCAGAACCCCATTCAGCGACCACCCCAGAATCCCCTCACCACAGACAGACTCTCCCTGTCTCCCCCGGCCGGCTCAAAGTTTATCGGTCTTTCCCAGCTGTCGGGGCCGCCGGGCTTTGTAGTTCGCCCGTCCGAGCCGAGCCACCAAGGCCGCAGGCCCGAGGAGCCGCTGAACTACAATCCCCATAATGCCCCGCGCGCCCACCGCTCGCGCTCTCTCTCTCACCCCTTCTCGCGCAGCACGCAGTGTCCCCCGCCGCGCCTGGCCCCAGCGTCTCCGGCAGCGGGAGCTGGGGTGTGGCTGTCCACCCAAGCACCCCACCACCGGCTCTCTCGCTGGCCCCCGTCCCTCTCGGATTCATTACCTAGGTGCCGCAGGTCGGCCGACCGCTTTTGCCGCGGTCCAGGAGGGGTTGGGGTGGGGCACAAGCCGCCGCCCCCGCCACGGAGTCCGTTAGTTCGCGACGAGCGTGAAGAGGCGACGGCGGCGGCGGCGGCGGCGGCGGCCGGTTGCCATGACAGCCGTGGGCCGCGCGGTGGGGCTGAGGGGGAGCGCGAGGGTTCGAAGTCGGCTCGGGGAGGAGCCTGGGCAGCGGCAGGGGCTGCGGGGACAGGGAGGCGCGAGGGTGCGCCGTAGAGCGGAGGGAGACAGTGACACTGAGAAGGACGGCTGACGAGCTGAGCTCCGGGGCCGCCGACGAGTCCTGCGCTGCAGCGTCCAACCCCCGTGCCAGGACGCGAGTCCGCTCTCTCCTGAGAGAGATGCGGGTGGCGTCAGAGGAAGGAGCGGCGCCGGCTCTGGAAAGGTCGCCGGTCCAGCCCCTCCCGCGCCGCCCATCCAGGCAGCCTCCTCTGGCCCGGCCGTCTGGCGTGTTTGAAACCTAAAAGCCACCTCTTTGGGGCTTCTTCACAAGTAAAAACCAAATCTGCAACCTTTCACACCTCCTTTCTGCCATTTTCTGAGTGGAATAAAACGAATCATTTAGTAAAATATAATGCACACGGCCTTTAAAATTATTCAGACGGCTTGAGAATTTTGTTAAGTGGCTTTGATTTCAATTGACAGCTGATCTCTAATAAGCCTTGAATAATCGGTGTTGGGGAGAAGGAAATGACGACCCACTCCAGTATTCTTGCCTGGGGAGTCCCGTGGACAGGGGAGCCTAGTGGGCTGCTGTCCACGGGGTCGCACAAAGTTGGACACGACTGAAGCGACTTAGCATGCATGCATGCTTTGGAGAAGGAAATGGCAACCCACTCCAGTATTCTTGCCTGAAGAATTACAGGGACAGAGGAGCCTGGTGGGCTGCTATCTATGGGGTCGCACATAGTCGGACACAACTGAGCGACTTAGCAGCAGCAGCAATCGGTGTGGACTGGTCGTAACCCGCCTCAGATGCAGTTAAAGTTAAGAGCAACAACTTCTAAAACCCAATTCACAGGGGCAGGTGAATCGCCTTGATGCTCAACGTTTTCGTCTGCAAAATGGAGGTAACAGCTGCTTCCCAGGACTTGTGAGAAATAAAAACTTTGATACTAATGAACCATCCTAAAATGCTGGGATTTAAACATAATTTTTAAGTATTAGCTTTTTGATCCATGGTGATCAGAGCCAGAAGGGTGGGATCCTGGAGGAGAGGGTGTAGTTTGCTTGAAGAGGGAATTTTTCTGTGATGGAAAAGTTCTGTATCTTACTTAGGATTTGGGTTAGGAGGCTTCTCTGGTAGCTCAGCTGGTAAAGAGTCCAACTGCAATGCAGGCGACCCCGGTTAGATTCCTGGGTCGGGAAGATACCTTGGAGAAAAGAAGGGCCACCTACTCCAGTATTCTGGCCTGGAGAATCCCCATGGACAGAGAAGCCTGGTGGGCTACAGTCCATGGGGTCCCTAAGAATCCGACATGACTGAGAAACTTTCACTTTAGGAGGGTGTATGCATTTGTCAAAACCCATGAAATGCCACCTTTACGTACTTACCTTTCACTGTAAGTAAACCTACCTCCAAAAGGAACGTTGACAATATTAGCTATTGTTATTAGAGCTGTTGTTAAGTCTTTTTAAGTCGTGTCTGACTCATTATGACCCATGGACTACAGCACCCCAGCCTCCTCTATCCTCCACCATCTCCCAGAGTTTCCTCAAATTTATGTCCTCTGAGTCGGTGATGCCATCCAAACATCTCATCCTCTGTCGCCCCTTCTCCTCTTGCCCTCAATCCCAGCATCAGGGTCTTTTCCAATGAGTCAGCCCTTCAGATCAGGTGGCCGAAGTATTGGAGCTTCAGCATCAGTCCTTCCAGTGAGCTGTAGGCGTTAACAGAGACCATATACATATTCTAGCTCCAGTTGCCAGAAATGTAGATGAGGAAAATGAGGCCTACAGATTGAAGTAAATGGAGGAGGAAGTAGGGAATACTGGCCCTGTTGTTTTCTAGTAATAAATGTCTCTCCAGAAATCATGATTGAAAATAGCAAGCTGCCATGTATGTCATCTAGTTTTCAGTTGGGGTCACCTTGTCCACAGAGGTTTTGTGGAAATTGACTCAAGTCCCTTTTCCAACTCCTGCAGGAGGCCAGGGTTCTCTCCAAGGTCACATGTTCCCTGGGGGCTTACAGTTTCAGGGTCAATTCTGGCTCTGAGCTCTAGTTTTCTCTGAACAGTTAGACTCCCTCACATCCCACCTCCTGCAATGCCTTTCTCTCCTGCTGCCACATGATGTGGAAAGCAAACTCTTTGCTTGGTTGTTTGTATAGCAGAGTCTTCTGAAGGTTTGGAGCAACTGAAGTGTTTTAAGTGAAGGATACACTCTCCTTACTTAGTACTCTTATCCCTGTCTCCGAGTCTATACTTAGGGCCACCTTCCATTCCTAAACTGTTTATCAAAGTATGTTCCTATACCAAGAAAGTACATTGCCAAGAGAAACTGTAGTGCCAGCTATTAAAATAATAGTCTTCACCCCGGAATATATCTGCATATTCTGTTTGATTCAGCCCACAGTATAGTTACTCAGTAAGTATTAAGCAGCTTATGCGTATGATGTGTTCAGGCTACCTACAGAGTGGGTTCTCTTATGAAAACTATTTAGTATAAGTGAGAAAGGGGTTGCCAGTAGCTGAATCTGATGTCTAGGAGGGAAAAAAGAAACCAAAGTCTACAAGATCACAGCTTCTATTGTACAGAAGAAATGACAGCATTCAAACGAGAAAATCCAGAACAAAACCTGATTGTGTAACGAGCACAGAAGCAACACCCAGACCTATCACCTCTAGCAATTTGGTCACAACTGTGCATATACAATAAGGCTATAAATAGACTCTCCTTTTCTCCTGGGGAAGCTGATACTGCTCGGCTCCCAGCTGAACACATGTTCAGTTGGGGTGACAGGTTCACCTAATCCATCGATCGCTCATCTGGTTTCCCTCGTTTGCAGTTACTCGCAGTTGCAAGGCAGCTGGCTGGGGTCTCAGTGCAGCCCACAGCCATGAACAGGTCTCCAAACACGAGGTCCCATGCATGACCCCTCCTTGCTTTCTTGAGTCAGGATCCCAGAGCCTCTGCTCAGAAGGACAGGCCCCTTGAGGGGCGTGGATGACAGCAGCAAAAGGGAACAGCTGCTTTGCAGGGAGCTGAAGGAGGCCAGTTACACACAGGAAGACCACGAGCCACTGAAGCACAGCCTTAAAAAAAAAAACCTAACTTGCTCTGGACGGCTCGGAACCCATGGGGGCTGGGTGTTTCCACTCAGTACTTTCTGCCAGTTTAAGTGATGGTTAAACACACCAAGCGGATTCAAAAGATTGATCCACTGAGATAGACAATATCGTCAAGAGCCATTACCCTCATCAAGAGACTTCATGAGAATTCCCTGGTGGTCCAGTGGTTAGGGCTTGTCAATTCCAATGTGGGGCCTGCGGTTCAGTCCCTGGTCCCGGAACTAAGATCTCACAAGCTGTGCAGCAGCCCCCCCACCCCGCCCACAAGAAAAAGAGAAGAGAGACAACATGCTTCTAATGTGAACCAGAGTTTTCCCTCAGTCCTCAGTTCCTTGGGCTCAGCAGCCTTTGACTTTGCTGACCTCCCTCCTGCATGCTCCTTGACCTTGGTTCTCTGCAAAGCATCGTCACTGAGTTCCTAACTATGTCTTCCTCCTGCTTCTTAAACGTGGGCACAGTTTCCAACCTTCAGTCCACAGACCCTCTGCACGTGCAAGGCTTCATCTTGGCCCTGGCCAGCACTCGGGTTTCCCTTGCTGGTTCTGACTCGCAGGTTTCAGCACCACACCAGACATGCAAGGACTCGTCCTGTTGCTCCTGGTGTTCTCTTCCATCTGGGATGCTCCCTTCCTTCCCTAAACTCTGCCTGTTCCATCAAAAATAACTCAGGCCTTGACAAGAAACCTTTCCAGATCATTCCTGCTCACACCCAGTATTACTCCCCTATGTCATCCACTTGACATCTAACCATCAAAAATAACTCAGGCCTTGACAAGAAACCTTCCCAGATCATTCCCCTCACAATCCTATGCTACCCAGTATTACTCCCCTATGTCATCCACTTGACATCTAACCAGGCTGCCTAGTGGCTGATCAAGTATTGATTACTCATTGGCTTTTGTCTTTTCTCCTTACTAAATTTCAAGCTCCTCTGACATGCATTTCTAGATATTCCCCCAAAATATCTTTATAATATCTTTTGCGTTAAAAGGACAGAATATTTTTGACTGGTGGGTCCTTAGCTTTTCTGCTTAGTGAAACCTCCTCTCTGAGGGGCCAACTCCTCGACACCTCTCCTTAAAGTCACTGGCCCTTCACTGTTCTGATCTCCAGCCCCCGAGGCAATTATGATGTATGGGTTACCCCAGTGTTCCTTTTTAGTTTTTTAGGCCCCCCAACTTCTGTTCAACCAGTTCCCTATGTTAAATTCTCTCTGTTAAAATACTTACTCTAGTTTCTTTTTTTCCTGACTGGTGGACCCTGACCAATACGGATGGTGAAGTAACACGTATTTCCTACTCTGAATGTCAGTCAGAAAGGGTCAAGAACACCGCCTTAGAGTTAGAGGAGTGGGGTTCTCAAATAAACGTGCAGCTGCCCTGTGTGCCAAGGGCCACTCCTGACAGGTAGAGGCACTCTGCGTTTCAGGTCTGCAAAGAGCAAAGACCCAGCTCCCCAATAGCAGTGGTCTCTGTGGGGCCCCTGCCCTCACCTGGCCCTCAGTCTCACTGCCCACGAGCCTGCAGTGTTCTCCCAGAGCTTGGTCTGAACCCCAAGCTTCATCTGGAATTTCACCTCACTTAGAATGTGGAAACTCAGCCTTTTCACTTGTTAACCTTCCTATTTCTCATTGGCAAGTGGGAAGAGGCGAAAAGTTAGTGATGAAAAAAGCCAGGAAGTGGTACCAGAGTCCTCGTAAAGTGAACTGCAATTTGGTTAAGTGGAGGAAAAGGATTAAAAAGATTTTCAGGGTGGCAATTCTGTCTCTCTGATGTTGCCTTTTCTTGAAGGTAATAGGAGGAGATAATAACCCAGAGAAGGAAGTGAGGCACCTTGCACCTGAGTTTGTGCCTTATCCACGCACCATGAGGCTTTGCTCTGTTTTATTCATATACTTCTGCGTCAGTGCTTTCGTTAGAAGTGAGACTATTTTGAAAGCCCAGAACCATTTTAGGCCAGCCTCACTTATTCCTAATGAAAAGAACTGCTCCCCACTTTAGGGATTCAAAAAGATTTCTTCGGAATGCCAAAATAAACGCAAAACCTCTTGGCAGCAGCCTATGGGAATTCTCCTTGCTTGTGAGTCTGTATTTCTTTATGTTAATTTACAAATATGAACAGAAAACCCAGGATTCGAGGTTGTTAAGTGGATTTGTAACACTCTGGAGGGTTGCCGGTAGGGAACTCAATGAATGAACACAGTCCCCTGCGACAGCTGAGCCCTGGCATTTCATTGAGCTCCACAGGAAGTCGTCGTGAATACGCTGCAAGATGCTAATACGTTAGCAGCAATGCTTCTTCCCCCCTCTCTGTTGGAGGACCTTATGTTTAGTAGAGGGATCCATAACAGAATAGGCTGTACTCAAAAATGCTGGCAAGAGTTACTTGGTTTGTGACAAGCAGGATATCTTCTAGTGAACTGAAAAGCACGTCACCTTCTGATTCAGTCACCGAAGCATGTTACAATGTAGGTGGTGTGTCACAGAGGAAAAGCAGCTTGTGATCAGATTTTCTATTCTGAGAAGCCAGTGCTCTGCCAAGCAAGCCCAAGCGGGAAACGTTTCAAGTCTGAATGAAAAACGAAGCAGTACAGCTGGGACCCCCATTTCCCGTTCCCATTGTACAAAGATACAAGCCACTCTAGAGGGACCCTCCCGTCCCCAGAATCCTTCCCACCCCCCGCCCCCCGCCGATTTTTCTGTGTCCTATTCTACTTTGACTACAGAATGCAGAGTGATGGGGTTGGGGGAGGGGAGAGCAAATTCCATTTCCTTTTTGGCTCTTGTTTCTCTGCTACATTTTAGGTCGTCTCTGTGATTTATGTGCATAAGTGATACATCATAAATATTGGCTGCATGAATCACTCCTAAATGGCTCACTACTCAAGCAGACTGTTCATCATCCGATCTCTCCTTGGTATTCTCTGCTTTATTCACCAGGCTGCCTCCTTCCTGTCTCAAACCTCACCTCAAATTTCCAGAAAACCCTCACAGACAGCTGTAATAAACAATTCTAGAAGCCCTTATTCAACCTCATCTCTGTCCCTTTCCCCCCAGCTCACCGGTTACTTGTTCTCACTATCTGAAAGTGAAGTTACAATGACATGAAGTAGAACGGCAATTACAATGGGGTCCCCAACCTGTGGGGTCTAATGCCTGATGATCTGAGGTGAAGTTGATGTAATAACAATAGAAATAAAGTACACAATAAATGTAATGCACTTGAATCATCCCAAAGCCATCCCCCGCCTCCTGGTCCATGGAAATGCTGTGTTCCACGAAACCAGTCTCTGGTGCCAAAAGGGCTGGGGATGGCTGGATTGCCTAGGTTTTGCAAAGTGTCTTTCATCTTGATCTGTGCCAGGCTGATAAGCATTTCAGCTGTGCTTTAACATGTAAAACATTCATGAAAATAATAAAGTTGCATAACAACAACACCTGTACCTGCCACATCCTGATCTTGATTATTTTTTCAGATGCATGTTTTTTCCCACTATTATATATACGTCTATTATAAGCATTCTATAATACTGTTTTACATGTTTTCAAGCTTTATATAAATGTCACATACTATGCTTTCTCAAGATTGCCTTTTCCTGTTCAACACTGTATTTCTGAGGTTTATACATGTTTATAAATGTAATGTTCCATGCATGCTAAGTTGCTTCAGTCGTGTCCAACACTTTGTGACCCTATGGACTAGAGCTTGCCAGGCTCCTCTGTCCATGGGATTCTCCAGGCAAGAATACTGGAGTGGGTTGCCACGCCCTCCTCCAGGGGATCGTCTTGACCCAGGGATTGAACCCACATCTCTTATGTCTCCTGCATTGGCAGGCAGATTCTTTACCACTAGAGCCACCTGGGAAGCCCAAATGTAAAGTTAGCTCATCTTAATTGCTATAACAACATGATACAGTTCTTCCATTTCCTATCAATGAATGTTTATATTGATGTCTTAGTGCATTCAGGCTGGTAACAAAAAACCATAGACTGGATGGCTTATCAGCAACAGAAATGTATTTCTCACAGTTCTGCAAGCTAGGAGCAGCAGATTTGGTGTGAGATTTCTAGTCATGGACAACTGCTCACGTGGCAGAAAGGGAGAGAGAGCTCTCTGGGGTCTTTTTCAAAAAGAACACTAATCCCATTCACGAAGGGTCCACCCTATGACCTAATCGCCTCCCAAAGGCCCCACCTCTAAACACATACCGTTACATTGGGGGTTAGGATTTCAGCACATGACCCGGGCAGGTGGGACAGAAATATTCATGTCATTGTATAATAACTTCACTTTCAGATAGTGAGAACAAGTAACTGGTAAGCTAGGGGGAAAGGGACAGAGATGAGGGTGAATAAGGGCTTTTAGAAATCTTTATTACAGCTGTCTATAATAAAGCCTATAGCAGTCCACGTGGACACTCCAGAATTCATGTCCTACTCAAATGTCAACTCAAAAGTCCAAAGTCTCCTCCAAATATCATGTAAATCAGATATAAGTGAGACTCAGGGTAAGATTCATCCTGAGGCACATTCCCCAGCTGTGTCTGTGAAACCAAACCTGCCATGTGCTTCCAAAATACAAAGTGGTAGGAGGGGCACAGGACACACACTCCCAGTTCAAAGAGGAGAGATGGGAAGAAGGAAGGAGCGACAGTCCCACACCTGTGGCTCCACAGGCTGCTGGTTCCCATCCTTTGAAACCTAGGTGGAGGCAGCCATGTGCCCAGCGCTGATGCACTCCATGGGCACAGCGTGGATGCTGGTAAAGTCTGCTGCCCGTGCCTCGGCTGCACCTGCCTGCACCTGGGGCAGCTGAGGAGCACCATGCCTGAGGGCAGGTTACAGACACATGATGCCAGGCGGTGCTGGTGGGTGCTCCTGGGCTCCGGCAAGTGCCAGTAGCCCCTGCTGCTCTCTCCCACCCTAAAGGCTGGCCTGAGACGGAAGCAGCACCCCTGATGGCCTCTGAATCAGTTTGGAGGGAAAGGAGAGTTAGTCTTCCATCGTCTTGGAGAAGAGCTCCTGGTTTCCATGGACATGGCGGAATAAATCTCTTTATCGAAGGCTCACCTGGCCCCATCCTTAGTGTCCTCTTGCACACGGCACTTCTCATTTGTTCCAACATGGACACTGTTGTTGTTCAGTCACTCAGTTGTGTCCGACTCTTTGCAACTCCATGGATAGCAGTACAGCAGGCTTGCCTGTCCACTATCTCCCCGAGTTTGCTCAAACTCACGTCCATTGAGTCGGTAATGCCATCTAACCATCTCATCCTCTGTCGCCTTCTCCTTCTGCCCTCAATCTTTCCCAGCATCAGGATCTTTTCCAATGAGTCAGCACTTCCCATCAGGTGGCCAAAGTATTGGAGCTTCAGCTTCAGTCCTCCCGATGAATATTCTGGGTTGATTTCCTTTAAGATTGACTGGTTTGATTTCCTTGAAGTCCAAGATCTCTCAAGAGTCTTCTCCAGTGCCACTGAGATTTTCCAAAATCTTTAATTTCTATTTCTTTTTTAGTTAACAATTTCGTCTTTGAGTCATTTCTCTTTCTTTTCACGTTTTATCCTGAAGAGTCAGAAAGAATCAGACTACTCCTGCAACTCTTTGCTTAGAAACTGCTTCCGCTAAATATCTCATTTCATTCCTTGCCAGTTCTAACTTCCACAAAACACAACAACGTGAACACAATTCAGCTCTTTGCCACTTTAGGAGGACAGCCTTTCCTCCACTGTCCAATAAAATGTTCCTCGTTTCCAGTTAAGACTTCATCAGAATGGCTTTTTCCATCCCGATTTCTGCCAATATTCTGTTCAGAAGTACTTAAGAAGATTGAGGCTTCCTCTATGTCTTAGATCCTCTGAAGGAGGACATGGCAACCTACTCCAGTATTCTTGCCTGGAGAATCCAATGAACAGAGGAGCCTGGCGGACTACAGTCCTTGGGATCGCAAGAGTCCGACACGACTAAGGTGACTTGGCAGCAGCAGCAGCAGCTACATCTCATTAGAATCACCCCTAATGAACTTGAATAGAATTTGTATCCTAGTATTGTGTGAAAATTGCATAAATCTCAATTACGTTGAATTGATTCATGGTGATTTCAGGTCAGCTATATCCTTATACTTTTCTGTATATTCATTCTACTAAGTTTTGAGAGTTTGGTATTGAAACTTCAATGAAAAATCTTAATTTTAGATAAATTATTACTTATATTACTTTAAATAATTGTAATATACAGGGGAAATATATGTAACTTTGTTCTGTATTTTCCAAGTCTCTTGTAAATGTGTTATCATACTATCATAATTTTAAAAAATTAAAAAGAAAGAGAAAAAAATCACCCAAATGGTCTGTTCATAGCAATGATGGCTTTTTCTAGCAGGCACCTCAAAACTCTTCCAGCCTCTACTCATCACCCGGTTCCAAAGCCACATCTGCATTTTTGAGTATTTATTACAGCATCATCCCACTCCTGGGTTTTCACTGATACTAAAGGTTGTGCAATGAATATTCTTGGATCTTACGATGTGCATACATATTAAAGTTTTTTATATCAAGAAGTTGAATGGCAGGTAGCAAAGAATGTCAGGTACCAAAGGATGTTGGGCAGCAGAACCGTTGTTGTTTTCAGTGGCTCAGTTGTGGCCAGCTCTTTGCAACCCCATGGACTGCAGCACTCCAGGCTTCCTTCCCTCCATCTCCCGGAGCTTGCTCAAACTCATGTCCATTGAATCAGTGATGCCATCCAACCGTCTCATCCTCTGTCTTCCCCTTCTCCTGTCTTCAGTCTTCAAGAATGATGGGTAGCAAATGATGCTGGGTAGCAAGAAAGCTGGGGAGCGAAGCACATTCTTCTTCAATTTTCCGTTCATATTCTGCTCCCCATGAAACAATTAGTTCCTTAAAAATGGAAACTGTGTCATTATGGCTCTTTACCCCCAGCTGTACCCACCCTGTACCACTTACTTGTACAGTGCATAACAGCAAGTCAAAATTAATCAGTGTTTCTTATATGAATATAATAAGTGAATGAATGTCAGAGACAAAAAAGTTCCTGCCAACATTTATTGAAAATCTACTGAACGTAGAGTATTGTGCTGGAGAGAATTATGGAAAAAATAGTGGAAGTTGACAGCGATAAATTTTTTAAAATAGGTATAAAATGGCCTGCATTTATAAATAAGAAGTGTCCTAATACACAACTAAGTGTCATCAGGAGTCTCACTGACAGTGTGCTGAATGATGAAAGTGGGATTGAAGGAGCACATTCGTTTCAGCCCTTCTCTTAACCTATTTTCTCTCTTAATCCTATTTTTATCTCTTATGAAGGAAACCTCAGACATCTCTCTCTTAACCCAGATCACTGCAGATGGTGATTGCAGCCATGAAATTAAAAGACGCTTACTCCTTGGAAGGAGTTATGACCAACCCAGACAGCATATTAAAAAGCAGCGACACTACTTTGCCAACAAAGGTCCATCTAGTCAAGGCTATAGTTTTCCCGGTAGTATGGATGTGAGAGTTGGACTATAAAGAAAGCTGAGCGCCGAAGAACTGAGGCTTTTGAACTGTGGTGGTGGAGAAGACTCTTGAGAGTCCCTTAGGACTACAGGAGATCCAACCAGTCCATTCTAAAGGAGATCAGTCCTGGGTGTTCTTTGGAAGGAATGATGCTGAAGCTGAAACTCCAGTACTTTGGCCACCTGATGCGAAAAGCTGACTCATTTGAAAAGACCCTGATGCTGGGAAAGATTGAGGGCAGGAGGAGAAGGGGATGACAGAGGATGAGATGGTTGGATGGCATCACCGACACAATGGACATGGGTTTGGGTGGACTCCAGGAGTTGGTGATGGACAGGGAGGCCTGGCGTGCTGCAGTTCATGGGGCCACAAAGAGTCAGACACGACTGAGCGACTGAACTGAACCTAGATCTACTCTCCAACAGTAGGGTCCAGTGTGTGGCAAACAACAGAGCTCCACAGGTTCCCACATGACTGACCCAAGGCACTCCATACAGGCCCATGAACCGTAGTGAGATACCAGCTCACACCTGTCAGAATGCCTATTATCAAAGCCACTGGAGTGGAGGCAGACCAAGGGGAACCCCGGTGTACCGCTGGTGGGAATGCAAACTTGTGTAGCCGCTATGGAGACCAGTATGGAGATTCCTCCAAAAATTAAGAGTAGAACCACCATATGATCCAGCTATTCCACTTCTGGGTATTTATCGAAAGAATATGAAAACACTAATCAGAAAAGATCTATGCACCCCCTGTGCTCATTGCAGTATCATTCACAATAGCCAAAAGACAGAAACAACCTAAGTGTCATCAATGGGTAAATGAATAAATATACACTACATATACATATGTAGACATGTACGTATATACGTATACACTATACGTATGGCACTAATGGTAAAGAACCTGCCTGACAATGCAGGATACATAAGAGATGTAGGTTCGATCCTTCGGTTGGAAGACCCCCTAGAGAAGGGCATGGCAACCCACTCCAGTATTCTTGCCTAGAGAATCCCATGGACAGAGGAGCCTGGTGGGCTGCAGTCCATAGGGTTGCAGAGTCAGACACGACTGAAGCAACTTAGCACACACACACACGTATATAATGGAATATATAATGGCATATAATGGAATATTACTTTGCAATAAATAGGAATGAAATCTTTCTGTTCATGACAACATGGGATGAATCTTGAGTATATTGTGCCAAGTGAAGTCAGACAGAGAAAATTCGACTACCATATGATTTCTAAAAAAAACAAAACAAAATAGGCCCAGGGAGCCCAAGTAAAGTAATATGACATGTTGCAAATTTTAAGGTGGCTTAGGACACATACAGCAACTGCTTCAAAAACCATTACAAGCCAGAATATTCAGAAACGCAGCAGGAAGGGAAGTGTGAATCAAAAACGGACTCAGCGCCTCACTCAGACAGTCCTTTTACCCTGGGAAGGCCAGTTTGTTCTGGTCAATTCTGCAACTGAGGCTGGTAAATCAATGAACAAACCAGACCAAAAACATACACAGACTACCAGGTAACAACTTAAATTTTGCAGTTCATGTTAAGTCCCAAGGGTAGGAAAAGAGTGCTGTAGATCACCTGACATCTTTCAAACCACTGCCTCTTCCCTGTAGAATAATAGCAGCAGTTTATATTTGTGCTGTGGTGTATAGTTTATGAGAAACTTTGTTCCACATGATCCCTGTAAGGTAGGTCCACATAGCATCCGAATCTTACAGATGAGCAAACAGAGAGGTCACACAACCACGCGTGTGGTCACACAGTGAATGAATAGCTGGAACTATATGGGTTGTTGTTGTTTAGTTGCAAAGTCATGTCTGACTCACTGCAACCCCATAAACTGTAGCCCTTCAGGATCCTCTGTCCATGGGATTTCCCAGGCAAGAACACTGGAGTGGGTTGCCATTTTCTTCTCCAGGGGATCTTCCCCACCCAGGAATCAAAGCCGAGTCTCCTGCATTGGCAAGCAAGTTCTTTACCACTGAGCCACCAGGGAAGCCCAGGACCATATTCATAATCGTACCACTTCTTACAACAGAAGAGCAATCAAAAACCTGGGTTCCAACCCCAGCAATCCTAGCTACTTAGCTGTGTGATCCTGGACATGTCACCCAAACTTTCTGAGCTTCCTTTCCTCACCTATAAAAAAATTGAGCATAATACCTTCTCCATCTGCCTCACAGGGTCCTTATGAGGACAAAGCTGGTGGTATGTTGAACATGCTTTATAACTGGGAGGGTTGTTACACAGATGTCAGGTCTTAGCAATCTTTTCTGCACAAAATGAGAGTCATACTTGTTATCATCTTTCTACTTTGACAGGGCCTTTCATTGCAGCCTTTTGATTATTTTGCAGCACATTATTTCTATATGACACCCCTGTTGCTACCATCTCTACAGGTATACCAGCAGCTGACCAATGAGGGAGGGGCAGGCTTCTTTCTTCTGGAATGAATTTAGAGCAGTGATTAGTATCACCTGCAGAACTTTAAATACACAGGCCTCTAGGACCCACACTGTGGCCAGTTGAAATCTTTATCTGGGGGTAGGGAGGAACTGGGCATCAGTTGTTTTTAAAGTTCCCCAAGAGGTTCTGATTTGCAGCTAAAGTTGGTAGCCGCTGCTGTACAGACTATGTCTGTGCATGCTCAGTTGCTTGTCATGTCCAACTGTCTTCGACCACATGGACTATAGCCTACCAGGCTCCTCTGCCCGTGGGATTCTCCAAGCCAGAATACTGCAGGGGGTTGCCATTTCCTCCTCCAGGGCATCTTCCCAACCCAGGGATCAAAGCAGCGTCTCCTGCACTGGCAGGCGGATTCTTTCCCGCTGAGCCACCTGGGAAGCCTGTAAAGACTACAAGTCTGTCTATTTGTTCCAGAGGTTGAAGCACATAAGCTGAGGATGTCTGAAGTTACCTGGGAAAGTGATTCAGGAATTGGGCCTTGGACCACAAAGATCCTAAAGTCCTGCCATCACATCGGTAGCCTGGCTCCTTTCTGGACCGGCACCGTGGGCGGAAAGTATGGGCAATGTGTGCAGTGGGGAAGATGCTGAGCACACAGAGAAGCCTGAGCGATGCAGAGTCCATGTCCTCATCCTCATCTCCGTCTCTCTACTAAGATCTGCTTCTCAGAAACATGCCCCCATGTCTCACCTATGTCTAGGGACTGGAAAATTGAATACATTTGTTAATTTAAAAAAAGAAAAAAATCTCAGAAGATAAGCAAATATTCTACAAGTGTCCAATCCTGTCATTTTCCCCACTGATCAGAAAGAAATAATCATTTAATGTTAACTTCTCCCTCTCAATTCCAATGCTCTTGCAAATTAACATGTTCTATCTGTTTTGTTTTAGGGTTAACCAAATAAGCATAAGATTACTTTACAAATGCATTTCCTGGG
This sequence comes from Budorcas taxicolor, assembly GCF_023091745.1. Taxonomy (NCBI): domain Eukaryota; kingdom Metazoa; phylum Chordata; class Mammalia; order Artiodactyla; family Bovidae; genus Budorcas; species Budorcas taxicolor. The sequence goes on along the minus strand of NC_068921.1, from coordinate 30,500,012 downwards.
TGGTGCTACTGATAAAGAACCCACCTGCCAATGAAGAAGACATAAGAAACACGGGTTCGATCCCTGGGTGGGGAAGATCCCCTGGAGGAGGGCATAGCAACTCACTCCAGTATTCTTGCCTGGAGAATCCCATGGACAGAGGAGCCTGGTGGGTACAGTCCATGTGGTCGCAAAGAGTCGGACATAACTGAAGCGACTTAGCACACATAAGCACGCACATACTTTACAAATGGGATATTTTCATAGCTATTAAAAGCATTTCCTTTTCAGTAGAAACATAGATTTGGCTGTTTGGCTCAAGTTTCTTAAAGAAAATTCCATTATAGGAAGAAAAAAGCCAGTAAATAAAGCCACTGTATTACTTTAATCGGACCTTTGCCTTTGTGATACAGTAACACTTCTTCAACTATTCACTTCTAAATTCTCTTCTCATACCAAAAGTGGAGAAACAAAACAAATACAAGGATTTGATTTTTCGAGATCCCCTTTTAGATGTGGGTACTGGATTTTTAGAAATGAACATCCCTCCCCTTAAAGTGGTCCCATTAGAAAAGATCTTGAGATGAGTTACACTGTCTCATTTGATCGCTCCTCTTACAAGACTGGAAACGATTTGGTGGGAGTAAACTCATGTTACAAGACCTGGAGATTTAAATACTGAAGAGGTTTATGTCTCATCTGTGAAGAGTTTATGGTCCAAAGCAATGGCCTGGAGACAAGTACAGGAGCCTCTGGGACCCCACAAAAGGGGTAATTAGGCAGCGTTTTATTATGATGCAGTGAGGGTGTGAAAGCTGGAGCAGGGCTTAGAACCAAATTGGCTTCCTGGAGAGCCAACGGAGGAAATCTGGCAACCTAAAAATATTTAAAGAGCTAGCACGCCCAAGGGAGAATTTCCAGCTATTGAAGTGGAAAAGATAAAGCATTTGCTATGTCCAAAAAGGAGATTTTTAATGAAAAACTCAGCGAAGTGCAGACTTTTGAAGGACATCTTTAAAATAATAATAATTAAGATAATACCTATCATATATAGCGTAATCAAATTATAGAGGCTTTATATTTTCTCTATGATGACATTAAAAAGGAGCTAAAAATAGACTGAGCAATAATGAACCACTCTTTCCCCAGAGTTCATTAGAATCCAACACCTTCATTATACAGGACCTACGTTCCATCTCACCATCTCCAAGGCGTAAATCTTGACATGGACTTCAAGATCTTTTCCTCTGGCCTCTAATTATAGTTCTGCTTCTTATTCCTCTATCCCATCTGCATTTCATATGCTCCTTATATGAATGAGATGCAGTGTGTACCGCAGTGTAACTTTCAGGCACCAGGCCCACCTCCGTGGCCCAAGTTCTCTGACCTTGGCAATGACTTCCCTGCTTTGTACCCTGGTCTCCTTGGCTGTCAAATGGGAGTAACAGCCTCAGTGGGTTGTCAGGAGAATTAACGCAGTTGTGCTGCAGTCCATGGGGTTGCAAAGAGTCCGACAAGACTGAGTGACTGAACTGAGACTGACTGCCATGGAAAAGCACTTGAAAAAATTCTGACACACAGTCAGCACTCAATAAACATTTGCTGTTGTTATCACACTTTGCATTTCTGTGGTGCCTACAAAAATATTTAAGATATGTCTAAAAAATTTTTTAAAGATGCTTGGTTTAACAAAGGATTCTCTTCAGATTCTTGGATTTGCGTGTGTTCAAAGTCTCAACACACCACTCAATTACACATGTAAAGTATCTTTTTACCTATAATTCTAAAGCCCCAAAAGTATTCTATAACGTGGTCTCTAATCTCAACCAGCTTATACTGTTTTTTTAAGAGATAGAACATAAGTTCATGAAACGCCCACTAAGAATCAACAGCAGCTCACGATTGTGTATCAAGTAAGTAGTTCAGACCGTCACAGCTACAAAAATTTGGAAGAGAAAGAATTCGGAGGGACTGGAGCCTTCATTGTGTGCGTAAAGTTGGCCGAGAACAGCATGTGCAGCATAGAACACAGATAAGGAGAACGAAGGTATGTTCCAGCAGGAGAGACGCCATGAAGGTGAGGGCATTCCGCTCGCCTGGAACATGGCACCCGTGTTTAGGATTTGGTGAGATGGGCCAACAAAGTCACTCCAGGTGCAGGCCGCATGGTCGAGGGCTCCAAATACCAGACTAAAGAGTATGGTTGTATTCTGAGAATTCTAGAAATTGTGTTAGTAGAGACGTGGCATAAACATAATTATGTGCAAGATAGGTTCATGTGGGAAGAGTCCAGAAGCATGGTGATGAGGTGATGAGGTCCTGGGCCAAGGTGGGGACACTGGGAACAGAAAGCAAGTGGCAGCCGTGAAAGGCATCACAAAGACGTGTCCCCTCGCTCTGTTCTTGCTGTCCAAGTGTTCCCTAGACTGTGTCATCTGAGCCAACTAGGTGCACTCCCAAAGTTTCCGGGGTGTCTGGGATCTGATGCTTTCTCTCCCCCTTCTCAGGTGCCTCAGAACAGAGCCCCACATGCCCCTAGGAAGTGACTCCAACATCCTGGTAGACCCTTTAGTCCTGATTCCCTCTGGCCCTTCTGTCATGCATGTGCTACATAGATCCCAGACAGAATTCATATTCATAAATTCACATTCATACATCATATTTGTGTTGCTCCCTCTCAAGGTCACATAATATTTCCCAATTGTGTTGGATTTTTTAAAAAATTTATTTGTGTTGGTGAATAATCTGGGTCGGGAAGATCCCCTGGAGAAGGAACTGGCAACCCACTCCAGTATTCTTGCCTGGAGAACCCCATGGACAGAGGAGCCTGGCAGGCTACCGTCCATGGGTTCGCAAAGAGTCAGACATGAATGAGCAACTACACCACCACCACCACACTCAGTAGTTCAAAAGGTTAATACTTTTAAATGGATAGTTTATTGTACCTACATTATTCCTCAACAAAGTTGATTTTTAAAAGGTTTGATAATAGAAGATACAGAGAGGTGAAAATTAAAGCTTGTAGATCAAGTATTAAGGAAGAAAAAAAAAAAAGCTTAACCTTAGTCCCAAGGCATTAGAGCTTGTAGCTGAGAAGTTTGCGTCGTTTGCTTCGTGCATGATAATGTATCTCATATTGTATCACAGGATCATTTTTTTTAAATCCAAGATTAACAAAATGGAACAATCAGCTTTATTCCCATGAGTATCAGGACCTGGGGCTTCAGTCACCTGGGCGTATTGAACACTGCACTGGAGTACACGCTGTCATGCCTCGGGTAGTAAAGTGATGAGTCTAGATAGCCTCTTAAAATGCCTTTCAACTCAGCAGGTCATGTTCAGATTAGTGTTTTCTGTGCTGAATTTGATGATGGAGATAGTAGCATGCAGAGCAGTGCTACTCAGAGAGTGGTCTCCGGATGAGCAGCGTCAGCATCCCTGGGGGCTTGTGTTGAAAACGATGGAAAATGCAAACGCTCAAGCCCCAGCGAACACCTTGCCAATCAGTGGCTGTGCTGTGCCAGCAGTGCTTAGTCACGTCTGACTCCTTTCGACCCCATGGACTGCAGACCGCCAGGCTCCTATGTCCGTGGGGATTCTCCAGCAAGAATACTGGAGTGGGTAGCCTTTCCCTTCTCCAGCGGATCTTCCGAACTCAGGGATCGAACCCACGTCTCCCGCATTGCAGGCAGATTCTTTACTGGCTGAGCCACCAGGGAAGCCCCTCAAGTCAGTAGAAGGGGGCTCCAAATCCAGTGAAGCTCTGTGTGTATGTATGTATGTGTGTGTGTGTGTGTGACCGTCCATGCAGCAGGAAGGAAGCAGAAACATTATGAAGAGCCATGTGTCCAAAAATAAAATAAATTTAGTTATATAAAACATAGATATATGCTATAGGTAAGTGTTTGTAGTTATATATTTCTATAGAAATAGAATCATTCTCTATTTTAAAAATTTAAAGAATTTTTTCCTAGGTGGATCTTTTTTAGAGTCTTTATTAAATTTGTTACAATATTGCTTTTGTTTTATGTTTTGGGTTTGGGGCCTGGAGGCAAGTGGGATCTTAACTCCCCATCCAGGGATCAAACCTGCCACCCCTGCATTGGAGAAGTCTTAACCACTGGATTGCTAGGGAAGTCTCTAAATTTTAGAACTATTTCCAGTCAAATTTTTAATAACACTGATATATCTTAAGTGCTATCTCCTGACAGTTTCCTGGAACGGAAGGGAGGAGGGAAAGAGAACGGGATGCCTAGTTTACTTCATATACTGTTCCAAGCTCTGAAAAACGAACTCTACTCTTTCACTAACACTGTGATCGCTTGGGGGAGTGAGAGTACCCTTTAGCTTAAACATGGTTCTGGGACTTCCCTGGTGGTCTGGAGGCTGAGACTAGGCACTCCCAAGGCAGGGGGCCAAGCTTTGACCCCTGGTCAGGGCGCTAGATCCCACATGTAGAAACTAAAGATCCTGAACGCTGCAACTAAGACCTGATGCAGCCAAATAAATTTTAAAAAAAAAATTTTTTTTTAAAGTGTGGCTTCAACAGATGTTACTATCAACTGGCACTCTTATCTAAATGTGTAAAAGCATACATCTTCCTGAAAGGCTCAGCCCCTGGAATCTAATCACAGAACAGTCTCTCACGACCCACCCAATGCTTTGGCATCTGTTCTTGTCCTGCACTCTGCCTCACAAGCAGCCCAGGTGCCACCAAAACCCACAGCTGCCTCTCACAGTCTGCATCCCATTCATGCGAACCCTCCGTCCCCAAGGTGCCCTGCCGGGTCAGAGTTCACTGCCTCTGCTTCCGTCCTTTCTTCTGCTGGAAATTCCCGCCTGCCACGAGTCTACCAGACAGACCCTGCCCATCCATTAAGCCTGAGCTCAGATACTCTGTCCTCTGGCAGCTCTTCCAGAATCCCCCAAGCAGACTTAGGGACCTCTTCTCCTGGACCCCTCACACAGCGACGCAGGCACACACACAAGTCCGCTACGGCCACTGTACCTCTGTCTTTGCATATACGCGTGCTAAGTCTCTTCAGTCGTGCCCAACTTTGCGCAGCCCTACGGACGGCAGCCCACCAGGCTCCTCTGTCCATGGGATTCTCCAGGCAAGAATACTGGAGTGGGTTGCCATGCCCTTCTCCAGGGGATCTTCCCGACGCAAGGAACGAACCTGCGTCTCTTATGTCTCCAGCATCGGTAGGTGGGTTCTTAACCTCTAGTGCCACTTAGGAAGCCCCCTTATTGCATATTTTTATACTCAAATTCATTTCTTCATTGGACTAAGTCCTTTGAGGATGGAAGGATGTCTCTCTTATGCATCCTCAGCAGTGGACTTATTGCCTAGTAACAAAGTATTGTTGAATGAATAGATTCAATGAATGAATGAATGTTATATAAACAAAGCCCTACAGGAGCAAACGAATGGGAGCTTTAACCACTGAAAGATCACACAGAAGAGATACCACTGGACCTGAGTATGGAAGGGCAAGACTGATTTTACCTGGAAGAAAACAGAAGAGAAGAATTGCAAACAGAAGAACAGGAAGAACAAAGTCAGGAATTGGGACAACGGTGGGCCTCCTCCAAGAGCAACCAGTATTCCCGGTCCAGTAGAAGACAGCACTGGAGAGGAAGTTGTGCTGACTCAAGGGCCAGAATAACGTGCTCAGGACTGCAGGCCTCGCTCTGGTCATGATGGAGACCCGCGGAGGGATTCCGAATAGGGCAGCGATGTGATCAGATTGAACTGGAGATTGTTTCGGAGGAAAATGCTGTAATAAGTGACACTCTGATGGAGCCAAGTGACAGTGGAGGAAGGAAAACAAAAGGAATTTGAGAAGTTCTTTTAGGAACAAGAGCTTCCCTGGTGGCTCATACGGTAAAGAATCTGCCTGCAAGGTAGGAGACCCGGGTTCGGTCCCTGGGCCGGGAAGATCCCCTGGAGAAGGGAAAGGTAACCCACTCCAGTATGTCTCGTCTTCGCAAGGAGATAAAAAAAACTCAGAGGGAACAAGGATCTTCGTATGTTCTCTGTGTGTGCCTCATTCAGAGGCACTTAGCTAACATTCATTAAGAGAAGTATATACGTTAATATAATTAATAATAATTAATGTGTATACTTCTCTCACTGAATATATATAAAGGAAAATAGTGCCCATATTCATAGTAATGTCTCTTCTTCAGAAAGAAACTGAGTTTTCCTTGGATTCTCAGCATGTTTTTCAAGCACAAAGGAATTTACGACTGCGTCAGTCATATTCTTCAACTGTGCACCCAGCAGATGTCCCTTGCCCTTACTGCCCCAACAGAAATCTCTTCTATGATTGTGTGTGGGTGGCCCAGGCAGGGAGCGGGGCTAGACAGGTAACTGGTGGTGTTTTCACTATTTTTGGAGAAAGGGCTATGATAGTTTCATTTCTCTGAAAAAATGAATCTGAAACAATAAAACGGGCTGAATGTTTTCCTCCAGTGGAAGAAAAGAAAGCAAACCCAACTACAGGTAAATTGAAATCTTCAAAGAGACTCATAACGCATTGCTGAAACAGTCTTGAGATAATGGCTTTAGTTAGACTGGAGCCACAAATCTTTACATTTCTTCATCCGCCTGGCAGGACTAATGAGATTTTATGGCGGGCAAGCTGTTTATCCCTTGGGTGACATTGGCGGGAACAGCTATATCTTTATCCATCAAGAGTTTTCTGCACTGCCGCTTCCTTCCCCACAAAAGCCTGCCCCAGCCCAGATCACAACACTTACAACATGTAAGATCCTCATTTTGCCACAGAAACACTCCACTCATTCTCTTCTGCTGCTTGGATCTCATCATTCCTTCCTACCATCACATCACTCCATAAAAGGGGCTGGCAGAAGAAATGGGTAAATGTGAAAGAGAAGAAAAGACAGTTTCAAAAGGGACCTAGCAAGAGAAGGGCTTTCCCTGGTGGTCCAGCGGTTAAGGTTGCACATTCCCAAAGCAGTGGGCACAGGTTCAATCCCTGGTCAGGGCACTAAGATCCCAAACGCAGTTGATGGCCTGGCCTAAGACATAAAATAAAGATTAAAGTTTCGGGGGCTTCCCTGGTGGTCCAGGTTGAGTGTCTTGCCTTGCAATGTAGGGGGGACATGGGTTTGGTCCTTGGGAACTAAGATCCCATACTCCATGGAGCAACGGCACCTGTGGGCTCTGGAGCCCGTGTGCACCACCACAAGAGACACTTCATGACTCAACGAAAGCCCAGTGCACTAAAGAAAGAAATATTATTTTTTTAAAAAGATTAAAGTTTCACATACACAAAACCGACAAAAAACAAACAAACAGAAAGGGGACCCTGGGATGAGATGCTGGGCTGACATCTCCCCACATGGAATATCACAGGCGCCCCACGGGCCATTAGGAGAAGAGCCACCCCCAAGCGGCTGTCCAAAGTACCATCACACCAAACAGGCCGGGCAGACTCTGCTCCCATCAGCGGTGTCTGGGGATGAGGGGACGGTGACCGCCACTCTGGTCTGGAACGAGGGCTGGGCTTCTCTTTGAAGGTTTCATGATGCGCATAAGAGGCTGCGGTGTCCTTTATCCACACTTTAGTAGTACTCACACACACAGAGATATACAGACTCACATACTCAACAACTGTCATCACAGACTCCTATGATGACATTTCCGCTCTCCCTTCGTAACTAGGCAAGGGTCCCCAGTTTGGAGAAATGGCTTAGCAAAAGTCAGTGAGCAGCTTTTAGATCTGGCTAAGATGAGATCTCCATTTCTCTATCCTGGCGCACCCAGTGAGCTCCCGAACAGAATGAGGAGGGGGATGGGGCAGTGATCTGAGGACCGAGCAGAAAACACCAATCTGTAGCAGCATCAGCTGCCTTCAGATCCATCATTCCCCTCCCACACCCTGCTATTCCCTGGAAGAGACACAAGGAAGCCTGAAACCCAGAAGTGGATGTCAGTGTGGACCAAGGACACTCCAGCAGAAATCTTCAAATTCAGCCTCCTGGGGTCAGAGGTATAGGTTCATGACCTCCGGAGCTTCCTTCATGAAATCTGAAACTGGTCCCCATACAAGGCAGGTAGGGAGACATGGAGGTAAGAAGTAAGACCCTACAGGTTGGCAGGCGGCAGATTTCATGAGCAAGGGAACTTACATAAGGTGTTCATCTTGAGCAGCTGCAAGACAAACAGATCACTGCATCCACCCACCAGAATCTTGAAAGATTATGCAGAGCCCTTAACTGAGTCCAGTCACATACACCATCTGGATGGCCTCAACAACACCGCCTCCCAAGGCTGAGTTCTGGGAACAGCTCCCACCGCGGGAATCATGGGCAGAATGTACATTCACGGGAGGGGAGGGGGGTGAGGAGACACTGCCTCTCCAGATCCAGCTCATGGGTCACCTGGAGGTCACATGTTCTCCATCACCCCCTCTGACAAGCATGGGAAATGCTGGGGAAGGGGACTCTTCCTCTGCAGGCTCCAAGAACATGCTTCTCCTCCCTCTGTGTCCCCCGCCCGTTTGGCCCTTTGTTGCTGCTCAGTTGCTCAGTTGTGTCCAGCTCTTTGCGATCCATGGACTGCAGCACACCAGGCTTCCCTGTCCTTCACCATCCTCCAGAGTTCGCTCAGACTCACGTCCACTGAGTCTGTGATGCCATCCAACCATCTCTTTCTCTGCCTCCCTCTTCTCCTTTTGGCCTCAATCTTTCCCACCATCAAGGTCTTTTCTGATGAACCGGCCCTAGACATGGGTAGTGTCACAGGAAGTGCACAGAAGAATAGGGAAAAGAAAACCCCAGGTTTCTGCATGGACGGCCAAAAATGGGAAACCCCAGGAAACTGGAAAATACCAGGGAGATTATACAGAGAAAGGGGACTTGGGAAACAAACTCATGATGTTATCATCTAACTTCTGGGCCCACTGCCAAGCCAGGCATGCTTGGATTCGATCACAAACAAAGCTGCAAAGACAGAGAACTGAACTAACAGGCTCCTCGCCCTCTAGGTCTCAGCCTGACCATGAGACAGTGGGCATTCAGGAGAAATGTGGATAGCACTGCAAAGACTGAAAGTAGACCTGACATTGGAGCCACAACCCACAGAAGTCAGTTCAGAACTTGCACCCTGAGCCCAATTGTGTCGATGGTCTGCCTAAAAAAAAATCAACCTTCTCTACCAGATTTCAACAAGACCCAGTAACTCCTAACATAATACTCAAAATGTGATATGATCCAAAAATATCTGGCATATGAACCAGCTAAATCTCAGCTCACACGGGAAAATACAATCAACGGATGGCAGAGCCAGGATGATAAAGATGTGAAAGTTATTTGACGAAGACTTTAAAGCAACAATTATAAAAATGCTCCAAGAAGTAAAAACACACACTCTGGAACACTTCAGCCAAAAAATAAAAAATAAAAGGCAAACCAAACAGATAGTTTAAAAATGAAAATACATTCACAACAATGTAAAATTCGCTAAATGGGTTTAAAAACAGAATGTAAATAACATGAAAAAGTTGATCAACTCAAAGTAGAAATTATCTAGTCTTAACAAGAAACAATGAGTATGTGTGTGTGTGTGTATGCATATAACTAAATCACTTTACTGTACACCTGAAACTAACCCAACATTGTAAATCAACTATGTGAAAGCGAAATCGTTCAGTTGGGTCCGACTCTTTGCGACCCCATAGACTATAGCCTATCAGGCTCCTCCGTCCATGGGATTTTCCAGGCAAGAGTGCTGGAGTGGGTCGCCATTTCCTTCTCCACGGGATCTTCCCGACCCGGGAGTCGAACCCAGGTCTCCCGCGTTGCAGGCAAATGCTTTACCGTCTGAGCCACCAAAGGAAGCCAACTATATTTCAATTTAAAAATTTGAAAGACAGGAAAAAACTAAAAACTAAAAAGAGAGAGAATGAAGACTGAAAAAAAAAAATGAACAAACCTTCCAAGTTCCATGGACAACTCTAAAAAGTCTAGTATTTGTGTCATTTGCGTCTCAGAGGATAGACTATAATCTAGAAAACCAAGTGAAAAATACAGACTGAAAACGTCCCAAATTTATCAACAGGCATAAAACCTATCGGTAAGACTCCAGAATCTCAGCAAACCCCAAACAAGATAAACCCAGGAAATCCATGCCCAGATGCATCATAATCAGACTGCTGAAAATGAGGGGAAAAATCATGATCGCAATCAGAAAAATGCAACACGTTATGTTGAAACAGCTGAACAACTGGAGGAGAGCAGGTAGTTGAGCAACTGTGTTTATGTGCAGAAAGAAAAAAAAAAACAGTCATCTTGGAATCCTATATTGTAAGAGAATATTCTTCAGGAATGAAGGGAAAATGCAAACCTTCTCAGGTGAATGAAAAATAAGAGAATTCAGCAGCAGACTTGCTCTAGAAGAACTGCTAAAGGGCTAAAGAAAGATCTCCGGATAAAACTACCCTGGGTGAAAAAAGCCAGACTCGGAAGGTTATGTACTATAATGATTTCGTTTATATGATGCTCTCAGAGAGATAAAGCTATGGTGATGGAGAACGCCTCAGTGGTTGCTAGGAGTCAGAGGTGAGATGAGCGTGGGGGTACAATGGGAGAGGGAGAGAATTTCGGACGGACGAGGCTGTCTGTGTCCTGACTGTGATGACGGTTTTAAGGAACTCTACATGCAGTAAAACACATGAAGCTCTACACACACACACACAAAGTCAACATTGTGCTCAGTCGTCACTCAGTCGTGCCCGACTCTGTGACCCCACAGACTGTAGCCTGCCAGGCTCCTCTGTCCATGGGGATTCTCCAGACAGAATTGGTTCATATTAATTTCTTTTAAAAAGTCAGGGACTTCCCTAGTGGTCCAGTGGTTAAGAATCTGCCTTCCAATGCAGGGGATGCTAGTTAGTTTCCTGACCGGGGAACTAAGATCCCACATGCCACGGGGCCACTGAGCCCCACGCCACAGCTAGAGAGCCTGTGTGCAGAATATCCAGAGCCTACGCGTCCTGGAACACAGGCACCATGGCTAGGGAAAAGCCAGAACGCCGCAGCGAAAGACCCCATATTCCACAGCTAAGACGTGATGCGGCCAAAGACAAATAAATAGACATAAAAAAAAGTCAACGGAGACATTGTTCCCTAGGAATGCTTTGTCCCCTCAGACTGCAAGGAGATCCAACCAGTCTCTCCTAAAGGAAATCAGCCCTGAATATTCATCGGAAGGACTGATGCTGAAGCTGAAACTCCAATCCTTTGGCCACCTGATGGGAAGAACTGACTCACTGGAAAAGACCCTGATGCTGGGAAAGATTGAAGGCAGGAGGAGAAGGGGGTGACAGAGGATGAGATGGTTGGATGGCATCACCGACTTGATGGACATGAGTTTGAGCAAGCTCCAGGAGTTGGTGATGGACAGGAAAGTCTGGCGTGCTGCCGTCCATGGGATCGCAAAGAGTCAGACACGACTGAGCGACTGCACTGAAGAACCTTCTGGGCTTTGAATCATACCTAAGGCTCCACCATCTCCCTTGGACTCCTGCTTGCAAGGGCAATCAATGAGGCCAAGGCCATGGCCAATGCCAGGCTGTTCCTGCTGCCCTTGAGTGCAGCCAGTAGCTGAATTTACCCTCCCCACCTGCCTAGCTACTAGTTCAAGGGAAGACTATATCACACGCTTGAACTGGACAATGAGCAAGAAGTCTGGGGTCATTTTGTGTGACAGACTGATAGTTCCATGAAAACCATAAAACTGAGCTCCCTTCATCCCTGCCACACAAACAAGACAAAACTCCACTGGACTCGTTGGCTTCAGGGCTTATGGATCTATATGACCCCTTATTGCTGGAGCTTCTGAGGCTGCTTCTTAGCTGCCACACCCACAGAGGTGCAGGAAAACCCTGAAGGCCCTGGAGTCCGCCCGCACTGCACCACTCTTGCACCTGGCCAGCATGTAGAGCATCCGTCTTAGGACAGATACCTTTTCAGTCACAGTAATGAGCCTCCTGTTGTGTGTAGTGGTTGGTATTAACGATTTACGCCTCTGGCAGACCCATCTGGGAAAGAGGAAATCAGCACATCTGCAGGGGAGGAATGAAGATAAAAGCTGGCCTTGAGCTCCGTGTGGACACTGCTATGCCACGGTGTATACAAGGACCCACTGTAGAGTGCAGGCAACACTGCTCAATGTATATGGCAGCCTGGATGAGAGGGGAGTTTGGGGGAGAATGGGTGCATGGATGTGCATGGCTGAGTCCCTTCCCTGTTCACCTGAAACTATCACAACATTGTTAACTGGCTTAAAAAAAAAAAAAAAGGTGTGCTTATGTCCTACCATATAGCACAGGGAACTCTGTTCAGTGTTATGCGGCAGCCTAGATGGGTGGGAAGTTCGGGGGAGAATCAGCTCCAGTTCAGTTCAGTCACTCAGTCGTGTCCAGCTCTTTGCGACTGCATGGACAGCAGCACGCCAGGCCTCCCTGTCCATCACCAGTTCCCGGAGCTTGCTCAAACTCATGTCCATTGAGTCAGTGATGCCATCCAACCATCTCATCTCCTGTCGTCCCCTTCTCCTCCCGCCTTCAATCTTTCCCAGCATCAGGGTCTTTTCAAATGAGTCAGTTCTTTGCATCAGGTGGCCAAAGTATTAGAGCTTCAGTTTCAGCATCAGTCCTTCCAATGAATATTCAGGAATTATTTCCTTTAGGACGGACTGGTTGGATATCCTTGCAGTCCAAGGGACTCTCAAGAGTCATGGATATGTATGACTGAATCCCTTCCCTGTTCAACTGAAACTAAAATAAAATGTTAAAAGCCATAAAAAAAAAAAAGGCGTGTTTACGTAACTCTCTCCCCTGGGGGGCAGAAATGGTGTTTACTAAGTCTGGTGTCCCCAGAGTGGGCACAGTGACGGACAGAGGCACTGACATCAGTGTGGGCTGTGAGCTGGTGAAGGACACAGCTGTGACGGAATGAATGGGCTGCGTGGCCGAGAGAGGCAACGTCCTGCAAACACGCTAGGAGCTGAGCTCCCCCGTCCAACCTTGTCTCTTGCCACTAACAGGAGGTGATGGGCAGGGGTGAACTGGAGAGATGAGGGGGGACTCATCTCTCATCTCCCCCACAACAGGGGGACTCAGTCTGCCCAGGGGGAGGCAGGGGAATCGGGCCATGGAAGGTAACTCACCATCCTGCCCTGGACACTGGCCTGAGTTGCCCCTCTCAGTGTTGAGGAGGAAGGAAGGAAGCAGAAGAAACGATGAGCAGGTGAGAGGTGAAAAGTCAGTGTGCAAACCCACCCGTCCTCTAAAGCATGTTTCGTTCCCCAGATGCACCGTCAAAGTGTGGCCTGTCTTCATATACGGTTAAGGAATACTCTGTCTTGTGTCTCCGTCTTAAAGGAAGATGATATATACTTGCTGGATTAATGCCTCTGAAATGTACCACAGTATCGGAGTATGTTGAATTTTTTGAAAGATTTAATTGAGGGATTATTAACATAAGAGCAGACCTTAATTGTTCAGGTCAATAAGTTTTAACAGTTGAATGCATACCTCTCTGGTGGTCCAGTGGTTAAGCCGCCACGCTTCCACTGCAGGGGGCGCAAGTTCAGTCCCTGGGTGGGGAACTAAGATTCCACGTGCCACACAGTCAAAAAATAGAAGAAAAAAAAAAAAGTTGAATGAATCTACCACCATCCGAAACAAGATACGGGATGTTTTCATCATCCCAGGAAGTCTCGTTCCAGTCCATCCTCTCTCCCTTCACCCAGCAGCAACCATTGTCTGACCTCTCATCACCATCATCTGGCTCTGCTACTTCTTAGACTTCATAAAAATCAGATCATGCCACATGGATTTAATTCTGTGGGGGGTCTGGCTTCTTCTGCTCAATGTGAGATTTCTTACTTTCATCAAAGCTACTGTGTATGTCAGCTCATTCTTTCTTCTTTTTTTGGTGGTGATTGAGCTGTATTTCACTGTATATATGGATGCATGTGTGTGGACACTAAGTCGCTTCATCTGGCTCTGTGTGACCCTATAAACTGTAGCCCACCAGGCTCCTCCATCCATGGGATTCTCCAGGCAAGAATACTGGAATGGGTTGCCGTTTCCTTCTCCAGGGGATCTTCCTGGCCCAGGGATCAGACCCTTGTCTCCTGCATCCCCTGCACTGGCAGGCTCGTTCTCCACCACTGCTACTCCCCCGTCCCTGGGATTCTCCAGGCAAGAACACTGGAATGGGCTGCCATTTCCTTCTCCTTCTTGCATTTCCTTCTCCACCACTAGTGCCACCTATATGTTTATATATCTCATGATCTGTTTATCCATCGGGTTGTTTCCAGGTCTTGACTATCATGAATAAGGTAGTTACAAACAGTCCTGTGCAAGTTTTTTGTGGTCATGTTTTCATTTTTCTTGGGTAAACACTTAAGAAAGGAATGACTGGGCCATACGGCAGATATGTTTAACTTTCTAAAAACTGCCAAGCAGCTCTTCAAAATAGTTGCACCTGTTAACTTTTTGGACGTAGTGTATTTCCTGTATTCATTTGACCACAGAACCCCACGCATCTGTAAAATGAACAGGTACGATGAGATAGCATTTAAGATTTCTCTCAACTATTCCCTCATAACTCAGCTGGTAAAGAATCCACCTGCAATGCAGGAGACCCTGGTTCGATTCCTGGGTCGGGAAGATCCGCTGGAGTAGCGATAGGCTACCCAGTCCAGTATTCTCGGGCTTCCCTTGTGGCTCAGCTGGTAAAGAATCTACCTGCATTGCAGGAACTGGGTTCGATCCCTGGGTTGGGAAGAACTCCTGGAGAAGGGAAAGGCTACCCACTCTAGTATTCTGGCCTGGAGAATTCCATGGGGTTGCAAAGAGTTGGACACAACCGAGTGACTTTCACTTTCACACGCTAGGAGAAGACGGCCAACGCATTGAGAAGTGAAATTGTTTTGTCTTCTCTTTGTATATATTGTTGACAAAACCCAATGAGGTGAAACCCAAGAGGACCAGAAAGAGTTTAAAAAAAAGTTGGGGACAGGAACAAAGGAGGCAGCCTTGAGCCCAGGGAGCGAGGAAGCTGTTGTCAGCAGGCAGTCGTTTAGACAGAGGCGTGAAAAAGCCAGAGGGGATCTGAGACACCAAAGTCAGAGACAATTAAAGCAGAGACAACGGTGTACCAAGACTCCTGCAGTGTTTAAGAAGTTTCTCCGGATCTGGGGAATCAATCATGATAAGACATTAGTAATACTCTCCAACATCACTTTTTTTTAAGTGAGAATTGAGTAGACAATTTGGGGTAAAAGTAAAAAATCATTCGTTTAATTTTATTCATCCCAACTTCATTTATTGAGAGTTTAAGCTTAAAAAGACATTTCTGGAGGGATACAATTCTTCATGGATATCTCAAATTTCCGCACGTCTTGAGAAGAGACTCTGACTGCCTTTTGTTGTGGAGTGTCTTTTGAAGGATGTCTGTGCATTGACCAGCCTTGATAAGGAGAGACAGTGTCTCCCTTTGAAGAAAATGCGAGTGTGCTTGCATTCTTGTGAGACTGAGATACTGTCTATCTGTGAAGCAGAGGGTGTCACAGGCTTGCTGCTTTGCATAAAAGGTTCAGATTCCCTAAACTCAGGCTTCTCCACTATTTTGGAGGCCAGAGTCTCACAGCTAGATTCCTTACTCCCTCTTCCTATCACCTGCCACCTTGTGGTGTAACCATCAGCTGCAACATGTCTTCCAATCAGGAAGAAGGGAGAGGAAGGGATCAACCACCCTCTGCCTACCTGTTGTGTTCTCTTTGTTATGCGTATCTTATTTGTTGCGAAAACCCCTACATCTATTGGCTCCCTCCTTACCTCTTTGGAGCAGTTTCTCAGAGCTATCTGAGATGCTGTGTCCTGAGCTTAAGTTTTCAGTTTTGTCTGCCAAATAAAACATAATTCTCAGTTTTTAGGCTGTGCATTTTTTTCAGTGGACGATAGTCAAATATGTGTGGAGAACATAGTAATGAATAAAAGTTTTGAATGCAGACCTTCTCAGAGCCTTTAATATGCTAAAGTGCATCTCAAGAGATTTGTTGGATTATTTGGGCATGAAATTCTCTTTTTTTCCCCTCTGGAGCACCTTATAGTGCTACTTAAATGGAACACAGAGTTTAAAACACTGCATTAAGGGGACTTCTCTGGAGGTCCAGTGGTTAAGAATCTGCCTTCCAATGCAGGGGACATGGGTTTGATTCCTAGTCCGAGAAATAAGATCCCACATGCCGGGGGGCAACTAAGTTTGTGTACGGAAACTACCGAACCTGAGAGCCACAGCAAAGATCCCATGTGCTGCAACCAAGACCCAACACTACCAAAAACAAATAATAAATTAAAACCAAAAACACTGCATTAAGTCATTATATTCTGGATTAATTGATCAGATATGCCAGCCAACTTGCCTCCATCAGAGAATTCTGTGAACGTTGGTTAGAAAACATGTAATGTATAAACTGTGACACTGGCAAGTCTGAGCATGACCCTTCTGTGCGAGGGTCTAAGACCCCATAGAGGCACCATTCACTGGAAGACAGTGGATACCTCTTGGAGGGACTATGAGAAAGTGCAGGCGGCAACAGTGCAAAGCTTTACCTACCTGACTCTTAATTGGCAGGTAAGCCTGTCTCATCTCATCCAGTCCAAAGAGACAAGAGTGAGGTTACAGTCACACCTCTTTAATTCCTGGGGACTGTGTCTGATCCCCAGAACCTTAGGACAGCACCCTTGGTCTCAGAATCCTGACGTGGCTCCTACATTGCTGGTACCCTGATGCTGTCATGTTGAAGACCCCCAACATACACAAGGCTGAGTACTTTTAACACTTCCCAGGTAATTTCAGTATGCAAACACAATCAAGGAAGGAACTTTTAAGGAAAGAACGGACTTGAGTATACAGAGTTTAATTGTGACAGCTGGTAAAAGATGTATTTAGCTGTTGCAATAATCTAAGCCCTAGGCGATCAAGGCAAAAAGGAAAGTAGAAATAGAAAATGGGAGATGGAGGTGAGGAAGATTTCAGAGAAAGAGTCCACAGGGAGGGGCTTAAAAATAACTCCTATTTTGAGAAAGTTGAAAGGATACTGTACCACCAAAAAGCACACGACAGCGATGGGAGGGGTGGGGAGGTCCTGAGTTTTGCAGAGAAGATCACTGCTTGAGTTGACATGTGGAGCAGCAGTTTTTAGAATGAGATGTTACTGGAAACATCCAGGAGGCAGTTGGAGATGGTAGCTGGGTCTTAAAGGAGGCAGATGATAAACTTTGAAGTCATTTGTGCCCAGGCGCTGTTTGAAGCCTTGGGAGTTTAAAGACAGTCTTTCCCACAGTGCGGTCCTGTTCAGGTGAGCGCACACTCATCACTGCCGGGAGTCAGTGGGAAAGACTCGAAGTTCAGGTTCAACACTGCCAACCAGCTGTGTGGCCTAGCACAAGATCCTCTACCTTCCGAGCCTCAGTTTCTTTAGCTGGAACACAAGAAGAGCCATACCAAACTCCCTGGGCTGTTGCAAATATTAAATAAGCAAATCTTCATAAAGCACCTGGCATAACGCCCAGGTGAAAAATGTGACCTCGGCTGGTCTCCCTGATTGCCTTGGTCTCACCCCGTGCAACACCCATGCAGGACACCATACAAGCCACTTCAGTGTCGAGAATGAGTCCACCCACATACACACTGCTGCATTTAAAAGGCATAACCTGCGGGAGCATGGATAAATGTTTAGGTGTGGCTAAGTCCCTTTACCCTTCACCTGAAGCTATCACAACACTGTTAATTGGCTATACCCCAACATGAAATGTTTTTGGTGTTATAAAATGGATAACAAACAAGGACCTACTGTATAGCGCATGGAACTCTGTTCAGTGTTATAAGGCAGCCTGGATGGGAGGGGAGTCTGGGGGAGAATGGATATGTGTATATACTTACGGCTGAGTCCCTTTGCTGTTCACCTGAAACTATCATATCGCTGTTAATCGGCTATACCCCAAAATAAAATAAAAAGTTAAAAAAAAAAAGAGTGAGTCCACCATCAACAAACAATCAATTTGCACTCACGTCGACAGTATGTGAAGATCAAATCTCAGCAGGCCAATTTAATGTTCTTCGACGATAGATCGGCCATGTAGATAGGGAATAAGCAGGAGGTGTAATCTCTGTGCTGAAAGATGACTTTAGAGTCTATTGCCAATGACTTTTCATCAATGAGATAGAAAGAAATGAGACTCCTTTCTTTCTTAAGAGCTGAATAATATCACCCAAGAGGTGGCTGACTGATGACTCAGGCTCCACTGGGGAGCATCTTGCTTGATCTCACTCGTGTCAACATCTCTGTCTTCACCCCAGTGATGTAACCGAGAACTTCCTAATTAAAATCGCAGATGACACCTAGTTGTGAGGCATTAGTAAGAAGGCAGGCGGGAGTCAAAATAGCATGAACTGAATGAACAAAGAAATAGTTTATAAAGAGGGTGAGATTCAACAGGAACAAGGTTAACTTTTTTTAAAAAACAACCTATGTAGACTTTAGGTTATCTATGGACTAATGAGCTGGATCATCAACTTGCTCCACCCAGAGCTCTAGCTAGGTAAGCAAGGACGCTCAAGGGTGGCTGGAGGGCCTCGGTGCTCCCAACATGTTTAACACAAAACTGAGAAGAAAGGAGAAGACAGACGAAAAGGAAGGCAAGGCAGGATGAGGAAGACAGAGTGGAAGATTCTAGCTAATTGGAATTCTAGTTCATTTAGAATTTCTAAATTCTAGAATTTCTAGTTCATCGTGTAGTCAGACATGATTTGACTGAGCAATTAAACAACAATAACTGTTACACCTTGCAAAATAGTGTTCTCCTCTTGGTGTTTTTCCAACCACTTCAAAGGTTAAAAAACAAACACAAACAGAAACCTTAGCTCACAGGCTATATGAAAATAGGCATCCGGGTCAAATGTGGGGCTCAGTCAACCCTTAATCCAAGAGACACTGGGGGCGGGGGTTCCCCAGTAGACACCTGGTGAGCCGCATCCTTCCCGCCCGACCCACGATGGAGCAGAGCACAGCAGAGAGTCTGTGTCCCCTGGCTAAAGACCCATGTGACTTAAGGCCAGGGCTTCCCTACTGGGGTTCTGAAGGCAGGACCCATGATGGAGCAGCCCTGACTCCATGAGGAGGAGGACTGATTAGTACTTGTAACTCTTTCTCTAAAAAAAAAAAAACACCTTGTATTTTTATAAAACTACATCTTCTAAACTCCAACTCTTTCTGCAGCGAATGTAAGTTGTAGCAACATGGCTGCAGGTGGTTTATGGAGTAGGGAGCTATTGCACGTATTTGGGCAATTTTCAAATTTCCACTATTGTTGGTGTAATTTTAAAAAGAAGTTATTCGGATGAAAACAGGTTAAGCACTGACATCAGTTAACAAGGGAGGCTGCAGAATATCTATCCTCTGATCAACAACCATCTGTTTTGGAGGTTTAAGAAGAGCCCAGCATGCCTCGAGGGGCTCAGGGTTGGGGGAATGGACAAAACCACTCCAACTTTCCTCCCTCTCCATAATTCCACGGTACAAAAGGAGACAGATACCCACAGGGAAGAGCAGCTAAAAAGAGCAGCTCTTCTTTCCTTCCACCCCCACCTCCACTCCCCCCACCAACAACAGAGACGGTGAAGATTAACTCCCCAAATCCCCGTGTAACACTGAATACCCAGCAAAAGAAGTTTCCTTTGAAATTGCAGCCGCCTGCATACAAGGTCCCCGAAGCCTGCATTTTAATGCCAAGATAATTCCAGTTCTTTGAGCTGCTGTTACTGTTGAAAGATTTTTGAAGAGGAAGAAGAGAAAAGGGTTCTTAGGAGGACAAGGAATTTGTCGAAAAGGATGAAGTACAAATAAGGTGCTGACTTCTTTCTCCCTACAAAAGGGGTGGGGGTAGCTGAGAAACTGTCCCCCTCTTTTCTTGTCCCTGAAGAGAAGACAGATGGGCCTCTTTCTGGTCCCCAATTTCTCTGCATCAGGTGGTCTTTCTACTGAGTGTCTATAAGTCAGGTCACTCTCTCTCTCTCTCTCTCTCTCTCTCTCGTTTCTGAGTTTTCCCTGGTGCAAGAGATACTGTGAATCCAAAAGTGATTGGTAAACAGTCTTGACATCTCAGAGAGCCAAATGCATTGCTGCTTGCTCTTCTGGGGCTGGTTTCAAACCACTGTGTTAACAAGAGCCAGCCCTTGGGTTTTTAAAAATTCATTCATTATTATACTTATTTTTGGTTGTGCGGGGTCTTCACTGATGCCTGCAGGCTTTCTCTAATTGCTGCAAGTGGGGGCTATAATCTAGTTACAGTGTGCAGGCTTCCCAGTACTACAGTTCCTCTTGTTGCAAAGCACAGGCTGTAGGCCCTCAGGCTCAGTAGTTGCGGTGCACAGGCTTAGCTACCCTGTGGCATTCGAGGTCTTCCTGGAGCAGGAATCGAACCTGTGTCCCCTTGCACTGGCAGATTCTTAACCATTGGAACACCAGGGAAGCGCGGCACTGTCTTTGTCCCCTGTTACATAAAATCAGTCTTGTATAAACCGATTAAGAAGAATAATGATAACACAGGGATAGATATTATGTAAGATTTTCTGAATTTTTTTCCTGGCCATTACCTTTTCACGACCAGTCTTACCTGCAGCACACAGTGGAAGGCTGGCAGTTTCGTGGTACTTTTTATACTATACCATCATCAGTCAAGGTCTCCAGATAAATCAGGTAACAGGAAGGCAGCAGAGACACAGCTAAGTTAGCTCTGTAACCGCCCAGCTGAGAAAAGTCCTCACTCACTCCCTTCTGTCCTGGACAGAATTTCATGGTTTACATTCGCCAGAAATAGACGTGCAAATATTTTCTCTTGGCTGGACTTCCTTCTCTCTATTGTAGTATCAATAATTATGAAAAGATGAACACATGAGAGGAGCACTGTCGCTTTTGACCAGACCTGCCTCCAGCGCAGAGGCTCCCACCCCCGTCCCCGTCCCCGCCCCGCCCCTTCCTCTCCCTCCCCCACCATCTGCACAAGTCGGCATTATTCATCCGTTTTTACAGCTACGTAAACTGAACGGCAGGAAGTTAAATAACTTGTCTGGGCTCATACTTCTGGTATGAAGTGGAACCTGGCTTCCAGCCGAGCTGTTTGCCTGCAGCGCCTCCCTCTCGCCCTTGAAAGTTTCAAAGCCTCCCTAAGTAACTTACCCGGGCTGACCTAGCACTTTCTGTGACTGTCCCTCTCGCATACTCACCCGCCTCTTTCCGAGAACCTCTTCCCACCTCTTTCAGAATGGTTACTTTTTCCTTGTAATCACACAAGGATGACTTTCAAGATCAATTGTAGACGTGGGGTACCACTCTCTCACAACTGTTTCCAGTTTCTATGCTTTCTTCTAAAGTTCACCAACGTGGACTTAAGGAGCATACGTTTTAAAAGCTAAAAATGTATATCCTTCTTTGGCACTTAACATATAAATATATTCCCATGCTTCTACATAATTATTTTTAACTAACTTAACATCTGCATAATATTTCATCAATAGAAATCAATCTTAAAACCATTTCTTCTCTGTTCAGTTGTTTGTTTCCGTACCATAAGTAATGTTAAATAAACGTTTATGAAATATGTACCCTTTTTCCTTTCAGTGGGATTTTTCGTTAGGCTAAATTTCCAAAAGTATGATTTTCGGACCAAAGGATTTGAGTATTTTATGTCTGGCTATCTTTTATCCTGAACACATAGGGATGCAGACATCTTCCTCCTCATCTGTTTTTGTTTTTTTTTTTTCACAACTTTATTTTCATTTTCAGCCTCATGTGGGATCTTAGTTCCCAGAACAGGGATCGAACTGGCACCCCCTGCAGTGTCAGCTCAGAGTTCCAACCACTGGCCCACCAGGGAAGTCCCCCTTCTTCATCTTCTAAGGTTAATCTGGGAGACACAGATTCAACTCATGGCTTCATTTCCCTCACACTTGACTGGGCATCAGGCTGGAGCACAGCCTGTTCACACTCAAGAGATGCTGCCAATTTCTGAATGTAAGCTAGACTTCCTGAAATCCTTGTGTTACCCAGTCAGATAGCAGGCCAGAAAGATAAAAATCATTACTCAGTGCTGGCAAGGGTATGAAGAATTAGACACACAAATAAACTCTACAGTGGAAGACTTCTCTGGAAGACAATTTGGCAATACATAGGAAAAGCTCTAAAAATGTTATATGCTTTAAGTCAACCAATCTACTTTGATAATTTAATCCCAAAGGGGGAAAGTCAAGAAGAGGTACAAATAGTTAACTACAAACACAATCTTTATAGCGTTTCTAAGAAAAATGAAAATAGAAACAAATTTATGTCCAACAAAAAGACTTGGCTTAAAAAATTATGACATCTGTATAATGGAGTGTGCTAGGCAGTTATTCTAAACTATGAGTGTACATGACAGTATGTTAATGACATAAACACAGGCTTATAATATATTTAATGAAAAACAAATAAACTAGCACTAATTATTTTACCTGTTTAAAATATATAGACATAGAAGTATAAGATGCTTCAGTTATTAACAGTATTTATATCTGCATATTGAAAGTGTAGGTTTTTAATGGTCTTCTTTTTCATTCATTTAAATATCTATTTATTTATTTGACCGCACCGGGTCTTAGTAGCGGCATGTGAGCTCTTAGTTGCGGCTCATGGGATTGAGTTCCCTGACCAGGAATCAAACCCGGACCCTCTGCTTTGGGAGCGCAGAGCCTTAGCCACTGGACCACCAGGGAAGTTCTGCTTTTTAATTTTTTTATACCACAGATACTATTGCTTTTATAATAAGAAATGAACAATGAACATTTATTCTTATTTATACCTATTTCTAAAGCCCACAGGTACACAAAAATGCTTCCCATACTCCACCCAGTTGAGACAGGAGCAAAAGGGACTGTCTGTGTCATTCTGTAGACTCTGTGTGTCCTTTCTCATCCATTTGCCCAAACAACCAAGGGATAATGAAGGTGTAACCAGGACACAAAGAAAGGGTGAGGGGGGGATACAAAGGAAGGGGGATGTTTTCATCCCTATAATCAGGGGCCTGGACTTCTCCCCCTGCAAAAGGAAGGAGGGACTCCCAGGGACAGTAAGGGTAGCAGGGAATAAATACTGCATCCCCTTCCTGTAGTAACCATCTAGCTATATGACTAGCCACCCCCAGGCTCAGGACCTTAAAACAACAGACGTGTGCCATCTCTCACAGTGTCTGAGGGTCAGGAATCTGGGCGTGAGCTCACCGGCGGCTCTGACTCAGGCCTCAGGAGACTAAAGTCAAGTGGGGACTGCAGGCATCGGAAAGGTGCACACCCGGGGCATCACATAGAGCACAGGGGCCGCAGCTCCTCGCTGGCCTTGAACGAGCAGTCTCTACCGCCAGGCCTCCCTCTTCACCTCCTTTTCTCTTCCTGGCTTCCAATGCAGAGTTTAAATTCTGCCCAACAAGAATGACCAACAGTCTCCTGACACTATCACCTGAATCCTGGAAGGTCATCAGGGGTATCAAGTGGAGTGAAGAGTGGAATGTTAGGAAGAAGAGTCGGTGTGACTTTTACAATCGTCTAGTGATTTGACTACAAGGTTGTTCAGGGCTTACAGCAAAGCATTTAGTAGACTTGTTAAAAGTGAACGCAGGAATGAAGAGTTGAAGAAGGATAAATTTAAGTCTACTAACTCTGTTTGGTGAAATAAAAAGTGGACAACTCTGTGATGGTCCCCCAACCCTCATCCTATCAAAACCAATTTCTGGCCTATGTAATTCTGGCCAGTGCACCATTGTGTAATTGTATGATTGGTGCACCATTGAATGATTTGTATGGTTCGTGAGTCCTAGCTTGCTTCAGTCGTGTCTGACTCTTTGTGACCCTATGAACTGTAGCCCTCAGGGCTCTTCTGTCCAGGGGATTCTCCAGGCACGACTACTGGAGTGGGTTGCCTTTTCTTCCTCCAGGGGATCTTCCCGACCCAGGGATTGAACCAGCGGCTCTTACATCTCCTGCCTTGTCAGGCAGGTTCTTTACCTCTAGCACCACCTGGGAAGCCCTTCATGGTTAGTACCATGATTTTCTCCTTCCTCTTGAGATTGGAAGGCAAAGTCCCGCGTATGGACTCAAGCAGACTGCATGATCCTGATATACTGTGTTCGCATTAGGAGTTTTGAGCCTAGTAACAAGAGATAGAGAAGAATCTTATGGACAAGACGTAGAATGTGTCTAGAAGTAGAGAAAGGGTTATACTGTATGGAGAGTTTACCAGCTTACAGCTTTGAGAGAGACTGGGGGACGTCCAAGTGGCCCAATGGTGGGCTCTCCTAAGCTGGTAAATATGATCATATCTGTCAGCGGGGTGGCAGGTGTTTAAACACAGTGTTGGTCAGGGTCTCCCAGGGGCCAAGGAGCCAGACCTGAACTCCCACTGGCTTGGAGAAGGGAGGCCGGGACTCAGAGGTAAGGACTTGAATTCCGTAGGAGTTCTTTCTCCCCATCCTTTTCTCTGCTTTCCTGTGTATGGATTTCTTTCTCTCCCCCTACAGACAGCTTTCCTCACACAGTAGTGGACATGGGAGTCCTCCTCACGGGGCTCCCAGTCAAAAGACTCTGTGACCAAAGAAGGAAGGGTTCTTCTGCTGGGTCCAGCCCAGAATATCCTGGGTTGGGACACTCTTGGGTGACAGGTCCATCTCTACACCAATCACCGGAGCCAAGAGGCTAGTTGTGTTTCCTTAAACTCTGTAAGTGTCACTTTCCTCGTGTGTAAAACTGGGATAGTATTAACACCAACCAAGACTTCCCTGCTGGTCCAGTGGTTAACACTCTGTGCATCTAATGCAGGAGACGGGTTCACTCTCTGGTCGGGAAACTAAGATCCCAAATGCCATGTGGAGTGGGAAAAAAAAAAGAGAAGAAAATTGACACTAACCACAGATGGTTATTGTGAAGATTAAAATGATTTAAATGAGATAATGCATGTAAAGTACTAAATTCTGTAAGTGGCATATAGTAAATAAATGTTCGAGAAGTCCGTTGTCTATTTTGGCAATTGTTAAAGCTTTGTGATCTGCTCAAACCACAGCATCTGGTCTTCTGCTTGTAACCCAAATGGTGAGGCTTTCTTATCAACTCACTCCTATTCCTATGGCTAGACTGGAATTATTGAATAATGTACATAAAATACCACAAAATCACATGTGTAGGAAGATGTGAGAAGGTCAGCATAAATCAAAACCAGAATCATACAATTTAGGACTTAAAAGAACTTTTCGCTATTTCAGAGAATAAAACCTGCACATTTACTTGCCTGCCTAGAAGCAGAAAATATAAACTAGTGCCTTGTTGCTGTTGTTTAGTTGCTAAGTTGTGTCTGACTCTTCTGTGACCCCATGGACTGTAGCCCACCAGGCTCCTCTGTCCATGGGATTTCCCTGGCAGGAATACTGGAATGGGTTGTCATTTCCTTCTCCAGGGGATCTTCCCAGACCAGGGATTGAACCTACGAGTCCTGCATTGGCAGGCAGATTCTTTACCACTGAGCCACCGAGGACAGCCCTGAACTAGTGCCTGAGATCCTGTTATCATGAAATGATAGCATACTGGATTTGCACGCTGGTGAGCCAGTCTCAGCTAGCATTGCTTTGCTGTAAGGCCTCTGCTTTTCCCTTCCATAAAATGGGGATAATGATATTCCCCTTCGACTCCCACGCTGGGGTGTGGTGAGACTTAGGAGGTGCTTCTGGTAAAACGCTTTGAGCTTAGCTAATGAAAGGCTCCGGGAAGTCACTCAGCGCTATTATACAGACTCTTCATGATCACGTGTGTTTGGAGTGAGAAGCTGGTTGGCACTACTTCAGACAACTGCAAAGAAACACAGATAAACTAAACTGTCTTTTTAAAAATAGAGATTAGATCAAAATGGAAAGTTTGGCCTGTTTGCTGTCTTGTTGGAGTAGGGCCTCGTGCCTGCATCATGTGGGATCTTTGTTCCCTGACCAGGGTTGAATCCATACCCCATGCATTGAAAGTGCTCAGTCTTAACCACTGAGCCTCCAGGGAAGCACCCCGTTTCCTCATTTTAACTCTTCCATTCATTCTTTGGGTCAAGCATCATTCATCACACTGAGGTGTCAGACCTCCTTTACCACAGTTGGAATTTCAGTTAGGTAATGTGAATTTTGGATGAATTGCCATTGAGTTAACAACATCTGCGTTATATGCTAATTATATCTCAATAAAACTGGGAGAAAAATCCCCAATATACGAGGAAAGATAATTGTGTGCTATATAAGAGCAAATTGAAAAACTTTTTGTTTTAAATTGAAGTATAGTTGACTTACAATATTGTGTTTCAGATGTACAGCACAGGGATTCAGAATTTTTGCATGTTATATTCCATTATAGGTTATTACAAGATAATATGTGTAACTCCCTGGGCTATATAGTATATCTGTGTTGCTTACCAATTTTATACGTAGTAGTTTGCTAGTCTCATTCCCCTAATTTGTCCCTCCTCCTTCCCCTCTCCCGAGCTCTGGTCACCACTAGCTTGTTTTCTAAATCTGAGTCTGTGCCTGTTTTGTATATACTTTGAACTGTCTTTATTTCTTAGATAAGCCAGTTGACTTATTTCACTAAGTTTAATATTCTCTAGGTCCATCCATGTTGGTGCAAATGGCATTATTTCATTCTTTTTATGGTTGAGTAACATCCCATTGTATATATGCACTACATCTTTTTTCTCCAGTTATCTGTTGATGGACAGTTAGGTTACTTCCATGTCCTCGCTATTGTGAATAGCGCTGCTATGAACACTGGGGTGCACGCATCTTTTTAAATTAGTATTTTCATTTGAAAAATAGTTTTTTAGGACTTCCCTGGTGGTCCAGTGGTTGAGACTCCGCATTTTCACTGCAGGCGGCACAGGTTGGGGAACTAAGATCCTGTGGCCAAAAAAAGGAAAAACAGTACTCCAATAACATACTGAAATGACAATTAAAGCATTAAAAAGACATTAACCCAATGGTATGCCAGGGGCAGCTGATACTGGCTTAGGAGAACGGATTGTTAAATTTTTAGGAGTTTTTGGATCAAGTTGTTAAATACAGTTATTTTCAAAGCTAAATTACATAAGCTTACAATTTTAAAAATGACACTGCAAGCAATGGTAATAATTTCTCAAAACTTACCACTTCGTAGTAATTTTGCAATTGTATATTCTTTTGAGGTTATTTAGCTGTTATTTATGTCTATTGTGTCTGTATGGTAGAAATATTATATAATGATGTGCTTCTTGGCGTTCCTTCCCATCTGTATGTGCAGTGATGTCCTTTTGGTCACTCAAAATAGCCACACTAGGAGGACTGATGCTAGGAGGCCCGAAACTGGACGACAAATCAGGGCCTCCCTCTCCCCGCAAGAGCCACTCGTGAAACTTTTACCAACATACCTTGTCTAGACCCCTAAGGACAAAGAGAGACTAGCAATGGAGACAAAAGTAGGGAAAAAAAAAAGTCAACAATTTTCGGGAAGCTAAAAAAGCAGACGAAAGAGAGGTCATTAATTTAGCAGAAAAGATACAGTTAAAACCTAAGCCCTCAGGGAGGGAAGCCTGGAAGAAGCAAGCCAGCTTCCACGGAACCTGAGAAAGAAACAGAAATCGGTTCCCCCCCCATGAAGGACATGGGTGCAGGTGCACTGAAGACAAGCGTGTTGAAAATTAGTGCAAGGAACCGGGAGACGCCCGCCGTGCCTTCCCACAAACCTGCACGGCCAGGCCACATCCCCGCCCAGCGCTGGGAGAGATCACGTGGACAGCGGGCACTACAAGGAGTTGGCATGTGACCCGCCGCTGAAACAGGAGTAAATGACAGTCTGCCCTGGGGATTGTAACAGCCGCAGTCTCCTCCCCACTCTTGGCTCCTGGAGTGCTGGCAGTGAGGCTTACACCCCACAGGCAGACCAGATGATTCATCTCCAGGGAAGCTGGCGAGGCCAAGGGAAAAGACTTGCAGAGACTGACCTAGCAGGAAACATCCAGGTTGCTGCAGAACCACCAGCCTGGAGCCCACTGGGCCACAAACCTTGCCCAGGCGCACACATCACTTTACTGTGAGCAGCAAACCAGCAGACACCAGAGGGAAGCCTCTAACATGAAGAAAAGCTATTTGCAAAGTCCAGGTCTATTATCCAGTCAAGCTACCAAATGCAGTAGTAGACACAAGTCCCCCAAACAGTTATCTGCCATGAACACTTTCTCAGCAATCTGCTGAAGGATGTGTTCCAGCAAAACAAAGGATAACCCAAGGAAAATGACAGTAGCTCCAGGAAACAGAGGATCCAACAGGAAGGGAAGGAAAGAGGATCCTCAGAATGATGCTGAAGGGAAGCTCTGAGATGTAAGTGCAACCAGACGAGAGGGAACCAGCTCCAAGTCTGGAGCAGGAAGACAAACCCAGGAAGACAACCCACAGGGAGAGAACAACAACTGAGAGATTATGACCTGTTCATCACTTTGAGGAGAACCTGAGGATGAATTACTCAAAAGCACCCCCCCAAAACTACACAGTTAAATGCCCAAGGCAATTATTAACTCCAAGGTAAGAGGAGATGTACTAGAATCAAAATCCAACCATAGTACGCTACGTATACAATCAGGCTTCCCAGGTGGCTCAGTGGTAAAGAATCTGCCCGCCAATGCAGGAGGTGCGAGTTAGAGCCTTAGATAGGGAAGATCCCCTGGAGAAGGAAATGGCAACCCACTCCAGTATTCTTGCCTGGGAAAGCCCATGGACAGAGGAGCCTGGCAGGCTATAGTCCATAGGATTGCAAAGAGTCAGACACGACTGAGCTACTAGATGACAACATGTATACAGTCAAAATAAGATGAAAACTGATCAGTGATTTAATCAGAAATTGTGAAGTCCTATAATTTATAGTGAGAGTCTCATAATTTTAACATGCACATGCCTTTCACATTTTAACATCTTGAAAGTCAGACTGTACCTTGCAGTCAATGTGATAAGACAGTGATCCTGGTGGCCCACTGACTAAGATTCAGGTTTCCAGGGGGAGAGGGTTTGATCCCTGGTTGGGGAACTATGATCCCACACGCCTCCCAGTGAGGCCAAAAAAAAAGGTATTGTTTCTTAATTTAACTGGGGAGCATTTTTGTTCTTTTGTAGTGACTCATCGATAATGGTACATCTTATGATAAACGGCTTTTAAGCTGGGAAAATGAGGGAGTGAATACCTGTGTCCAGGAGGGGAGAAGAAAGCTAAACCCTCATCTCCTACAGCAGTATGTCAATAGAAGATTTCTCAGATTATCGGAGATGCAGCTTTACAAGCATATTATTTAGATTGAGGGCAGCACATACCAGGAGTACCACTAAAATCACAGTCAGTGGTTGGCTCAAGACAACAGTAACTGGAGGTAAGAATGGGTGAGGCAGGAAGCACTGGGCTGTGGTGTTTTTTATAAGCCTTGTACACATGTGAATCTCTGGTGGTGGTGGTGGTGGTGGTGGTTCAGTCATGTCCGACTCTTTGTGACCCCATGGACTGTAGCCCACCAGGCTCCTCTGTCCATGGGATTCTCCAGGCAAGAACACTGGAGCAGGTTGCCATGCTGTCCTCCAGGGGATCTTCTCAACCCAGGGATCGAACCTGGGTCTCCTGCATTGTCAGGTGGATATGAATCTTTATGCATATTAGAAGTCATAGTAATACGTACAGAAATAAGAATAATAAAATTCAGTGCTCCATTTCAAGCGAGAAGTTCTCAGATCGTGAAAATGAAGACAGATCTTCATGGTCTCCACACCAGGATGAGGAGTCTACCTGTCTCTGCGCCCCATCCCCGCTGGTCTTAGGAAACGCGGCTCTCGGGTGACCTGGACATTGTCCCACATGCCACCTCTCGCCTCCCATCTCAGAAAACCCAGCTGCCTGGTTTGTCACTCTCAGATGAGACAGCCGGTCTTCAGGGAAGGGGGAAACGGCAGGGCACACGCCACATGTTCCACATACTGGTGCTCCCCAGAGCCCTGGAGAATGAGAAAGGAAGCCGGCGGTTTGGCAGGTGCGGAGGCCCCTTCCTGCAGACATCTGTCAGTGGTTCTGGATGCCCAGGCCCCTCCCTTCACAGAGGAAGAAACCTGGATTCCTGATGAGATGAGGCGCCAGCTTGCACCAGCTGCGCGCCGGGCTGGAAGGAGAGGGTGAGAAAACCAGAGATAGAGCCCGCCTGGAAAAGCAGGAGCTGCCGGATCCTCAGATGTCAGACCTGGAGGCCCCCCTGGCTGTTCCCAGGACATCCGGCGCTTCTGCCAGGGAACTGGGTGAGGTCACTCTTGCTGGTAGTGATCTGGAATAAGCACCCCAGGAAGCTCAAGGTGGGGACCAGCATCTCCCATCCCCTGCCCATCAGACTGACATTCAGCTGCTGTGAAAAGCTGCAGCAGAGGGGGGGAGGGGGATGGTGTGGGTCCCCCACACCTCCCACCATCCTGCAACCAATGGGGGAACATATGGCCCAGCAGGGGGCCTCCGGGAGCTGGCGCCCGAGGCACCCCCATGCTCTGATTGGTCAGGCTTGCTTGTTAAATATTTTAAATATCACTCCCTAAGCCAGATCTTATCCGTGAGAGGCCAGAAAGCAACTTCCTGCAGAAACCCCTCCACCTTCCTCTCCCGCCTCTTTCTCCCTCCCAGAGCCCAACGTTTGTCAGAGCAGCATGCCGGGGAGTGTCCTTTGTAGTAAAAATATCTTTTTTTTTTCTCTGTGTGAGAGGAGAGGCCCTTTTCTCATTCCCTGGGGAGGGCCTGATGCTCCAGACTGTAAGGAAATGCTCCTATGTGCCTCTTCCTTCTGCTTCTCTAATTAGTTTACCCTGATGGAATTCGGTTAAAACGGCCAGGGAATGGCCCTAAAAGGGGAAAATGAAGTTTACTAGAGGGAATGTGCAGCCTCAGGGGAACGCGCCAGTCAGGAGGGAAGCAGGCATGGAGTGGGTGGTGTGCCCAGCCCAGGCGGGCTGGCTGGAGGCCTCTGGGTACCACACACTCTCACGTTGCTGCCAGGGTCCCTGTTTCCCTCCACCTCCCCGCTCTCTCAGCCGCCACTCTCCATTTCCAGCTGCTGCAGATAAACAGGTGAGGGCTCAGGGCTTAGATATGAGGATGTCCCTAGAATGCTCTGGGCATCTTTCACGAAGACTTGGAGAAGGGACTGCTCTTCCTGCCAAGTGGAGGTTTACCCACTCTCTTACCCTCAGATGGACGCACGCTCGGGTCTCTCCAAAGACGAGGCCCCCTAGCTCTCCTGGCTCAGGGAGGGCCAGGTGACCCAAGGGCACCCCACAAATGGCCTCTGGCCCTCCTGGATGTGCACTGCCATCTGAGGAATATTTCAGTGTGTTCTCTTCTACCTCTGTAGAAAACCTTCTCGGCCTGTCAAAATTATAACACTTGGGGCAATTTAGCAGATGATCTTTTTCGGGTTTGTTTTTTATTTTGCCTGCTTGTTTTTATGTGAAATCAAAGGCAGGCTGCAGGGGACTTCCCTGGTGGTTCGGTGGTTAAGAACTTGCCTGCCAATGCAGGGGACACGGGTTCTATCCCTTGTTCAGGAAGATTCCATATGCTCAGGGGCGACTAAGCTCATGCACCACAACCACTGAGCCCACATGCCCTAGAGCCCATGTTCCTCAACCGTGAGAAGCCCGCGCACCTCAGCTGGAGAGCAGCCCCGACTCGCCACAACTAGAGAAAGCCTGAGCGCAGCAATGAAGACTCAGTGCAGAAAAAAATAATACATAAATAAAAAATTTTTTAAAAAAAGCAGGCTGCAGAGTGGAAAGGGCCCACCCAGTAAAGACTTGGAAAACCAGTGTAAATCCTTGTCTCTTTGACCAAGGCCTTCTCTTCCTGAAATGCCTCCCCCAAAGGGATGTGGTAAGTAGCAAATTTAACCCAGTTTGTAAAATGCCTTAAAAAGTGTAAAGTAGCCGTGTGAATTTAAGGGGCACTGGTGTTCTCTTCCGTTCTAGCAAACTCATGACCACTCTGCTTGCACTGGCTGCTTGGGATGGGGTCTCTCCTCCATCATGGTGGGTGGGCTGCAGCGTGTCAAGGATGCCTACGGCCCTGCTAAAGCACCACAGGCACTGGGCCACCGGGGCGGGTGACCAGATGGCCAGAGTAGAAGAGCTGATGTATAGATGTGGCTTGTTTAACCCAGAGAAGAGGAGCTGGTCCAGGGGGCTGTGGTTACAAGTCTTCAAATGCATCCTTTGTAGGGAAAAGATGAAGGTCTTCTGTATAGCTCTGAGAGGTGAAACCAAGTGGGCTCATGGCTAGGATTTAAGAGGTCAGATATTTTTTTCCTTTAACCATCTTAACCATTTAAAAGTGCATAACCCAGTATTGTTGAATATATTCACATCATTGGACAACAGATCTAGAACTTTCTCACCTTGCAAAACTATACCCATTAAATTAATTAAGTTAAATCAATCTATACCCATTAAATACTAATTCCCACTCACCCAAGCCCCTTTCTGCATTCTGTCTCTACGACTGTCACTATTTTAGACACTTTCTGTGAGTGGAATCTCACAGCATCTGTCTTGTTGTGACTGACTTACTTCACTTACTGTGGTGGTGGTTTAGTCGCTAAGTCATATCTGACCCTTTGCAACCCCATGAACTATAGCCCACCAGGCTCCTCTGTCCATGGGATTCTCCAGGCAAGAATACTGGAGTGGGTTGCTATTTCCTTCTCCAGGAAAGTGAAAGTGAAAGTGAAGTCACTCAGTCGTGTCCGACTCTTTGTGACCCCGTGGACTGCAGCCTACCAAGCTCCTCTGTCCATGTATTCTCCAGGCAAGAATACTGGAGTGGGTTGCCATTTCCTTCTCCAGGGGATCTTTCCGACCCAGAGATCAAACCTGGGTCTCCTGCACTGCAGTCAGATTCTTTACCAACTGAGCCACCAGGGAAGCCCTCATTTAGTGTAGCGGGCTTTAAGTTCACCCATATTGCAGCCTGTGATAGGACTGTCTTCTTTTTTCCAAGGCTATATAATATTTCACTATGTGTATAGACTGCATTTATCTACCCATCTGTTGACTGGCATTTGGGTTGCTTCCACCTGTCGGTTATTGTGAATAACAGTGCAATAAATATGGATGAGCAACTATCTCTTTGAAATCCTGCTTTGAATTCTTTTGGGTATATGCCCAGGAGTAGAATTGCTGGATCATATGCTAGTTCTATTTTTCACCTTTTGAGGAAACTCCGTACTGTTTTCTATAGTGGCTGCACCATTTTACATTCCCAACAGCAGTGCACAAGGGTTCCAGTGTCTCCACATTCTTGCCTACACTTGTTATTTTCTCATCTGTTGACAGTGACCATCCTCATGGCTATGAGGTGATATCTCATTGAGGTTTTGACTTGCATTTATCTGATGGCTAGTGATACTGAGCATCTTTTCATATGTCTGTTGACTATTTTTATATCATCTTTGGAGAACTGTCTGTTCAAGTCCTCTGTCCCTTTTTAAAGTGGGTTGTTTATTTTTTGTTGTTTTTGGTTGATTTCTAGAAGTTCCTTATAAATTCTGGATATTAATTCATTATGAGATAACATGACTTGCAAATATTTTCTCCCATTTTGTAGGTTGTCTTATTATTCTGTTGACTGTTTCCGTTGACATGCTGAAGTGTTTAAACTTAATGTGGTCTCATTTGTCTATTTTTGCTTTTGTTGTCTAAAGGCACATATTTCTGAAAGGCAAATTAAAGAAGCAAAGTGATACATGTACAGGTTAAAAAATGTCAAAATAAAGATATATGAAGATATAAACACTTGTGTAAGTCTTCTTGTACATATATCCATACCCATGCACACATAAAATTCTCCCTGCTACCCCTGACACCCAGGCTCACAATTTCCTTTCTCAGAGATAACCACAGTTGTCAGTATCTTTCTAGATAAAACTTAAACATATATTCATGCATATCTTTATTTTCAATTATATAAATGTCATATGTATCTTTTTAAATTTTCTAATACACTTTATTTGGAAAACTTTACACATCTAAGGGTTTGGAAGACATCAGTAATTTTTTAAACTATAAAATCTGTTCTGCACCAGAATTTCTTTCTCTTCACATGTATTGTTGAGCCTTTCCCCCCTAAACAACCTAACCAGGGGCAGAAGAACCAATGTAAAGACTTTCCGATCTTTCCACTCTCTCATGTCAGCGCATGAGAATGGCTTCATTGTTTAACAGCTGCCTGATACTCCATAGAACAGACACTCCATAATTTGTTTAATCAGTCCCCAGATTAGACATTTAAATTATGTCCAACCTTTTGCTTCAGTGAATATCTTTGACACATGTCCTTGAGCCCATGAGGACTATATATATGTACAGTAAGTGATTAAAAGTGGAATTTCTGGTCAAAGGCTTTATGGATTTTACACTTCGATAGATATTGCCACATAGTGGGTAGTGAGTGTGTGTAAAAGTCGCTCAGTCATGTCCGACTCTTTGCGACCCCAGGCACTATACAGTCCACGGGATTCTCCAGGCCAGAATACCTGAGTGGGAAGCTTGTTCCCTTCTCCAGGGAATCTTCCCAACCCAGGGATCGAACCTAGGTGTCCCACATTGAAGGTGGATTCTTTACCAGCTGAGCCACAGGGAAGCCCAAGAATACTGGAGTGGGTAGCTTATCCCTTCTCCAGTGGGTCTTCCCAATCCAGGAATGGAACCAGTGTCTTTTGCATTGCAGGCGGATTATTTACCAACTGAGTTATCAGGGAAGCCCATAGTAGGTAGATTTTACCACAAATTAAGAGAGAATTTTACCAATCTAAACTGTCCTGAGTGGCGTGGATTACTTTAGGAGACTGTGGGAGCTTTAAGGAAATCAAGACCAGGTCACAAATCAACTTGTCAAGAATGTTACTGGATGTATTCAAGCGCTGTAACCTCATAGACCACAATGTCCCTTTGACTTTGATATTGCAGATTTCTTATAAAAGGTATAGCCCAAGAGACTTCACATTTTTTTTTGCTGAATATTGCTCAGTGATAAACAAGATGTGGGCTTGATCTGCACTGAGAGGCGCATAAAGGTTGTCTGTTAATACAACACATGCCAGACGAGGGCCCTGGGTGAAGCGATGCTCTAAATTAAGGATTCGCACATGCTATGCTTGTACCACGTGGCCCTGGGCAGGTGGTTGGAGCGGATATGTGGAGGCCCTCCTTGTCCTCTCCGTCCATCACCACTCATATTGTACACATCCGGAACTCCACATACAGAAGAGTGCCCTGCAGGAGGTGTGGCCAACAGGGAAAGCTGCTTCTGTAAGAGCCCTCGGTCAGGGTCCTCGGTAGCAGAACCACAACCTGTATGTTGTAATCTGACATGAGGAGCCTGCTCATTCTCCTCACTAATTAGAGAACAGAGGCTTCCCAGGGATGGAAAGTCCCCTACCTTGCGCCAGCTCATTTAATTTCCAGCTATTGATTTTTTTTTTTTTTTTTGGAAGATCTTTCCTGAATATTCATTGGAAGGACTGATGCTGAAGGTGAAACTCCAATCATTTGGTCCCCTGATGCAAAGAACTGACTCACTGGAAAAGACCCTGATGCTGGGAAAGATTGAAGGTGGGAGGAGAAGGAGACGACACAAGATGAGTTGGTTGGATGGCATCACCGACTCGATAGACGTGAGTTTGAGCAAGCTCCAGCAGTTGGTGATGGACCGGGAAGCCTGGTGTGCTGCAGTCCATGGGGTTGCAAAGAGTGGGACACAACTGAGCGACTGAACTGAACTTCTTATATATACTGAACTGAGCTGAAATCTGTCCCCCCTTTAAAGTCAGTTTGCTGGCTTTCGTTTTTTCTTGTAGAGTCATTAAATACAAGATTCTTTGCCTACATTGTAGGCCTTAAGATGCCTGAGAGCACCCATCAGGTGTCCATTCAGTTTTCTCCTCTTTGGGTTTAGTCCCAAGTCTTCACCGATTTCTTATGTGGCATGTTTTCCAGATGTCCACCACTGTAGTTCTCTATCTGAACATCTATCTTCCAAGCAGTCAAAGGCCGCTGAGAGTGTGCTGCCCAGAAGTGGGCCTGCCCGTGGCCAGGGAAGGATGAGATGGAATCATTTCCTTGTTTTCCTGTGGTCCTTTTCTTTTAAACAATGGAGCCTATAAATGACAGGCCAGAGATTTCTTGCTTTTTCAACCTAACAAGCCTTTCCACTCTTTTGGGTAAAAGCCTTTTGACTTCCCATTAGGAAATTCCTCTTCCCTTATTCTGACAAGTTTTGAGGGTATCTCAGTCAGGATTCTCCCTGTCCCCTCCTCCTGAGGTGGGAGGGGGCACAGAGAACCCAGTTGAAGCCATTCAGACTCTGGCTCCTAGGACTGTGAGCCTTGGGGAGAATGATGTAACAGAAAACAGTGGAGCGGATGGAGCACGGAGGGACAGAGTCTGCCCATTCATTCCCGCTAACCACCCGATCCCCTTCTTCCTGAGCTTTGGCCCTTCCACATCCAACTATTCCTTTCCAGCAAAGTCCTCCGGCACAACTAAGTGTGTCAGAGTCTGTTTCCATCACTTGCAGCTAAAGCATTCTGACCTCATCAGATAACCTTGCCCTTGTATCTGTCCCAACAGGGGCGCATTGTGGATCAGACTCCAGATCTCTTTCACAGGTTATGATCTGTTTCTGTTCACTCTTATGACACCAAAGGTATATATGTTTGTTTGTTTGTTTCCCCCAACACCAAACAATTCTCCAGCTCTCGGGACACCAACTGGGTGTTTTAATTCAGTTCTGACAGTTAGTCCCCAGACTTAGCAGGGATCGTGCAGGTTCAGGGCTCAGTCCTACAAAACTGCACCTTCTTTAGGTGCCAACTGCAGGTCCCGGGGCCTCCTGTCATCTGACCCGTGACCAGCCAGCTAGAAAATCAGAGGTTCCCACAACTCCCTCTTCAGATCCAATAATTTGCTACCATAGCTCACAGGGAAACAGTTCACTTACAGTTTTTGTTGCCATTTAGTCGCTGTTGCTGCTAAGTCACTTCAGTCGTGTCCGACTCTGTGCGACCCCATAGACAGCAGCCCACCAGGCTCCCCTGCCCATGGGATTCTCTAGGCAAAAATACTGGAGTGGGTTGCCAGTTCCTTCTCCAATGCATGCATGCATGCTAAGTTGCTTCAGCCATGTCCAACTTTGTGTGACCCCATGGACAGCAGCCCACCAGGCTCCCCTGTCCATGGGATTCTCTAGGCAAAAATACTGGAGTGGGTTGCCATTTCCTTCTCCATATTTAGTCACCAAGTCATGTCCAATTCTTTTGCAACCCCATGAACTATAGCCTGCTGGGCTCCTCTGTTCATGGAATTTTCAGGCAAGAACACTGGAGTAGGTTGCCATTCCCTTCTCCAGGGATCGAACCCTGGTCTCCCACACTGCAGGTGGACTTTTTACCATCTGAGCCACCAGGGAAGCCCAGTGTGTTATAAAGGATATGAAAGTGAAAGTGAAGTTGCTCAGTCGTGTCCAGCTCTTTGCGACCCCATGGACTGTAGCCTACAGGGCTCCTCCCTCCATGGAATTCTCCAGGCAGGAGTACTGGAGTGGGTTGCCATTTCCCTCTCCAGGGGATCTTCCTGACTCAGGGATCGAACCCGGGTCTCCTGCATTCCAGGCAGACGCTTTAACCTCTGAGCCACCAGGGAATGAACAGTCAGATGGAAGAGATTCATGGGGCACGGTATTAGAGGAGGTGTTAGATGGAGCTTCCCTGTCCTTACTGGGCACGTTACCCTCCCAGGACCTCAGTGTGTTCACCAACCCTGAAGCTCTCTAAACTCCATCATTTAGGGATTTTGGTGGAACTTTCATTATGTAGTGGCTTCTGGTGATTAACTCGTCTCTAGTCCCTCTCTCCTCACTGGAAGCTCGGAGGTGGGGTGGAAAGTTCCGACGCTTTAAACACTTAGCTGGTTCCTCTAGTAAGCAGCCGCCATCCGGAAACTCTCAAGTGCCCCTTCCCTGAAAATAAAAGTTACTTCATTAGCACCATCTCAGGTTTGGTTGAAAGGGGCTTATTCTGAGTAACAAAAGCTGCTCTTCTCAGCTCTACTGGGGCCTCCCTGGTGGCTCAGATGGTAAAGAATCTGCCTACAATGCAGAGGAGACCAGGGTTTGATCCCTGCATCGGGAAGATCCTCTGTAGAAGGAAATGACGACTCGCTCCAGTATTCTTGACTGGAGAATCCCAGGGACAGAGGAGCCTGGTGGGCTGCAGCCCATGGGGTCTCAAAGAGTTGGACATGACTGAGCAACTAACACTTTCAGTTCTATGACTCAGGAAATTCCAAAGGTTTTAGAAGCTCTTGAACCAGGAACTGGGGAATGGTGACCAGATACAGATTTCTTGTTCTGTCATAGAATCACACAGGTGCTACCATTAACTCACACGTCGCCTCATTCTGTACTTGGAAAGTCAATTTGGGACAAAAACATAGCCTTTGAGGATCATGAGTCTCCCTTGTCTGTTCCCATCTATTTGTTACAAGATAGCTGTCTGCTGAGTTGCTAACTTACACCAAGATCCATTCTAGCCGCTGCCAAAGCATGAAGCACCTCATCAGAGCTCATGAGTATCTGTGGCTAACCTACCCCGTGCCTGTCTTCAAAGCAAGATAATCAGTGTTCACAGAGGTTTCCTAGCTGGCCAGTAAGTGATGAGCCTGAGCTTCAAACCCAAGTCTGGAAGCCCCAAAGCCAGGGAGAAATGAAGGATCCTCACAGGGTTCACAGCCCACAAGCAACCTGGGGAGAAGCTGTATTTTTAACTATTTCAGACGACCTGGAAGAAAAGGGTGGAAGAAGTCCACAGGATGCAAAAGCCCATCTCAGACTCTGCTTGAGGCAGGAGGCAGATGCTTCCCACCCTCCCTGGGTAAAGCAATTCACTCCCTATTGACCAAAACTCCAAGACAAGAATAGCAGAACAGTTAAGGGAGGAGGCTGGGCCCTGCTCAGACCACATATCTCTTGTTCTTAGAGTCAGGAGACCTCCTCGACCACACATGTGCAGAAAGGCTCCTTGGAGGCCAAAGGGGAGAAGTGTCAAGGGATGCTCTACCCAGATGCCTTTGCAGTAAAATCCCATCTTGGCTAAGAGATGCATGGGAATCCATGGGAGGATCCTGAGTGTACCAAATATGAATTGCGAACCAGGCAAATCAAAATGACTAGCCAAAAGAAACTGGA
The DNA here is from genome assembly GCF_023091745.1 of Budorcas taxicolor. Lineage (NCBI taxonomy): Eukaryota > Metazoa > Chordata > Mammalia > Artiodactyla > Bovidae > Budorcas > Budorcas taxicolor. Next base: position 30,460,601 of record NC_068921.1, on the reverse strand, counting down.
AGAAATGCCCCACAAAGTTAATTCAAACGACCACGAGGGTGTGACTCAGGCACTCTCCCTCTGAGTCTGCCCGTATGCCTATCCACATGTACTGTACTCTTTTCCTCTTAATAAATACTTGACTTGTTTTGCTGCTTTCCATCTTTGTGGCAATTCTTTTCTGCAAAGCCAAAGGGCCAGGGCCCTTGTCACTGACTACTGGTCTAGCGGCTAGATCAGGTGCTCGCACTGCTGCGACCCTGCCCAAGCTCAGCTCCAAGCTGTTGCAGGCTGAGGCTACCCAAGACCACAGATGCTAATTAACAGCCAGCAGTTGAAGTCACTGAGTGTTGAGATGGAGGTTTAAGGCATCAGATTCCCTGTGACTGAGACCTGGTGGGGAAGGCTCCTCCCACCTGGCTTGTTCTGCATCCTGAGCACTGGACTGACAGCCTGATGCACCTCCCACGAGTGTGGCAGCACCTTTTGCATTCAGAGGTCATGAGAAAAACAGCCCTGCTTCTCACAGTACCCGCTCACCCCGCCTCCTCTCCCCAGCTGCCTATCTTGCTCCAGCAGTGACGGCTCTCAGGAGAGGGAATTAACAGTAAAAGAGATCTGACATGAACAAAGATAAGACAAACATTGTGGGAAATGTAAGTTATGTTAACATAGATTTAGATGTTGCTTTTACTCAAGTTCTTGTTTGTTTTTGTTTTTATTTTATTTTTGGTTGGTTGGTTGTTTTGTTTTCTCACCCAGCTTTGGGAGTTTCAGAGCTTGATTTTTATAACCTTGGTCACTGGGAGAAACTCAACTGATTCCTGTCACTTTAAACATCCTTTTCTCATCACAGCATCTAGAGTACATTTCCTCTTCTTTTTCAACATATCACATTTCTTGGCAGAAATCTCTAGCAGAAAGCACCAAAAATTTTATAATGAGGATAAAAATCAAAATTTCACACATCAGATTTCTCTTGTAGACTATTTCTTCCTGTTCAGTCTTACCCTATTTTAACTTTATTTTAGTGGCTAACGATTTAAAATCTGATTTCAGCATAGTCCATTCATTGTGCAGGGTTTTGGTGCCTAAGGGCACTTGTTCTCTGCTCTGACTTTAAAGTTTCTAAACGGAAACTGCCTGTGTCATGTTCCAGCAGCAGTCCTCTTTCCGCTCAAATTCCCAGGGTAAACCCCAGAAGAACCTCCCCGCTTTCCATGTCTCCATTTCACTTGACTTCTGAGATTTTCCATTTTAAAATGTGTGCTGTGCTCTTGCTTCCAACATAAATGTTCGTGATTGTCCTTAGGAGTAAAGGTCAAGTTCAAATCCCAGATACCAACACGCACTGCAGGAGCCACGAGAAGGACGGTTCACTGAATGACCAAATCCAGCCAGGGGGCACAAGGGACTTTGCCACTACCAGCCGAATTACCATGGTCCCCAGACCGTCTGCTTTTTCCCTGAAAGTGCCTTCCTGTCTCTGCTCAGTGACTCACTCCATCACAAATGTGACCCAGTTTGTTTGGCAAGCTGCGGATTTTTTTAACTCCTGCTGCTTTCCCTGGTCACGACTCTCTCACAGGCGCTCAGCGACTCCCTCTCGGCGTCCGTCTGGTCTCACTGCCAGGCTGGATGCCTGGCTTTCTCCCCAGCTGTTCCCTTCAAGCCCTCTCTCCTCTCCAGAGAAAATCCATATTCCGTTTGCTTTTCTACAGCATTCTGGCATCTCCAGAGTCTCCTTAAAATAAACACTCAGCTCCAAGGGAAGCAGCAGGCAGAACCCACGGAATTGTACCAGCTCAGGAATCTGCTCTGAAGGCAGAGTGGGGTGGGGAGCTGGACAAGGGAGGTTATCAGCGTTTAAGGCTGTCCATCATCTCCAAGAGACTTGGATTCACGTTGTCTCATTTAATGTCCTTGATCGCCCACGGCGCAGGTGTAAATGGTCCTTCTGTTTCATGGTAGGAAAGCAAGGTTCAAAGAGGTAGAGAACCTGGACTTCCCTGGCGGTCCAGTGGTTAAGCATCCGCCTTCCAATGCAGGGAACACAGGTTCAATCCCTGGTCTGGGAACTAAGATCCCGCCTGCCTTGGAACAACTAAGTCCGGGACGCAACAAAGATCCAGTGCAGTCAAAAGAGGTGAAGAACTTGTCAATACTGAGAGTGAGAGAGAGGCCAGGAGCTGAACTTATGCTTTTAAAAACTGCTGTATAATTTACATTCAGTAAAATACACAGGGACTTCCCTGGTGGCACAGTGGTTAAGAATCTGCTGTCAATGCAGAGGGCACAGGTTCAATCCCTGCCCCAGGAAGATCCCACGTGCCACAAAGCAGCTAAGCCCATGCACCACAACTACTGAAGCCCATGCCTTCTAGAGCCCAGTAGGCACAACTGATGAGCCCTGTGTGCCACAGCTACTGAAGCCTGGGTGCCCAGAGGCTGTGCTCTGCAACAAGAGAAGCCCCCGCAATGAGAGGCCACACACCACCACTAGACAAGGCCCAGGAGCAGCAACCAAAAATAAAAATAAATAACATACACAGATCTCCAGGGCTCTTTGATGAATTTTGACAAATGTATATATTTGTGTAAATACCCCCCTAAAAGGATCTAGAACATCCCCATAACCCACAAACTCTGCACCCACACACACCCCTCTCCTAGGAAACCTGCCACCGCCTTCTGGCTTCTCCACCCTAGATGACTTTGCCTTGAACCTGTCTTCTGATGCGAAACTCCATATTCCATGTTCTGCCCTTTTTCTATTATACCACGTGGGTCTTTGAAATGAACTCAATCGCACCCACCTGGCCAGCATATCTATAGACAGATATGCCTATATTCCAATGCAGATATGCCTGCATTGGAAGGCAGAGGACTGTGGGGAGCCAGGCCATAGTCTTTCAGCTGAAAAAGTAGATGAGCTGGTGGAGGAGACCGCGGGGCTTGCAATCTGGTGGGGACATAGGGAGCTCAATCCCCAAACCACACAAAAAGGCCTCCCTCCAAAGTCCACTGTGATGTTCGGCTCACTGCTCGCCACCTCAACAGCACTTGGCACTTGATCTCCAGAGGGTTTCTGAAGGAAAATCATCGTAGGGTTTAAAAGAGAGGGATCAGAGTTCAGCTTTGAGATCAAAGACACCAGATTCCAATCTGGTGGAGAAAGATTGCCGGAGAAAAATCAACAACCTCAGATATGCAGATGACACCACCCTTACAGCAGAAAGCGAAGAGGAACTAAACAGCCTCTCGATGAAGGGAAAGAGGAGAGTGAAAAAGCTGGCTTAAAACTCAACACTCAGAAAACTAGGACCTTGGCATCCTGTCCCATCACTTCTGGCAAATAGATGGGGAAACGGTGGTAAGAGTGACAGACCTTATTTTCTTGGGCTCCAAAATCACTGTGGACGGTGACTGCAGCCATGAAATTAAAAGACACTTTTCTGGGGAAAAAAGCTATGAAAAACCTAGACGGTGTATTAAAAAGGAGAGACATCACTTTGCCAACAAAGGTCCTTATAGTCAAAGTTATGGTTTTTCCAGTAGTCACGTATGGATGTGAGAGTTGGACCATAAAGAAGGCTGAGTGCTAAAGAATTGATGCTTTTGAACTGTGGTGTTGGAGATGACTCTTCAAAATCCCTTGGACTACAAGGAGATCAAACCAGCCAATCCTAAAGGAAATCAACCCTGAATATTCACTGGAAGGACGGATGCTGAAGCTCTAATATTTTGGCCACCTGATGCAAAGAGCTGACTCATTGGAAAAGACACTGTTGCTGGGAAAGATTGAAGGCAAGAGGAGAAGGGGATGACAGAGGACAAGATGGTTGGATGGTATCACCAATTCAATGGACATGAGTTTGAGTAAGCTCTGGGGGTTGAAGCACAGGGAGGCCTGGCATGCTTAAGTCCATGAGGTCGCAAAGAGTCAGACACGACTGAGCGACTGAATAATAAGACTCCAGTCCACACTTTCAGGATCTCCCCACTTCTGTGAGCTGCCACCGCGGTGGCTGGGGCCACCAGTAATGGAGAACATTCTGAATTTTTACACTCGTGGGCTCAAGACCATCAGGTACATCTGTCCCCTGGGAGTTTTGTAGCTGGGAGCCTCTGTTTTGGGGGTGGGGGGAGAAAAACTTGAAAGAAAGGGAATAACTAAAGCCCATTTGATTAGACGGTAAAGGGAACTCACTGAAAGTCGCTTTAGGTCAAATTCCTATCAGGCTTTCATTAATGAAGGGACACAGGATACAATTAACTGTATCTGCTTATCTGCCCACAGTTCTACGTTCTCTTTGTTCACTGTAGCAGGTTAACTGGTTTCTCTTGGTCTGTGTTTATACACAGCGGCGGGTTGATCAGTGTTTAACGGCTGATTCTCTGGGTGGGGACAACAGCCCTGATTTTGCAGCGTCTGCTGGTTTCTGCCTGGCCATGACACTGAGGTTGGGAGACAGGCTGTGTGATCAGGCAACTAGGCCCCACAACACACAACACGTTCCACCGATGGAGCCGTGTTTCCCCGCTGGTAGCACGGGCAAGTAGGGGTGGCAGGGTGGCCCCTGCCCGGCATGCCAGCCATCTCCAGGATGAATGGTGAGTGTGCGGTGGTGGGGGTGGGGGGTCTGACTTCTGTACCTGCTCTCCCAGGCTCCTCCCGTAGTGGTCTCCAGTCTTCAAAAGATATAGCGTACAGTCAAAGTTTTGCCTGGGATGCCTCTCCTGGGCTGGACTTTCCAAATAAACCTTCAGAGTCATTTCAAAGTGCAGGATAAACATAAGCTAGCCCAAGACGAATCCCCACAAGTCGTCAATCCAGAGATTTTGCGCAACCAGCCTCCACTTTTCATTCCTTTGCCTGAATTACTAGCCAGTCCTCAATAAAAGTTTTTGGACTAACCCTAACCATCCAGCTTTCTTGTTTGGTTTTGTTCTTCCGCTTGGAAGACTAACTGCAGAAGAGCAAGCATGCCATCATTTCCTGCTCGCTGATGAGGATCTCTGGGCCAGCAGAGAGGAAGGGAGGCAGGAAGGGGCTCGACCTCAACAGTCATCAGGAGCCGGCTCTAATAATAATTCCCGTTGGAGGCCCCCACCTGCCATCAACACCTCGTCCACAAAGTGATGATAGTTGGAGAAAAGATTCCTGGATGTTCGCAGGTTTATAAAATGACTCGGGCGGTGGAAAGACTGTTCTTTTTCATCAGATCGAGTCAGGCCAGCCGAGCACCCCGCTCTGTTGGCATTCACTGTACCACATAGTCTCCTAACCCCTTTAGCGAGTGCTCACCCCGACCTCCAGAACTTGACCTGACTCTGCATGACCTTTCCCAGCCTCCCCTCCACTTCCTGTCCCAATGTTCCCCTACTCTTTGCCCTCTGTGCCACACGTTTCTTTTACAGGAGCACTGGCATTGCATTTGTGAGACTTCAGATGACTTTACGTACTTCGAATCATTGTCTTGGCTTCCTGCTTCCTGTTAAACCCAGATTCTTTCATGTCATATGGTCATTTATGGAGGGATTCAAAGATATCCTAGAAGAGGTCCCTGCCTTCAGTGATGCTGTAATCTAGGAGAGGGGATGCCAATAGTAATATCAAAGCAAAATTGACAGCTTTCTTTCTGACAGGCTGTTTCCTTCAATCACCTTAGATTTCATAATAATCCTCGAAACAGACACTAATGCTGTTCTCATTTGACATATGTGATCACTAAGACTCAGAGAGGTTAAGTAACCTGCCAAAGTCACACAGCTGGTAAACAGTGAATGTAATTACAAACTGGGAGTTCTGGCCCAGGTGATTCAAAAGCTTGACCCCTTATCACTGTGTCACGTGCTTATCGCTCAGTTGTGTCCAACTCTTTGCGACCCCATGGACTGTAGCCTGCCAGGCTCCTCTGTCCATGAGATTCTCCAGGCAAGAATACTGGAGTGGATTGCTATGCCCGTCTCCAGGGGATCTTCCTGATCCAGAGATTGAACTTGTGCCTCTTACACATATCTTCTGCATTGGCAGGCAGGTTCTAGCACCACCTGGGAAGCCCTGTGTCATGTGTTAAGTATCAAATAATGATAATATGAGGATGGGAAAGTGCTGATGGCAAAACCAGAGCAGAATTTAAGAGCTGGGTGATCTTAGAAGATGAGATAAAATCCAGAAGTGCTAGATGAGAACCTTTCCTGTGGGCAGGACCGGGCTCCCTGGCTCCAGAGTACTCTGGCAGAAGCTGGAGACATCTGTGATGTGTTGGGCGCATGCCAGCACCAAAAGAGACCTCTGTAAGTCCTTCAGCTTTTGTGTGATGGTTTTAGCAAATGGCCTATGAGCTGAGCCTGGAAGGAAGGCTTATTGTTGGTGTGAGTGGAGGGGAGAAGGCATTTGGAGTGGAAAGAACCTGGGGATGGATTTCCAGAACCAGAGCACACAAATCTTTCATTGTGACCAGAGTCCCCAAAGGCCACAAAGCATGCCCATCACTCAGGTCAGGAGTGTATATAGAAAAACACTGCTGCTGTTTGATAGTTAAAGAATCAATAAATGTGATCACTGAAGCGAGTGATTCTCAAACTATGCTCCTGAATTTATTCCATAAACTGGACTCAGGAATTCTATGGGTAAAATTAAATAATTGCAGGTATTATCAGTTTGCCTGGAGAATCCCATGGACAGAGGAGCCTGGCGGGCTACAGTCCATGGGGTCACAAAGAGTCGGACACAGCTGAGCACAGCATGGCGCAGAAGCACCCAGGTGTCCCTAAGGCACTTCAACCTCAATATAAGCATTGGAAATTTATCTCTTAAATTTTTCTTCAAACTTTGGCAACCACTACCCCTTATCTGCCAGTGAACAGTGATACAATAAAGCAAATAAATGAGCAGAGCTAACAGAAATGAGCAGAAAAACAGAAATAACCAATTAGGCATGGTATGACAGCCTGATTTTTTTTTTTTTTTCAAGACAGTTGGTGGTAATTTTAGATTGCATACATACATTATACAGTCATCCTTTCCACCCATAAAATTGTTCTTAGATCATTTAATAGAAACAACTACATCAATATTTCATGGTGTTCTACAAAGAGCAGGGCAGCTTCAGGGGCCCTCCTTTGCCTGCTGAATGTCTCGTGGCAGAGTGAAGACTGTATAATTACTGCACCGCCCTGTGGATGAGAGTGGAGACATTCTATGTGTGGGACAGCATTGTTAGGCGGGGAGAGGACACTTAGAAGGGCTGATGCAACACGGTTCAGTTTAGGGATACAAAACACAACGAGGGTCCCAAGCTTCCTCAACCATTCCTTGTGATTCCCCCCCACAGCATAAGCCCCCCATCCACGAGGCTGTATCGGAATCGCCCTCCAGGAGCTTCCTCCAAATGGATCCACACCGCCACCTCCCCTGACAATAGCTCAGCCCCAGGCCTGTCTCAAGCCTCTGGCTTGTGAAAGTCTCAGAGGCCTGGGGGAGGCAGAGGCCACGTGTGTACGTGTTAAGTCGCTTTGGTCATGTAGCCCGCCCACTGGCTCCTCTGTCCATGGGATTCTCCAGGCAAGAATACTGGAGTGGGTTGCCACGCCCTTCTCCAGGGGATCTTCCTGACCCAGGGATCAAACCCAAGTCTCTTATATCTTCTGCGTTGGCAGGCGAGTTCTTTACCACTAGTGGCCCCTGGGAAGCCCAGAGGAGGCCGTGCACAATGTGAAAGGGCCTTGCAGGCAATCCTCCCACCCCATCACCTGCTTAAGAACCTCTGCCTGGACCCCATGATCAAGACCCCACGACCCCAGTTCACCTCCCATGTTCAACAGTCCTTGTGGCCAGCAGGGGGCTGTGACTCATGTCTCCTCCCCAAGCCCACCCTTCTCCCCTGTCCAGCAAGAGAACCAGCCTTGGCATACGATGTCCCAAGCCCTGAAAGAGGCCCCTGCACCTGGTCCTCCTGCAAAGCCAGCATGGACCACAGCATCTCTGCCCACTGGAGCCCGGTTGGCACCACGTCCTTAAGCTACTCAGCCTGGAGCTTATGCCACCCCAGCCTCACATGGCCGGAGTTGCCCCTCTGCACCCAGCTGAGCCCGCCTCTCCTCTGAGGTTTTGACCAGTCTCTAGATGCCGACAATACTGCTGCTGCTGCTGCTAAGTCACTTCAGTCATGTCCGACTCTGTGCAACCCCACAGACAGCAGCCCACCAGGCTCCCCCATCCCTGGGATTCTCCAGGCAAGAACACTGGAGTGGGTTGCCATTTCCTTCTCCAGTGTGTGAAAGTGAAAAGTGAAAGTGAAGTCGCTCAGCTGTGTCTGACTCTTTGAGACCCCACAGACTGCAGCCTACCAGGCTCCTCCGTCCATGGGATTTTCCAGGCAAGAGTATTGGAGTAGGTTGCCGTTGCCTTCTCTGGCCGACAATACTGGTGCAGGCTTATGGGGCTGCTCTCGACCTGCTACCTAAAGATCCATCAGGCACCTCCAGCTCAACCTATTCCAGACTGACATTATCCTTTCCTCCTCTGACCCAGCTCTCTCCTGTAACTTCAGACTCAGCAGGCAGTACCACCCTCCACTGGGCTGCCCAAGCTAGAAGCCTGGAGCCCTCACTGAGTTCTCATTCTCTCTCCCCTGACCCTTCGCCCATAGCTGATCAAACACTGAAACATCTTATCTACCTGGCCCTCCTATGATCACAGTCCTAGCTCAAGCCCTTACTCTCCCATCTGGATTTACTGTAACAGGTCTCCCAGGCTCAGCCTTTTCCTCGTAAATTCCATCCTCGGTAAGGCTGTCAGAGGATTCTATTAATATTTATTGCACATAAAGCAACTCATATAACCAATGACATCATCATTTCATAGAGCCCCCGCTCCTTCATATACGACACAAGCCCCAATTTCACCAACTTTATCCCCTACGCCACGTTCCCAGGTGGCGCTAATGGTAAAGAAAATGAAAGTGAAAGGGTCAGTCACTCCGTTGTTTCCGACTCTTTGAGACCCCACGGACTGTATAGTCCCCCAGGCTCCTCTGTCCATGGAATTCTCCAGGCAAGAATACTGGAGTGAGTTGCCATTCCCTTCTCCAGGGAATCTTCCCAACCCAGGGATTGAACCCGGGTCTCCCGCACTGCAAGCAGATTCTTTACTGTCTGAGTGGTAAAGAACCTGCCTGTCAATGCAGGAGACATGATTCCAGTGTGATCCCTGGGGTTGGGAAGACCTCCTGAAGAAGGGAATAGCAACCCACTCTGGTATTCTTGCCTGGAGAATTCCATGGACAGAAGAGCCTGGTGGGCTACAGTCCATGGGGTCACAAAAGAGTCGGATGCGGCTGAGTGACCGACACTTACATGTTCATTTTCACAGAGCAGTCCTAGAGTAGAATCTCATGGAGGAGGAACATGTAAAGCCGGCTGCAGTACAGAAGCATTGGTTCCCCAGCCTTCTTCATGGAAGAGTCAGTTATGGTCACCACCCCCACCCCACCCCACCCCCGGCCCCGCCAAACCTGTACATCTGTATGGGCATCCCTTGACTCTTAATACAGCTCCCCGTCTCTGAAACAGAGGCCAGGGGTAGGGGAGCTCGCACACTGCCCTCTTTCATTCAGCCCTGATCATCCTTCTCCCTTTCCACATATGGATTTACAAGAGACATCAGGTAAGACCCAACACCCCACCAAGCTGTTTCCCAGAACCTGAAGCCACTAAGGTGCTCTGTCACCTCCTTAGACACACACACAGGTCAAGTGTCTCCTCTCTGCCCAGCTCTGCCCCCATGCAGCCCCCAACCCGCTTCCCCTCATGGCCTGAGGTGTCCCAACACTGGCCTGGCCCCATTCAGCAGCCACCTGGTATCATCTTTCCATCCCTGGACTGATGACTGGCTTGGCTCCTTGCCAGATGTCTGTTTGCCCAAACTCCACGTGGCCTCAGAGAAGGAGCTGACCCTTCGAGAAGCGGACAGTACAGTCAGGCCTTCCAAGGGCCGCCCATACCTCCTAGCATGGTGTCAGAGACAAGAAACACAGCTTCTGGCATGGAAACCAGTCCTGTTTCCCCTCTCTGATATTTAGTTGGTATTTACCAAGTGCATGGCCCTCACCAACCACCTCACAAAGGGCGACTCAATGTCATGGGTGAGAACCTAGGCTCCAGAGACAAGTGAAAGTGAAAGTCGCTCAGTCATGTCCCACTCTTTGTGCCCCCAGGCACTATACAGTCCATGGAATCCTCCAGGCCAGAATACTGGAGTGGGTAGCTGTTCCCTTCTCCAGGGGATCTTCCCAAGCCAGGGATCAAACCCAGTCTCCCACATTGCAGGCAGATTCTTTACCAGCTGAGCCACGAGGGAAGCCCAAGAATACTGGAGTGGGTAGCTTATCCCTTCTCCAGCAGATCTTCCCGACCCAGGAATCAAACTGGGGTCTTCTGCCTTGCAGGCAGATTCTTTACCAACTGAGCTATCAGGGAAGCCCATAGACAAACCTGGGTTCAAATGCCAGCTCTGGCGCTTGGTGGTTGTGTGACCTTGGGGAAGTCACTCTCAGTGCCTCTCTGTGCCTCAGCTTCTCATCTGCAAAACGGGATGAGGGCAGTGCTGCCTCCGTCAGAGGGTGACTCTGGGGAATGAACGAGCTAATGCAGAATAGGGCCAGGGGCCCTGTGGGGCTACCCAAGTACCACTACCTTCATGTGTGCGTGTGCAGCTCGTCAACCTCACCTTACAGATGAGGAAAGAGGGACCCGAGACACAAGCCAGGCCGGGGCCGAGGTCCTCCGGATCCACATCCTCACCCCCAACGGTGCACACGGCCCTGATGCCTTCCACCGAGGACCCAGGCCTCCGCTCCCAAGGGTTAGACTGGGCACGACAGTCTGCATCTTCATACAGACATCGCTATCCTGTTGGTAGAAAATGTGCTCCAGGTTCATTCAAAAGTAGGAAATGTCCCATACTAAGAAACAGTTCTTTTTATGAAAACTAAAGCAAAAGAACAAACAGTCTTGCCAGCTAACATTCAACCAAGCCACTGCATGAGCCAGAAAATGATGGGGTAGCAGAGCAAGGGCTCAGAGTTTTGAGTCTTGACTTGATGTTCTCAACAGACAACTCCACGGTCCCCCCCCTCCCCAGCACCCACTCCCTGGGAACATCAGAGACCTAGCACACAGACCGCGCCTGCAGGTGGGCCCCTTCTCCTTCAGCTGCCCAGGGTCGTTTGGCAGGAAGCACGTTGGTGCCCTGGCGGTTTCTGGGGCCTCAGGAGCTAACTGCCAGGTTAGACTTCTGCAATTAGAGCCCCCAGGGACCAGCTGCCTGAACTAAGACATTGCTGCTCCAAGTTAGAAAGGGTCAGGCAGTAGCCCTTCTGCTGTCGTAGCTCCCAGGTCATGTCCCACTCTCCGCGACCCCATGGACTGACTGCAGCACACCAGGCCTCCCTGTCCTGCACTCTCTCCCCGAGCTTGCTCAGACTCAGTGAAGTGGAGTCAGTGATGCCATCCAACCATTTCATCCTCTGTCACCCTCTTCTTCTGCCTTCAGTCTTGCCCAGCATCAGGGACTTTTCCCAATGAGCTGGCTCTTCGCATCAGGTGACCAAAGTATTGGAGCGTCAGCTTTAGCATCAATAGCCCTTATAGTACAAGGGAAAACTCGGGATGGAAAAATTGACTTGATTTCAGGCTTTGTGACAAACAGTGAGATAAACAAGACTGCTGCAGTTGGATGATTAATGAAGCACCGGAGCCCCTTGTGCTTGGCTTTGAAAGATTATAAATACATGAATCTCATTGAGCACAACCCATCGGTTACAAATTGCAAGTCATCTTTCAGCTGTCGTCCCTTCCTGCCTCTTGTTTTGAACAGAATGAGCACACAACCTTGAACCCACCAGCTTCGGAGTCCCAGGCACCCCGGAATCTGGAGACACCTGCACACAGACGGCTCTGCGTGAGTTCAGTTAGCAAGACGTTCAGCAAAGCTTTGACCTGCAACGTTGCTTCCCCTCACTGCACGCTTTGGTGTTGACTGGGAGGCTTGGTTCTGACTGCTCTGTGTTTAAGGGTTGTTACTTCATAACATTTCTGAGATCCCATTTCTGCACGTATCATCGGTCACAGAGATAAAGAGCTGTGCAGGCCATTACTTTTTAAAATGTAGTAGATGTACTTGTGTTTGGAGAAGCTTAATAACACTCTCAAGCATCCACTGTTAGAAGCTGCTTGCTTTCAGGAAGGGAACATTATACCTGAAAGATATGTTTGAAGGAAACAGCCATGTGGCGACGACCCACAGTATGCCCGGGCATTTGTAGTGAGATCATTACGTCCAGTGTAACTGGGGCTGCTTCGTGATTTCAGTCTTTGGTGTGATACACACCCACACACACCCCGACAGCAAGCATATATGCTCTGCAACTTAAAATCTCAGCCTCAACAGTACAAAAGACACTTGAATCCTCTGTCTCAGACTCAGCCAGAGTCTGCATCTTCTGACATGAATTCCCTTGTTGTTGTTCAGTCGCTTGGTTGCGTCCAACTCCTTTTTGACCCCATGGACTGTAGCCCTGTCAGGCTTCTCTACCCATAGGATTTCCCAGGCAAGCATACTGGAGTGGGCTGCCATTTCCTTCTCCATGGATCTTCCCAACCTAGGGATTGAACCTGCTTCTCCTGCTTGGCAGGCAGATTATTATTATTATTTTTACCACTGAGCCACCAGGGAAGTCCCATAAATTTCCTTGTCTTCTGAAATTCAGGACAATATTTAGTTTACCTGGGCTCACTGTAATTAAACTCAACTTCATGCTTCCCTGGTGGCTCAGATGGTAAAGAGCCTGCCTGCCAATTCATGAGACATGAGACACAGGTTCAATCCCTGGGTTGGGAAGATCCCTTGGAGGAGGGCATGGCAACCCACTCCAGTATTCTTGCCTGGAGAATTCCATGGACAGAGGAGCCTGGTGGGTTATAGTCCATGGATTCGCAAAGAGTCGGACTTTCACTTTTTACCTCATCTTAATTGGAAAAGAAAATTTCAAACTGAGAAAGCAGCCTCCCTCCAAGTTTACTCAAATATGAGAAAAGCACAAGTTGATTGCTTTTGTGTTCATTCCTTTTCCTTAAATGCATCCGCCAGAATGGTTCCTGTTCTTCAAGCTGATCAATTGAGCAATATTTGATCAGGTTCGCTTTACAACACATTTCTTTCTCCTCACGGTATTTCTCCCACACAGCTAAAGTATTAAATATTTCATAACCTGTGGGGCTTGCACCTGGCAGAGTGGCTCAGCCGGAGCAGTCTAGCTTCACACAGTAGTGCCCTTGCCAAGCGCTCCCTCATCCCCTCTGTTCTCCAGAAGGCTCTGTGAGTCAACAGACACACTACCTGAAGTGCTTCCTCCTTGGGGGAGAAACAGGCAAAGACTCCTGCCCTTATCCTGCTCTTATTCACCATCCCTGCGAGGTATGGGATAGAATTTCATCAGAAAAGATGGGACAATTGACTAAACTCTGGTTCCAAAAGCAACTCACAGGAAATCAGAGTTACAACGAATATGCCACGATTTTTTTTTTGCTGTGTTCAAAGGCGGGGTGGACTCAAGCATGATCACCCACCCAGTCACCCGGAAGTCACTTGTGTTCTCACCTGTGGTTTTATCCCTATGTGCAGTCAGTCACCAGCGTCCCAGGTGGCGCTAGTGGTAAAGAACCCGCCTGCCAAAGCAGGAGACTTAAGAGACCGGGGTTTGACCCCTGGGTCGGGAAGATCCCCTGGAGGAGGGCATGGCAACCCACTCCAGTATTCTTGCCTGGAGAATCCCATGCACAGAGGAGCCTGGGGGGCTACAGTCCATGGGGTCGCAAAGAGTCGGACACGACTGAGTGACTTGGCACACACGCATGCAGCCGGTCACCCCGTGCTGTCGCGTGTACTCTCGCCAGCCTGGACTCCCCCGTCGTCTTTGCTCCCTCATCCTGCCCCCACATCCCCCGCTGGGCTGGTGGTCTCTGGGCTGCAGTCCTGCCTTCCCTGTCCCTCCAGCTATGCTGCAGCAGGAAGGGCTCCAAACGCAAATTCCACCAACTCTCCTTTCTAGTGGGCTCCCCACCATCCGCAGAATAGAGCCCCCGTGCCTTCACAGGGCGTGCAGAAACCTGCAGGACTGTGCGCTGGCCACCCCTCTTCTTCCCCACGGCCACACACACCTCACCGTCCTGCAGTTGGCTGCGTGTGAGTGTTGGACGCTCCCCTTCCCTGTGAGATTCTGGCGGGCAGCCCTGTCTCTTTCAGATCTGGACTCCCAGTGCCTAACATGGGAAGAGCTCCCTTACTAAATGAGCATATAACTGAGAAAATAATTTGTATACCCTGCCTTATTCCAGACACGATTTGAGCTAGCAACTGAGGAAAGTTTACAATCTCCATCCCAATCAGACTGTAAATATAGTGAGAGGAGCACATGGGTTTGTGAACACATCAAATAAGCTAGGAGGTCTGTGACTACCTTGGGGGGTGGGGAGGCTTCACTATAAATGTTAATAATGGCTATCATTTGACCAATGTATCAAAAACTTCATATTAAATCCTCACAAGTCTCTAATGTGGAGTTTTCTCTTCTTACAGGTGAAGAAGGAAAGGTTAAGAAACGTGTCCAGAGTCATATGATCAACAATGAGAGAAGATTCAGTGCTGGGGACTTTTTATCTCCACATTCCAGGCTCCACCCACTGTGCCATGCCCCCTGTGTTTAAAGCTTGGCTTCTAACCCTGTGAGCGCTGCCAACATCTTAAAACAGTTTGCTTACATCATGGTCAGCAAAGGGACACTGCAGCGTGGCCTTAAAGGAAGAGGTTAGGATTCATGCTGAGAGGTAATATTGCCCGAACCCTGATCGCATCTTTATTTATCCCCAACCCACATCTCCAGAGATCTTCCCCAGGGGCTCAGATAGTAAAGAATCTGCCTGCAATGTGGGAGACCCAGGTTCGATCCCTGGGTCGGGTAGGTCCCCTGGAGAAGGGAAATAGGACAAAGAGGCGACCGAGGATGAGATGGTTCGATGGCATCACCGACTCAATGGACAGGAGTTTGAGCAAAAACAGTGAAGGACAGGGAAGCCTGGTGTGCTACAGTCCATGGGGTCACAAAGTCTCGGACACAACTCAAAGACTGAACAACAGCAACAACAATCGTACCTCCAGGCCCCTACTCAGGAGCCTCAGAAGCTGCCGAAAAGACACCAACCTAAGCTAGTCACCAGGCAACCTGATCATTGGCATCAATTGCCCAAAGGGTACCTTGGAAATGACTGTGAGACCTGCAGGTGAGAGGGTTCGCTGCAAACCCCTCTGCAACTCCTCTGGGTGGTGGGATGTCAGGTCTGCTTTCTAAGGATGGAATCAGAGGCTGGAGAGAGGCGGCACACCTGGGTTCCAGGCTCTGAGGCTGAGGATATGGAGAGAGGGTGTTTGGAGAGATGTCTCTGGGGAGAGACACAGTGACTTAGATGACCGGGAGCCAAGTGGCCCCCCTCCTAGGTGGGCGCAGTGTCTGGCAGACTTGTTGCCAACATACTGCTCCCCTGCATAGCTACTGTGTTCAAGGAGTCCCCCTTATCACTGGAACAGACAGAGAGAAGTCCCCAGCAGGGAGGCAGGTAAACCCTCCACCAAGAGCCAAAAGCATATTGTAGAGGCGTGACTGAGGATAGCAGGTATGGAAAGGAGGCGGCAGGAGGGAGCTGGAACCAGGCCCTGAACCAATGAAAACTACAGCTTCCCTGGGGGTCCTCCAGCTTCCCTGGGGGTCCAGTGGTTAAGGATCTGTCTGGCAGTGCAAGGGACCCTGGTTCCATCCCTGGTTCAGGAAGAGCCCACATGCCTAGAAGCAGCTAAGCCTGTTGGCCACAACTACTGAGTCAGCTCCCTGGAGTCCTCGAGCCACAACTACTAGCCCAGGAGCTGCAGTCACGGAAGCCCACACACCTTAGAGGCTGTGCTCCACAACAAGAGGAGCCACCAGCGTGAGAAGCCTGCGCACCGTGAGGAAGAGTGGTCCCCGCTCCGCAACCAGAGAAAGCCAGATGGACTCATCCTCTATTGCTCTTCTCCAGAATATCCTGCTGTTTTGTCACCATTGATTATGTTCCTCATGGGCAGCATGAGAGCAAGGACTGTGATTCCGCGTGCAGCAATAAAGACCGACCACAGTCAAAATAAATAAGTAAATAAATAAATCTTTAAAATTATATTTAGCAGCCACAGCAGATGCTGCTCCTGCCTCACTCAAAACCTCTCCAACCTCTTAGGGAGACTTGCCGTGTGCTCAACTCTGCAACACTAGAGATCTTCCAACTCCCCTGCCCTGGGGTTTTTGTAAGTAACCTCCCAGGTCAATTATCATAACAGCAGCATCTTATTCCAGGTTGACTCCCTGCTCCAGGAGGCATGTGAGTGTGTCAGTGACCTCTGGAAGCACAGAGGTGGGGGTGCTTTGGAGCCTCTCCAGCAGGAGTGACAGAGGCACGAATGTCTGGTCAGTCTCCAACCTCACGAGTGCTGAGCGGCCCAACACAGCTTCCTGTTCAGCAGCCTTCCCGTCTGCAGCAGACGCAGTGTGGTTTGGGCAGCAACTACCTGCCCAGGCCAGTTGTGCAGCTGGACCTGGAGGCCCTGTCTGTAGCTTCCCTCTCCAGCACTCACCACCATCCTGTAACCCAGCGGTTCTCAAAGACAGGGGTCACTGGACCAGCAGTATGGGCAGGACCTGGGAACTCGTTAGAAATGTAAATTCCTGGGCCTCACTCCAGACCTACTGCCTCTGGCAGTATGGCCCAGGAATCTTGGCTTTAACAAGGCTTCCTGAAGATTCTGATGCACGCTAAAGTTTAGGAATCTGTGCTACAAGCCAACAGCCTACAGTAAGTCCACTTCGGCTAAAACTAACTAAAGTGGAGTCTGATGTCTGCAACTTAACCCTAACTGAATCACAGTCCCTGCTCTCATGTTGTCTATGAGGAACATAATCAATGATGACAAAACAGCAGGGTGTTCTGGAGAAGAACAAAATAGGGGCCCTTCATCCTGCCCAAAATGGTGATCCCTCAACTATTTTTACAATATGTCCATCTCAAAGTTTTTGAACATCTACCCTCAATGGTTATACTTATTCCTAAATTTTATAAACACTCTATTAGTATATCATAAAACACATATAAAGAGAACCACAGCAGATGAGATTTTTCAATGAACAAATATCAATAGTCAAAATAAACAAAAATTCTAATGCTTTCACCCTGCACCTCTGTGGGTAACACTTTTAGTGATCACTGGTCTAGAATGTAGGAAAACCTTCCAGCAGAATAGCAGAATCAAAGAAATTTAAAAGACAGTGCATGCTGCATTTACGGAGCTAAGTAGGCGACAGTGACTAGAAAGAAGGAGGGGGATAACCAGAGATGACAGTGATGATGATGACAATAAACAACGTTATTGAGCTAATGTCATTCAGAGCTAACATGGTCATTTAGCTCTGAAAGCAACCCCATAAAGTAGATTTATTATCTCCATTTTTCAGGCTGGGAAATTGAGGCTCAGCTGTCTCCCACCTAGTAAGCGGCAGAGCTATTATAATTATGTTCATATTTGTAAAATAAAATAACATAAAAACAAGGCGGCACTTAATCACCTTATACGCCTATTAACAAGTGAAAACGTTTTACCAGAAAGAAACTATAAACAAGCCTTAATGAGTCCTTTTGCAAATAAATGGATAAACTGTAGTGGTCCATCCCAAGGACTACTACTCAGCCATGAAAAAGGAATGGATTATTGATACACACAATGACCTGGATGAATTTCCAAATCATTATGCAAAGTGTAATAAGTTAAAGAAAAGAGAGTCATAAATAGGATTCCATTTCTATAAAACTCTAGAAATGGAAAATTAATCTATAGTGACAGAAAGGAGATTCAGTGATGGCCTAGGAATAAGGGGAGGAAAAGGGAGGGACAGACAGACAGCAAAGGAGCTTGAGGAAGCTTTTGAAGATGACAGATATGTTCATTATCTTGACCATGATGATGGTTTCATGAGAGAAGATCTATGTCGTTGTATCAGATTGTATATTTAAAGTGTCAATATACACAGATAATTGTATGGTAAATACCCCTCAATTAAGCTGTTGAAAACATAAAACAAAAAGCACACTTAATTTACATGGCAATTTAAAAAATGTTATTCACAATAACCTTTGCAAATTGATTGATTAAAATCACAGCACAGCTATGATTAAAGCCTGGATCCGTCTGCTACTCCCATAACAAAGAACCACAGACCTGGTGGCTTAAACAATAGAATTGTATTGTCTTCCAGTCTGGAGGCTAGAAGTCCAAGGTCAAAGTGCCAGCAGGACTGGTTTCCTATGAAGCCGCTCCCTTTGGCTTGCAGATGCCCCCTTCTCCCCGCATCCTCACAGTCTTCTCTCTGCGTACGTTGATGTCTGTGTCTTAATCACCTGTTCTCATGAGGACATGAGTCATATGCAATTATGGCCCTGCCTAATGGCCTCGTTTTCATTTAATTACCTGTTTAAAGACTGTCTTCAAATACAGCCAGGGTCTGAGGTTCCGGGGGTTAGGGCTTCAACACAGGAATTGGGGAAAAAGGTGCAATTCAGCCCATAACAAACCATGTCTCTGCGTATATTACAGCACTTACCACACAGTTCATTTAGACACAGCCTAATTTCTTTTAGGATATTCTGGTTATGTGAATTGCATGATTCAAAAAGAGAGATTTTCTTTCTTTCTTTTTTTTCAAGTCCTTATTGAATTTGTTACAATGTTGCTTCTGTTTGATGCTTTGGTGAGGTCTTAGTTCCCCAGCTAAGGCTCGAACTAGCACCCTCTGCTTTGGAAGGTGAAATTTTAACCACTGTACTGAATTCCAGGGAAGTCCCAAGAGGTCTTCCTGAATTAGCATTTCTATTAAGCTACCAAAAGCCATACTAGAGCTTTTGGTTTTGGAAAAAACCCCACACAGACAAGAGAGAAACAGGCGGGAGGAAGTGTGATCTTTCTGGAGATGAGAGGGTTGGGAGTTGGGGGAGACAGGGTTGGAGATAGAAAGAAGGCCTGGAAGTTATTCCTTCCGACGACATCCCGTAGGAAAGAGAAAAGAGACAGGATCACCGAGTTGCTTCCTCTTTATCTCGGGTCCTGTCTTACCATCTGCCTGCCTGGATGGACCCACATGAAGTTTTAGTCCAGCTGAGTCTGAGACCTATTAGTCCCGGGTCACTGCAGAAACACCCCAACCCCCAAAGGAAAATCATCACTTTACAACTTAAATGACCACATTTCCAGGCAGAGCTCCTTCCTTGTTCTGAGGCCAAACTGGTAGCTGCTGCATTTGTGAGCCCCTCTTTCGGTAGCTGCCAAGGGCAGGAAATTCAAGCCAGAGTCAGGCAGGTGGGGAGCTCCGGTGTGGTGGGAAGCAGGATGCTCGGTGGATAAGCACCTGCCAAGTGAGGCCTTTGTGTTTTTGTTCAATCGAATAAAGTTTAGTTTAGAAATGCGCGTGGGTTTTTAGATTGCAAAGCATTCTTACTGGGCCTGTGATGGAAATGTCCCCTTTGGGGTGAGCCTCTTGGACTTTTATGTGCCACTGGGGAGCAAAGATCTTTGTTTAATTTTATTTCGTTTTCACTGTGCTGGGTCTTCACCGCTCCCCAGGCTCTTCTCTAGTCGAGGCAGGCAGGGGCTGCTCTCCAGTTATGGGCACGGGCTTCTCACTGCAGCGGCTTCTCCTGTTGCAGAATGCGGGCTCTAGTACAGGCGGGCTCAGTAGCTGTGGCCCCGGGCTCTAGAGCATGGGTTTCAACAGTTGTGGTGCATGGGCTTAGTTGCTCCACAGCGTGTAGGATCTTCCCCGACCAGGGATCGGGCCCACCAGGCTCCCTTGTCCATGGGCTTCTCCAGGCAAGAACACTGGAGTGGGTAGCTGCTCCTCCAGGGGATCTTCTCAACCCGGGGACTGAACCCAGGTCTCCAGCATTGCAGGCGGATTCTTTACCATCTGAGCCACCAAGAAGCCCCAGAGGAGCAAATACCTTACCTCAGGCTTGAGGGGACCTGGGTATAAACTGATAACGTGAGTGTGACCTAAGCGTTGTTCCTGTGGCCGTCAGATACTCACCCCAACCTTATACTACACCTGAAAGAATCAGAGTCCTTTTTCCAGAGGTTTCTCTAAAAGAATACGTAAATGGCTTGCATTTAGTTACATCTTTGACAACCTCCCATACATTATTTCAATGCTGAGGTGGGAGGTGGAGGATCCAAGGAACCACCTGTGTTTGTCGATTTGGGGAAGTCATTTTGTCCTCTCTGGGCGTCCCTTTCTTCACAAGGAACTGCTACGGATTCTTTGATTTCCACCGAAACCCTCACAGAGTAAATCAAGAGGGAGGAAGACCTACACGATATCTGACCTGGACTCAAAATCGAGTGGGCAACTAGAAAATTATGATTATTAAAGGATTATGATTTTTTCCATAATTATTATGGTGACCATTTATTATCTACCACATGTCAAGCACTGTTGTAGACTATGTATAACTTAATTCTCACCAGAGTAAGAAGTAAATAATGATAGTTACCATTTTTATGTCAGTAAAATGAGGTTGGGGGAAATTCCTTGCCCAGGGACTCACAAATCTGAAGCAGCAAAGCTGAACTCAGATCAAGATTTGTCTGATTTAAAAGCCCACTCTTGCTTCTCCACCACTCCTCACTTTTCTGAAAAAAGACCCTAAAACATATTTGGGATTGTATCTGAGTGCTGTCATTTGGTGAGTTCTCTCTGTATGTCTATTCAGAAGGCAAGGTCCTTAATACAGAAAGAATGGGTCTTTTTCTGGCTTTGGTTTAGCAGAGTACACAAACTTGTGTCTTTAAAATGTGACTTGAAGGTCTGTATCTGACTTAAGATATTGTGCCAACATCAGGCTCCTGGTTTTGACAATGAACCGTTGTTATATAAAGATTGCAGGTGAAACTGAGTGAAGTGTCCATGGGAATTCTCTGTACTATTTTGCAGCTTTTTATGAATCTTAATCTAGTTCAGAATAAAAGTATTTTAAAAATGTTACTTGGCAATGATGATAAGGGTCACTGTGGTGTACAGAAGAACAAAGAGAACCTGGGCCCCAGGTTCTAAAGCTGACCTTCAACCACTGCTCTGAGTGGCTCTGCAGAAGTACCATGTCCAGCTGAGGCCTGGAAAAGTCCAGATGGTGTCCAAGTCCCATGTGAACCCCGAATAGTAATTTCTGTTGTAAATATATATATACACTGTGTATATATATATACAATGTGTGTGTGTATATATATATATATGTTCTACAGAAGTTATTAAGTGACCAGGTTGGGATTTGAACTCTTGATGACTGGGTACAAACCTATTTTCTTTCTTTTATAAAATACTGGTGTAGAAGTTGCACTGACTGCAGACATGATTTTTGGTTGTTCTAACTAATTATAGTTGGTTGATATTCTTTTCCTTTCACCTTGTTGAAATAATTGCTAATTAGTAAACTGTAAAACTAACACTTCGGATTTCCCAGGTCTGTCTCACTGTAAATAAAAGAAATTTTAAATCTTGACTAGGGGAAAAAAAAAATTCTAGACCTCCACTTTTGGATGCAAGAATATATATATATACATCTAACTTGCTCCCTTCCAAAACACACTAAAACTATCGTAAAGAGATGTTTTAAAGATACATACCCCAAAGGACAGGCGGGGCAAGAGAGGAGATGACAGCAACAGAATGACAGCAGCTGGGAGGCAGGTGAGTGAGTGACGAAGGACCGACAGGCTGGCGGGAGATAAAGCTAAGGGCGAATGCCCTTCACACGCCGGGCCCCTCACATAGCTCAGGCACCAACCGGTGCCCCTGCAGATGGAGACACAAAGAGGGTGGCTAAAGGAAGGACTGGGTGAAAACCCCAGAGATACAGATCTCTACATTGCTCCCCCTACTCAGGGCCCCTGGCAGACAGCTTTTCCCCTATCTGATCAGACTCTAGAGATTTCCCTCTCTTAGGAGTGAAAGATAGAAGCTGAAAGTGTCATGTCAAAACCAAGAAGAGCAAATGACTGTTCACACAATGACCGTGGAGCGCTGAGACTTCCCACCCTCCTCCCGGAGCTTAGCTTCCAGCAGCACAGACCTTAGGCTTCCAGGCGGGAGGCTGAAGTTCTAACTTTGCCATGGGGAATCTGACCAGGCCAAGAGAAACAAGCCAAAGACACTGAAATTAGGGAATGTGCACGGCCAGCTCACCCTACAGGAAAGCTCGCTCTCCACCAATCCAGCCTGGAGCTCAGAGTTTCCAGTTAGATTTTTCAGTTCTAACTCTATCACGAAGACAGATATAAAACAAGAGGAAAAAGCAACCGGGAGATTACGCAGGGAGAAGAGAACTTTCCCCCAAATAATTAGTATCCTCAGAGACATGAGAGAGGATGTATGCAAAAGGAACAGAGCTATTTTAAAAAGAAACATGTAGAGAACAACAGCAGAAAGAGCTTTGGGAATTAAAAACATGAACGCACAGATGACAAATTAAATAAGAGAGGCAGGGAAAAAAAAAGTTAGTGGGAAGCATCTTAGAAACTAGAGCAAAAAAACCTAAAACGTTAGAGAAAAGAAAAACAGAGGCTAAGTCCAGTAAGTGTGATGTTTAAATAATGGAAGTCTACGAAATACAGGAAAGAGAAATAGAAAAGAGGCAACCAGCTACAAAACTATTCAAGAAGCTTCCCCAGAACAGAAGTACATGAGATTCCAGAATCAAAGTGTCCACCAAGTGCCCAACACAATGGATGAAAACGGACCAAGGAACATCACAGGGGAACTTCCAGACACTGGGACCAAACAAGACCCAACGGGTTTTCCATAAAGATAAAACAAGTCAACCACCAGGATCAGGAAACACACTGACTTTTAAGAGCAGAAAGACAATGGACAGAGGGTGCAGTTGTAGGTGAGATGGCAAGCGGATCCTCCACCCAGACTCTCCTGCAGACTGCCCTTATAAAACCTGGACAGAAGGACACAGCAGCTGTCTGAGGAATTCAAAAAATAAACAGGAGCAGACAGACTGATGAAGACCAGAATCCAAAGTACCACCAAACCAGCGGTGCAGGCATCATTTTTTCCTCTGCAATATCCAGCTTTGACTTTCGGCAGTGTGACAGTTCTGGCAGCCGCAGCCTGAGGTGCCAAGGATGGAATATCACTCAGCAATAAAAAGGAACAAATTATTGATCCGTGCAATAGAATGGATGACTCTGAGATGCCTTTGGCCAAATGAAACAAACCGGATCCAAAAGACTCTTATATGTTTCCATTTATTTAACATTCTGGAAAAGGACACACTTTGTATAGGGACAGAAAACAGGTCAGTGCTCACTAGGTGACAAAGTACAGGGAGGGGCCGACCATAAAGAGGGAGCTTCAGGGCATTTTTGTGATAGAATTATTCTGTATCTTAACTGCTCCTTGCATTTGTCAAAACCCATAGATAGACCTGTACATCACAAAGAATGAAATTTGCTCTGTGTAAAGTAAAAAAAAAACAAAAACAGGATATGGAAGAAAGCCCCCTCCCAGCACCCCCCACCTCCCCCACCCCACCCCCGCCCAAAAAATGTAAGTGGTAACAAATTAACCTAAATGTTAACAATGAAAAATATAATCACAGAGGAAAGGAGTGAAGAAAAAACCCTGGAGCTTTGAAGACAGTATTTAGCAGCGTAGTTTCAAGTTCAAGACAGCATTTCCCACCCACCCCCGCCCCTGCCCCTCCCCCAGCCCAGGATATGTATTAAGTGAAATAGGAAAAATAGTAACTTTACCTAGTCTGTTAGGCAAAGGAGGAAGGTAAACCTCACCAGTAATGAGAATTCTCAACATCATGAATCTCTGGACATGATACACTGAGAAGGGCACATCCTTTCTGTTGTATCCTTGCTAAAAACTCATCATGAGCAGACACAACAACCCAAGTAGACGGACATTCTACAAAATAACAGATTGATGGTTTTCAGTAGTGATAAAATCATGAAAGTGAACACGTAAACCCTGAGGAACTGTCACAGACTGGGAGAAACTAAGCAGAAGTAACATCTAAACATGATGTGGGATCCTGGGACAAAAAAGGGGGCATTTAGCAGAAAAACTGATGAGCTGCAAATAATAAACCCATAGTTTGAAGTTTTACACCAAAGTTAATATTCTGGTTTTGATCATTGTACTATGATTATGTAAGACGTAAACATTAGGGGAAGCTGGGTGAGGGAATATGAAAATCCTCCATACTATTTTCAGTTTTCTGTCTCAAATTATTGCAAAATAAAAGGTTTTTTTGTTTGTTTGGACCACGTGGCTTGCGGGATCTTCGTTCCCCGACCAGGGATTGAACCCTGGCCCTCCATAGTAAAAGCATGGAGTCCTAACCCCTCCAAGGAATTCCCCAAAAAGGTGTTGTTGTTGTTGTTTTTAAGTACATACTATGTTAAAACGTCATCTTACATCCAAAGCTGATCTGTCCCAGGTAATTGCTGAGGTTCCCCAGGAACGATGTACGTGAGTGCCAAGTCTCTCAGGCATGTCCGATTCTTTGCAACCCTTTGGGCTCTAAACTACCAGGCTCTTCTGTCCATGGGATTTTCCAGGCAACAATACTGGAGTGGGTTGCCATGCCCTCCTCCAGGGGATCTTCCCAACCCAGGGGTCGAACCCACGACTCCTGTGTCTCCTGCATTGCAGGAGGACTCTTTACCCACTGAGCCATCAAGGAAGCCGCAGTAACGATGTGGATTTATAAATCACACGAGAGCTCAACCCTAGTGGATGTGTGAGTTGGTGTCCGGGATCCTCTTGCCCCTTTTTCTACATCAGCCAGTAGGTTTGGCTACAATTCCCAGGCTTTGGGCTTTGTTGAACTAGACAATGGAAGAGGAAGGGGAAGCGAACAGCTTCTGGGGTGGAAGCTGTCTTCCTGTGTTCCTCTAAGCTCCTTTCTGCTCTGGCTTTCTAGCTCTCGAACCCCCAAGGACACTCTTTCACCGTGTCCAGAAGACTACAGGATGATAGCGTGTAGGCTGGACGGGTAACGCCTGTTTATGCCCTTGGAATTTTTCAAACCATCTCCATGCTTACAAATCTGAGCTTTTATGTCACATTTGTGGGGAAATAAGCAAGCAGCTGCCAGCCGGTAGCAAGACTCTTCATGTTCAGAAGCTCCTCCACGTAAGCAGCACATTAAGTCCTGAAAGGTTTTCTTAAGACTACTGTTTGTCCTTTCAGTTGCCTGGGAGGGGTATACCGTTTGCAGCCCTCAGGTTTATATACTTCCACCAAACTAGAGGGTTTCAAAGCCAAGCCTGTGCTGCTCCTCTGAGCTGGTGTCTGTCCTCCCAGGCGTATTTTCCCAACACATTTCCCAGGGCTTTTCTACGGCTGCAGTGCATTGAGAGGGAGGCCACCTGCAAGGACTACAAGACTCTCCCCAGCTGTTTCACAGCCACCACCCCACCCCACTTTGAAGACAGGGAAATTCAAAGGGGCCTCGTACGGAGGAAGTATCCGTGGCCAGGGGCCAGCGTTTCATCACTCCAGCCTCCAAGTCTTCAAAGTCCTGGCAGGCTCCTGGGGGGAGGCTGGGAGGCTGTCCATATGGAACCTCCCAGCCTGGACGCTCTCAGGCCTTTGGGTTTCGTTCATCACGCGACCCGTCTCTTGCTGGTTATCATCGGCTGTTGAGCTGAGGCAGCTTCAGACGCTGCCTTTTAGAACCTTTCCTAAAGCTGAATGACTTGGTCCATGCCCAAAGCCAACGACATTCAGGATTTTTTCACCACTTTCCATTTTTTAAAAATTACCTCTCGCTTGTAATTCACACTCGTAAACTGCTCGTGGACACGACATGGGGTTGCAAATGTTCATTAGATACCTCCGGCTCAGCACAAGCAGAGCAGGCACACTGCAAACCAAGGCAACTGCGGCCAGGACCCTGACCCTGGTTGCTGGGGGCGAGCAGAGCCTTCTCGGGAGAGCACAGCTTTGCTGTAACCACGGAGAGGGCATCTGTATCTCCCCCAAAGAACAAGGAGATTCCAAAGCTGGTGCTTGGTACACTGTTTCCAGAATCAGCAGTAGCAGGAGGTGGACACAGTGATGTGGAAGGTTTGGGCAGAAATCTATTTATCTACATAATTAAAAAATAATAATCAGGGGCTTCCCCAGCAGTCCAGGGGGTTATACTCTAGGCTTCAATGCAGAGGCATGCGTGCATGCTGAGTCGCTTCAGCGACCCCATGGACTGCAGCCCGCCAGGCTCCTCCGTCCATGGGATTCTCCAGGCAAGAATACTGGAGTGGGTTGCCGTGCCCTCCTCCAGGGGATCTTTCCCAACCCAGGGACTAAACCATCCTCTCTTATGTCTCCCCAGTGCAAGGGGTGCAGCTTCAGTTCCTAGTCTGGGAACTAAGATTCCATATGCTGCGCAGCCCAGCCAATAAGTTAAAAAATAAGGCCTAATTAAGGTAAGTAATTTTTTTTTAATAGAAATAATCAAAGATTGGTTCAGAAATTTTTTAAAGGGTTACATTGTTTAGACGTTTACTCTGTGTCAAGCACACGCATCACCTCATTGAATTCTGAGAACGATGCCACATTACAGATGTTATTGCTCCCAGATGACAGGCTAGGAAACCAAGATACTGGTAAAGGAACTTCTTCAGAGTTGCACAGCTAATTAGGGGCAACACTGAGACTCAAACCTGGGTCTCTGACGGCAGAATTCAACCACCAAGGCCCCTCAGGCTCAGGGGCCTTGGGTTCAATCCCTGGTTGACGAACCAAGATCCCAGGTGCCACCTGGACACAGCCAAAAAAAAAGAAAGAAACATTCTCTTCCATGCACCAAAGCCACTAATATGCATCATAGACATTATGACAGGATTAAAAAAAACAACAAATAAATAAATAGTGGAGAAATGAGTGTGCTTCTCTCCTTAGGAGTATGACCCTTTTCCTCCGACACTCTCACCCAGGAGTGCTGGCCTGGGAGCCCTGGGTCTCCCCCTGTGGTTATCTCTCTAGACAGCCTGACCCCACACC
The DNA here is from genome assembly GCF_023091745.1 of Budorcas taxicolor. Classification (NCBI taxonomy): domain Eukaryota; kingdom Metazoa; phylum Chordata; class Mammalia; order Artiodactyla; family Bovidae; genus Budorcas; species Budorcas taxicolor. Next base: position 30,433,407 of record NC_068921.1, on the reverse strand, counting down.
TGAAGAATCCTCACATACTAAAAAAAGAAAGATACCAGAACACATTTGCTGACAAACAAAAGGATAGAAGAAAGAAAAACAAACCCACACAACTGGAAGCTGATGGTGGCCCTCAACCGGGGGCGATGTGGCCCCCAGGAGACATTTGGTAATGTCAGAGGGTATTCTTCATTGCCAGAGTGGTGTGTCCATTGCAGAGTGGGAACCACTGGGTAGCAGTCAAGAGGCTAATAATCAATTCTACAGAGCACGAGGGGCGGGGGAGTCCCCATTGCCCTACCCCCCCCACCCCCCCACCCCCCAGCCCCCACCCCCCCACCCCCACCGTCCAGCCCTCAATGACAATGGTCTGGGGGAGGTGGGGCCCCAGCGAAAGGAGCAGCGGGGGAGGATGAAGGGGCCCCACTACTCTCATCAGGAAGCTGGAAGCTGGGTCAAACGGCAGCTCACTGGTAGGAGGTATGAGGGAAGGGAGGTGACCACTCACACTCATGCTCCTTTTACCTGGCTAATTCGTGCATCTACTGATTGTCAGAACTGCCAGCCTCCTCTCCCCAATAAACAACATGTTGGAAGCCTTTGCAAATTCAAAATACTGCCTGACAAGCTAGGCGCGTGATCTGACCAAGCGATTTTCCTCTGTGCAGCTGTGTATCTCAGGGGGTCCATGGGAAAGAAAAGCGGCATCGACAAGGTCGCAGGGGCCCCAGCAGGTGACAACGCCAGTGAAGAACGTTACCGTCAGAGGAGGAGAGGGGCCCTGAAGGGTGGTCAGGAATCCTGGTCCCCACTTACGTGAGCAGAACAAGTAATCACGCTCTGCAGCGGGGAGGGAGGTGAAGGCAGAGCTACGACCCAATACTGCTGCAAACATATCTCCTCCACTCAAGGAACTAAAACGAGACGTGAGTCACATTCACTTTACGAGAAGCTGAAGGTCAGAGTTCTGCCAGGGCTTCCCTGTTGGCTCAGAGGGTAAAGTGTCTGCCTGAAATGTGGGGGACCTGGGTTCGATCCCCGGGTCAGGAAGATCCCCTGGAGAAGGAAATGGCAACCCGCTCTGGTATTCTTCCCTGGAAAATGCCATGGACAGAGGCATCTGGTAGGCTACAGTCAATGGCAACTTCACTCCTGCCAGGAAGGAACCAGCCTGCAGTCAGACACAGCTGGTTCTGAGTTCCAGCCTTGAGACGCTCTCGCCGTGTGACTGCAGCCAGGAAGCAATCTCTCTGGGCCTCCTGGGTCTCTCGTCTGCAGCAGGACTAATTATCAGCCACTCCTGAGGTGTGATGTGTGGAACAAGGCACGCGCTGGTGCTGGGCGCAGAGCGGAGGAAATACCGTGTTCTGCCCTCTCTGCCTGCTCCCTGCACTGGCACGGGTGACGGAGACTGTTTTTCCCTGTGTGTGACTGGGAGAAGGGACCCTGGCCAAGGCTTTTTATTAAATGGAATTTACCTCGATGAATCATTCCATGCGAGATGTCCAGATAAGCAAGCTTGTCTCTAACAAGCATTTGTGAGTCTAGGACCCAGAAGACGACTCCTTGAGACACACTTACAATCGACACAGAAGCAGATAGAGCCTGAAGCTAATGAAAATGAAACTTCAGGCCTCTCACTTTCCAGCCCCCAGTGGAGGCCCAGGCAGCAGCCCCAGCCACACATTCATGGTCATTTGCTTCTGTAAACTTGGCAGTGGTGAGATACTATGACCTTAATCGCTTAAGATAGCTGCTTCTTTCTACTCTGACTGCTCTTTGGCCATAGTCCTCCTTTTTTTGGGTGACTCTGGAGTGGCCACGTATATTCTGGGTCTGGCAGAGAGGAACCTGAGCTAAAGATACCTTTACTTTGGCTTAAGATAGATTTATAAATTTACAAACTGTATTTATAGTTGAGTTACTGAAAGCTGCTCTAGGGTAGGGAAGGTTCCAGGCATGCTCCTGCGGCTCCCTCCCCCCAGCCCCCCAGCCTGCAAGGAGATGGGAAGGCTCAGATCCAGAGGGCGGGTCGCAATTCGAGCATGTCCTGCGGGGTCTGGCACCAGAACTATTCTGGGTGGGGAGGAGAAGCAAGATTGGAAACGGAGCCAGAAGAGACCAGTCTGAAGCTAGTCTGGAGGAAATCGTTCCAATCGTCAAGCTCGTATAATTGTAGGCACACTGTAAGCTGATTAAGTGCTCAACAATAAAGTTCTCTCCTTTCAAGAAGATGAGTCTATCAAAGAATACACACCCTCAAAATGCAAGTTTAAAGGATTTTAGAGGTGTGTCAAGCAAGCAATAAGTATTTTTATGAATTTTGTGATACTTCAAAAAAATAGGTGTTTCCTGTTAATATTTGGCTGTGCCCAGTCTTAGTTGCAGCAGGCAGGATCTTTGATCTTCATTGCAGAATGTGGTATCTAGATCCCTGACCAGGGATCAAACCCAGGCCCCCTGCACTGGGAGCCTGGAGTCTTAACCACTGGACCACCAGGGAAGTCCCCTCTGATACTGTGATACCTAGTTTTCTCTCTAATTTTCTATTCTCTTCAAAAGGGCCTCTCAAACTGTAAAAGCTTCAGGCCCTACAAAAACTGGATCCATCCATTTAGATCACATACTTTCATCTTTTTTGAAGAGAGCAGAGTGAAGGAAAAGTGAAGAGGGAGTTAACTAAATGTCCTGCAATAACTATATCCCAGTGATACAGTGGACCTAGAACCCTGGACATTTCCTTGTGTATTTGTTCCTTCTGAAGAGAGTTAAGGAAAATATCAATTTAAGGCTCCAGATTGCATCAGTGGATTTTCTTTCCGTCTGTACTGACTTCCCTGGTGGCTCAGACGGTAAAGCGTCTGCCTCCAATGAGGGAGACCCAGGTTCAATTGCTGGGTTGGGAAGATCTCCGGGAGAAGGGGATGGCAACCCACTCCCGTATTCTTGCCTCCCCCCCAACCCCCCAAAAAAGAGGCTCACAGAAATATTTAGGGACTTCCCTGGTGGCTCAGAGGTTAAAGCGTCTGCCTCCAATGCTGGAGACCCGGGTTTGATCCCTGGGTAGGGAAGATACCCTGGAGAAGGAAATGGCAACCCACTCCAGTACTCTTGCCTGGGGAATCCCATGGACGGAGGAGCCTGGTAGGCTACAGTCCATGGGGTCACAAAGAGTCAGACACGACTGAGTGACTTCATTTGAGTCTGTATCACACAGTGTTTCGGAAATTACTTTATATATAATGTGAAATAAAATAGGTAGTTTTTGTTTGTTTGTTTGTTTAAAGTGTCAGTTTCTGCTGGGGCCTTTTATCTCTATATAGCTTTCCCTCCAGCCAAGATTCTAAACTCTTCATTCACTCCCACCATTGTCGCCTCTAGGCGAAAATCAGACAAACTCAGCTTGGTAATTCCAGTATCTGAGAGCGAAAGTAACATGAGACAAGCTCCAGAAAGTGAAAGAACTTCTTTCTAAATTCAAAGGACTGAACAAGGAAACATTCAGGTGGGCAAGAGTCTTTGCAGTGTGTGGTGCAACCGCAGGGAGATTTAAAGGAGCCACGCTGGGGATGCTGGCTGGCACGTTGCTGAAAACTCCAGAAGCGCCCAGGGGCTCCCCGTTCCCCTCCCCAGCCCTCTCCTCCCCGAACTCCACCCGCCCAGGAGCAGGAATTCCAGAAGGAACAGATGAGGGGGGGATTTCTGCTCCTAAAGGATTCGGTCCTTTACCTCCGGCGCCAGCGCCAGAATGGCCCGCCTCGCCCGCCCCGCGGTGTAGCGTCCTGGGAGTAGAGCAAACCCGGCGGGTATTTTTGGTTCTCTTCCTTTCCTTGGATATACCTTCCGTTGCAGTCTTTCTTTCTTTCTTTTCTTTTTAATAAAAACAGAGCTTGTGTCTTTAAAACCTTCATTTTTTTTTTCCCCTCTCCCCGGTAGTAAGCATTAGTTAATGCTGGCCAGCCGGCTTCTGTGTCTCAGCACCACGTGACTGGGGCACGTGACTTGGAGCGGGCAGCGGTGGTGGTTCCTTGCAGTTGAATTTAAAAAAAAGATCAAGCTTATTACTGCACGAAAAAGCCTGGGCTGCTCTTCGGGGCAATGTGATGCCCGGGCGGGTTACACAACGCACGGCTGCGCTGGGAGGCGTTTTCTAAAGAACACAGGACGAACACGGGTTTTATGGTTTCCAGAGCAGCAAGAGTCCATTTTCTGCTCGGAAAATGTAGGGTGAGCCTGAAGCAGGAACGCGCCCAGTTTCTCCCGAGCCACGTTCATCCTTTACTGGCGTGAGGCAGGAGGACCGCGGGGCACACAGATAACACAGGAAAAGAGGAAACCCAGTCCCCTCCTCACTGAAGATTCAGGATTGACTAAGTTGCCTTTCTCCCTCCTGGGAAAGTCTTCAAAATATGCTCTCCTCTATTTATATAGGGCTTTCTTGGTGGCTCACAAGGTAAAGAATCCGCCTCAATGTGGGAGACCTGGGTTCGATCCCTGGGTTGGGAAGATTCCCTGGACAAGGGAACGGCTACCCACTCCAGGGTTCTGGCCTGGAGAATCCCATGGACAGAGGAACCTGGAGGGGATGGGGGGAGGGGGGTTATAGTCCATGGGGTCATAAAGAGTCGGACACGACTAAGCAACTAAGCACAGCATTTATAAAGAATAAAAACTAGAAATGACATTTGGAAATTCAAATTTTAAATGATGTGTTCATTTCACGTTCCCCCTCAACCACCACCCCCCGCCCCGAAGATTGCTAGAACCTTAGCAGTTAAATTCTGGTTCAGCACATCCCGCGAAGGAGAGAGCCCAAGAAAGATTAGGCTTTCTATAGGTAGGAAGAGCTGGACGGGCCCTTTGCAGGTCTGGCTGTAGGTGAGCCTGGATGCAAATATATGCAACTTGCCTCCAAAGGGCCCCGCCCCTGCCCCTGCCCCTGCCCGGAAGGTGCCGCCCCGACTGTCCCCATCTCCTACTGTCCTCCCCGGATGCCCCTATCTGAAGATGCCCTGCAACATTTTGCTTCTCTCATCTCTAGGGTAGTCTTTCAGTGATGACTCAGTTACAGGAGAGAGAGAGAAGGGAGGAACAATAACCTTGGTTCTCGCCAGCCCAAAGCCTTCTCGGAATGGTGCTGCCAGAGCCACAGAGGAGAACCACAGTCACTTTCCCACCCAGGCCTGTTCTGGAACAAGAGGCAAGCCCTTCCCCAGCTCAGGCCAGACTTCAGTGATGCATTCATTCCACCGATGTGGATGGGGTGACTCCTCTGCCTGGCACTATTCCAGGTGCTGAGAAAGCAGGAATGGGCAGGCAGACAGATCCCCGCTGCCTGGAGCCTGGCCCCAGTGAGGGCAGGTGGTCTCCCAGAGGCCAAACCCAGGAGTCCTGGTGGGGCCTCCTGCCGCACCGCCAGTGCTGAGACCAACAGAGACCCTGGCAACGGATGCTTCCGAAATCAGAGCTGCATGTTTGCCGACAGGTTGGTGTGATCCCGTTTCCTAGACACCTTCCAAGCCGGCACCGAGGAATCTTTGCTCAGTTTCTGATTCTGGTGGTCAAGAGTCTATGTAGTCTCATTATGGCTCGAAGCAGGACTTCTGGGGAGTGATGGCTCCCCGAGCTGTAATCAAAGCACTGTGCTACAGCCAGGCAAGCCTCGAAACCTTCCCCTCCCTGCTTCCCCACAGTCCTCCTTCACAGGACACCTGGGCACCTCTGGTGGGAGCTGCCTGAGAGGCCAGCTGGTCCAGAGTGCCCAGGGCCAAGGAGCAGCCTCGGGTAGCCTTCCAAAGGACAGGATACCAACGCTGCTGGTATTCCTCCATGAGAGATGGGTATGAGCCTCCCGACTTGTCAGACCCAAGGTGGATCTGAGAACCAAAGTATGTTCTGAAACTGGCAGAGCTTCCAACATCCTGAAAAAGAACTGGCCAGGGAACAGGTGGGAGAACCTGAGGGAAAGGATGAGCTATTATGTTCTTAGCAAAATCTTGATTGGACTCTTATGGACACTCAGTGAGCACTCTTCTCTAGAACTGGACCCTGTGTATCTGGAGGTTCCACATCCTTGGACCTAACCAACTGTGGATCCAAAATACTCACACACACACACACACACAAACTCCAGAGACTTCCCTGGTGGCCTGGTGGCCTAGTGGCCAAGACTCCGCACTCTCAATGCAGGGGGCCTGGGTTCTGTCCCTGGTCAGGGAACTAGATCCCATATGCCGCAACTAAGAGTTTACATGCTACAACTAAGACCCAGTGCAGCCAAATAAATAAATAAATATATATATATATATTCTATCCTTCTATAATAAATAAATATATATATATATATATATATTCTATCCTTCTATAAAGCTTGTCAGTTGGCACTGGTGGTAAAGAACCCACCTGCCAGCGCAAGAGACATAAAACACGTAGGTTTGATCCCTCGGTCAGGAAGATCCCCTGAAGAAGGGCACAGCAACCCACTCCATGTGGGTTGAAAAGTATGCTTGCCTGGAAAATCCTGTGGACAGAGGGGCCTGGTGGGCTACAGTCCATAGGGTCGCTAAGAGTCGGACATGACTGAGATGACATAAAGCTTATACTTAATAAGTCTAAACAAACAGGGTCTTTTGAGCTGCTTGAATGGGATAGCCCTCATTTGGAAAAGCCACAGGCCTCCTTGGAAGAAGTTAAGCCGGTGGTTAGAATGGCCAAGAACTGCTTTCTGGATTGACAGATGACAGTCACCATCAATAATTCATAAACTTATGAATGGGTTAGGAATGGGAGCTTTCTATTGCAGCTCCCCAGCAAACTTGGGCCCGGTTTCCTCCTTCAACAAGTCAGGCCTCAAGGAGGCTGAAAAGTCATTAGAAAAAACTGAGATGACAAAACCCTGTCAAGCAAGAGTGCTTACTTAGCTTTGTGCTTGTCATTAACAAATGTTTGATTTCCTGGGTGCCGTTATTATTATTATTATTATTGCTTTCTGGATAGCCCACTGATACAGCAGTCACATTTTCCATGTCCCAAATTAGGAACTTCTGGTGTTAGATTTGTATGGTTTACTCAGGCAGAAAGCAAGATAGATTATTTCAATCCCAAACTGTCTGGAAAATTCCAGGCTGTAGCCCTTCCTATGGGCCCACCATTGACAGACACTCTGACTTAATGATGAAACTTACCCAAGTTCCCTTGTCTTTAGGGGTATGTGAAGGGAATGGTTCATCCAGCTAACACAATTCTCTTGAGGCCTCTTGTGGTGTGTACGGGCACCAGGGGAAGCCCGGGGTATTATGGTGGCAGCGAGGGGGCATCTCAATTGGAGGGCTGGGCCAGGGAAAGCTGCTGACTGGAAGACAACTGGATATTGAAGGACAAGTGCAATTCACGAGATGAAGCGAAGGACAGCAGCCCAAGATGAGGCATCCACATGGGTATGCCAGGCACGGACAGTCCTACAGGGCTGAGAGGCTCCCATCCCAGGCTGCAGTCCTTGGTGGGGCCACCAAGTATAACAGAATTCTCAACACAACGTGCTCAATCAACTACACTTCGATTGAAAAAAAAAAACAAAATTCCACAAGGACTTCCCTGGTGGTCCAGTGGTTAAGAATCCATCTGCCAACGCAGGGGACATGGAAGATTCTACCTGCCATGGGGCCACTAAGCCCGTGAGCCGCAACTACTGAGCTGGAGTGCCCCAGGGCCCGCGCTCCTCACCGCTTGAAGAGTTGTGCCACAAGCAGCAACCAAGACCCAGTGCAGCCAAAACATTAATAAATAAATAAGTAAAAAATTTTAAACCCACGTAATTCTCAACTTTCATGTTGTGCTTTTTTTTTTTCAGTCAACACTCCTTAAATTATGACACTGAACTCTCACAGGTATGGTCTGCCACCACATAGGTCATTCTGAGACCATCACCCACCCTAGTTATGTTGGTAAGTCTCAGAGTTGCAGCCTCCCAATTTGATATGGGATTCTGATATGTGGCCGAAACTCACCTTTCACCCCATCTGGAATACTCTCTAGCTGCACAGGACAGAGTGGCAGGTGCCAGCGCTGGAGCGGAAAGTTGGGGACCAATTTCAGAGAGCCTCCTAGGCCACGCCAACAGGTTGCCACAGGTCTCATAAGAAAGAACTGTCTGTATGTTATCAAAATGTTCCATTTTCAGCTTGATGCAAAAAGGACATATTCACACCTGAATACTCATTGTTGAAAGGGATTTGCCAACTGCTCCCCCGCACACCCCCTACCCACCCCTGGACAGTGCACAGGGAGACATCGGTGGACACATTGTTACTAAAACCCCACAGAAATGAAAGACGGTTATACACCGCTTCATCAGCTTTCATCTAAACTCATAGAATAGGGTTCTTGTTCCCTTGAGTCTTAAATTTTACCTTTGGCTCCCTTATGTACCTAGGTTGAAATCCCAGGCGGAGAGGTCTTGTTCAAGGGCGGAACTCGCTTCTCAAGTCTCAGTTCCAAGATAAATATGTCTTTCCTGCCATGCAGTTAGCTTCCAGAAACACAGCCGTGAGGAAAAGCCTTCATGCACTGCAACAACAGAGGTGCGATCGAACTTCCAAAGGGGATCAACTGCATCGTGTTAGGAAAAGTGTAGAAAAAGAAAAGCGTCTCTAAAAGAAAATCTGAAATACCCCACCACCCAAATTCATCTTAGGGAGAAGGAGGAGAAATGGAGGGGTTTCATGGAGCACCACGTTTGTTCTAGCAGGCCGTCTGTTCACATTGTGCTGGGAAGGGAGTGTGTGAACTTGCGTCCAGCCGTGTCCAAATCTACTCTTTGTAAATAAGACAACCAACACTCAGGATTCTAGTTACCATCACACCTCCAGGGCAGAAAAGGTACTGAAACATTTAAGAAAAAAAGAATTTACCTGCAATGCAGGAGACCTGAGTTCCAGAAGATCCTCCGGACAAAAGAATGGCAACCCACTCCAGTATTCTTGCCTGGGAAATCCCATGGACAGAGGAGCCTGGTGGGTACAGTCCATGGGGTCACAAAGAGTTGGACGTGACTGAACAACTTTCATGTAATAATCACACGCTAATTTTATTCATGTTTCTTAGATCATGTCTTTCAGGAAAAAGTTAAAGACCAGGACCCTAGAAACAGACGACTTGTTGCAAATTCTAGTGGAGTCTTTCTGTTCCACGACCTTGGGTAAAGTAAGTGACCTCTCTAAGCCTCTTGTTTCCTCAGCTGTAAAACAGAGGTGGTAAGTAGCACCTACCCCTTCTCTGGTGGTTCAGTGGCTAAGACTCCCAATGCAGGGGACCCGGGTACAATCCCTGGTCAGGGAACTAGATACCGTGCAGCTAAGAGTTTGCATGCCAAAACTAAAAGATCCCTTGTGTTGCAGCTAAGACTTGGCACAGCCAAATAAATAAATAAATATTACAATAAAAAAAAAAACAAAACAAACTGTGGTAAGGGTTAAGTGAGTCATTCCACAGGAAAATTCAGGACTTATATTGGCAGATACTAAATAGCCAATAAATATTAGCACTTATCATGGTTTGATTATTTCCACCAGGAGTCAGAGTCTCGGGTCCTGCCTGGGACATGCTAGTTTGCTTTGCAAAGACATACTCCTGCCCTGTAGCTAAAATTTCTGCCTCTCACCTCAGCTAACACCTTTAAATGCATGTTTCTAAGGGCTTCAGCAAGAGGGTGAGGATGAGTCAGCTACCAAACCTCAAATTAAAGTCAGGGGCAGCTTCTCCATATTTAAAAAGCAGCACTTGTACTATGAAATAATATGGATTCTTAAGGAAGAACCATGCTGCTGCTGCTGCTAAGTCACTTCAGTCGTGTCTGACTCTGTGCGACCCCACAGACGGCAGCCCACCAGGCTCCCCCGTCCCTGGGATTCTCCAGGCAAGAATACTGGCGTGGGTTGCCATTTCCTTCTCCAGTGCATGAAAGTGAAAAGTGAAAGTGAAGTCGCTCAGTCGTGTCTGACTTTTAGCGACCCCATGGACTGCAGCCTACCAGGCTCCTTCGTCCATGGGATTTTCCAGGCAAGAGTACTGGAGTGGGGTGCCTGCCAGGATCATTCCAAATCCGACTTCAATAGAGATTTGTCAAGCGGAGATGCAACATACATCACCATTCAAAGTCCCCAAAGTCACACTTTGGGTTTCCCTGTTGGCTCAACAGTAAAGAATCCACCTGCCAATGCAGGAGATAGGGGTTCGATCCATGATCTGGGAAGATCCCATGTGCCACAGAGCAACTAAGCCACATCTGTGGAGACCAGGCTTCACAAGCACTGAAGCGCACACACCCTAGAGCCAGGGCTCCATAATGAGAGAGGCCGCTGCAATGAGAAGCCTGCACACCCTAACTAGAGGGTAGAGAGTGAGCCCCACTTGCTGCAACTGGAGAAAAGCCCACACGGCAACAAAGACCCAGCCTGGCCAAAAAGAAGCAACTACAAACAGACAACAAAAAAGGATTTTTTTAAGTCACCCTTTGCTGAAACTTCAAATTGCTAAGGACTAGATTGATACTATCTTTCTAAAAATAGAAATCCCAGGGAAAAACTGAACAAAATTTAAAAAAAAAACACGCCTTACAAAGGAAAACCCAGCTCCTTCTAGTTCGTAGCTGTCCAGGCTTGCTTAACACTGAAGTACTGTTTAAGAAAAAAAAAAGCCAAATCAGGTTTCATGAACTAATCTTCGTGGTTTATAAAAAGGCAATCATTCAGTTTATTAAACAGTGAGTAGCTGGATTTCCAATTTTAAATGCTGCTGCTCTGAATAATTAACATGGAAGGAAAAGTTGAGACAAATCCTGAACTTTTTTCTGGGCTCCCTTGCCCTTGTTTGCTTGCAGTGAGGCTCTATTTAATACCTTCAGCATTTGCTCTTGCCTTGAAGCAATAGACAAGTATGTGCTGCTCTGTTCTAAATATGGGAACAGCGAGTACAAACAGAAGATTGAAGATTGCTTTGAAGCTGATGTTGCCAGTGCAGAGCCTTCCCCAAGTGCTGGGAGCAGGCAGCCGGGCCCTGCAGAGGGAGAGAGCTCCCTGCTTTTAACTGTAACATATTAATTCCAGGCGGTATCTGGTTAGACCAAAGGTCAAGAATCTGATTTTCACCTTAGTGCTCATCGGACTCTCATGGGAATCCTGAGAGTGGCTGAATAAGTGCTATAATATAACTAATAATTAATAATGATGATAATGTCCCAAGATTCTTGTTTGAGTGCTTTCTGTCTCCCAAACGGATGCTGGGAAAGACTGAAGGCAAAAGGAGAAGGGGGGTGGCAGAGGTTAAGATGGTTAGATAGCTTCACTGACTCAATGGATATGAATTTGAGCAAATTCCGGGAGATAGTGGAGGAGAGAGGAGACTGGCGTGCTGCAGTCCATGGGGTCGCAGAGAGACAGACTTGACTTAGAGACTGAACGGCAACAACAATCTCCCAAAGGTTTCAAATCACTTCACAGACCAATTGTTTCACCTCCTGTTGGCCTGTAACCGACGCAGGCATAGAAAACTGCCCCACCGTAGAGAAGACAGGGACGCTAAGCCTGTTTAAGCATGAAGAAAGATACCCACTGAAAATTTAAGTGTAAATTTTAGGTAGGCAGGTTATAATTATCACCCATTGTAAGTCAGGCCAAGAAATGGCATTTAATACTCTTCTCTTTTGAAAAGCACCCAGGCAGCTTTCCTGACCATAAACAGACCTCAAATCTTCATCTCCTCTAACTTAAGTTTTCTCAGCCTTGGCACTATTGACATTTGGGACTGGATCATTTTCTGTTGTGGGGTGAAGTGGCATCTTGGGCACTGTAGGGGTTTAGCAATATCCCTGGCCTCTATCCACAGATGCCAGTAACACATACACACACACAGTTGTGACAACTGACTCTGTCTCCGTGCATGCATGTACAGTCGCTCAGTTATGTCCGACTCCTTGCGACTCTTTGGACCATAGCATGCCAGGCTCCTTTGTCCATGGGATTCTGAAGGAAAGAATACTGGAAATGGTTGCCATGCCCTCCTCCAGGGAATCTTCTTGACCCATGGATCGAACCCAAGTTTCCTGTGTCTCCTGCATCACAGGGGGATTCTTTACCCGCTGAGCCATCGTGGAAGTCAGACATTGCCAAATGTCTCCGGGGGATGAAGTCGTCCTCAGTTAAGAACCACACAGCTCTAAGTCAGTACGTTTGCAAGGGAGGTTAGAAGCTCCTGAATTACCAGGACCTTCTATTCCCACAGACTGCTTGAAGGATTCCTTGTGGAAGAGAGACACTTGCTTTTAGGATTCAGAGAAACTTGAATTATGAAACAGGACTTTGATTATGAAACAGGGACTTGAAATTAGGTCTCCCATCCCCCCTCCAAATTAAAGAAAATACACAACCCTAGACGATCAAATGCACCCCCCCGCCCCCGGCCCTGCATAGCAAGGGACCTCGTCCTGGCATGTGATTTCCCCCAAAGGGCTGTCTGTTGTAGGTTATAACAGGACAGTGCTCCAACGTCCAGACATCCACAGCTCCCACCCAGCTTTTAAACTTCACAGTCTCTGTCAAGCTGCAGAACTGCACCTGCATTCAATCACCTGAAGACACTGTGGTAACAGCAGCCCCCTCTCTGACCATGACCCCTGGCTGGGGCTCCTCATATGCCCCCATGGCACCCACAAAACTTCCTGGGACCTCAGCTCCAGGAGGGTTCCCTTACCGCCTGATCCACATGCCCTCCACAGCCCAGACAGTGGGGACTTCAAACCTTCTCATTGTATTGGGTTGGCCAAAGAGTTCATTGGATTAGGGATTCTACTATTCAATAAACGCCTTTCCTTCTTACTTAAAACCAAATGACGTTTTTGGCCAACCCAAGAGTCTATATCATGAACCCCCACCCAGCTCACGTCTACACAAATATATTTTATACTTCTTAAACTTTTTATCTTGAACTAATTTTAAACTTACAGAAAATTTGTGAAAATAGTACAGATTCCCATATATCCGTTGCTATGATCTGAATGCTGTGCTCCTACCCCCGCCCCCGCCCCCAACTTCATGTGTTGAAACCCTCTGCACAATGTGATGGTATTAAGAGGTGAGGTTTTGGGAGGTGATCAGGTCATGAGGGTGGGGGGCTTCATGAATGAAATTCAGTTCAGTTCAGTCGCTCAGTCGTGTCCGACTCTTTGTGACCCCATGAATCGCAGCATGCCAGGCCTCCCTGCCCATCACCAACTCCCGGAGTTCACTCAAACTCGTGTCCATCAAGTCAGTGATGCCATCCAGCCATCTCATCCTCTGTCGTCCCCTTTTCCTCCTCGCCCCAATCCCTCCCAGCATCAGAGTCTTTTCCAATGAGTCAACTCTTCACATGAGGTGCCCAAAGTACTGGAGTTTCAGCTTTAGCATCAGTCTTTCCAAAGAACACCCAGGGCTGATCTCCTTTAGAATGGACTGGTTGGATCTCCTTGCAGTCCAAGGGACTCTCAAGAGTCTTCTCCAACACCACAGTTCAAAAGCATCGATTCTTCAGCCCTCAGCTTTCTTCACAGTCCAACTCTCACATCCATATATGAATGGATCCACAGAAAAAACCATAGCCTTGACTAGACGGACCTTTGTTGGCAAAGTAATGTCTCTGCTTTTCAATATGCTATCTAGATTGGTCATAACTTTCCTTCCAAGGAGTAAGTGTCTTTTAAATTAGTATCTTATAAAAGAGGCTGGAGGGCTCCCTGGCCCCCAAGACACAGCAAAAAGGCAGCATCTGTGAACCAGGAAGCAGGCTATCACCAGACACACAATCTGTCAGCACCATGATTTTGGATTTCCAACCTCCAGAACGGTCAGAAATACATGTCTGTTGTTTACAACCCAGCCAAAACAGACTGGCTCCCCCTGGAAGAGATCCTCACCCAGCTTCTCCAAGTGTTAACATCTAATCGAACCACACTGCAATTGTCAAAACTGTCACCTGCAAACCCAGCTGGGGTCCTGGGGGAAAATAAGATGGAATCTACATAATAAGGCCTAACCTCTTCTTTCATGCTTAATGTAGTTTCACTTGCCTGTGTCCAGCCATTTGCAGGGGGCTTGCACCTGAAGAGTTGCACGAGAGCTCCTAGTGAAGGCCGGCTGCTGTCAGACACCTCTGCTCCTGGCCACGTGCAGAAGCACCCTGAAGGCTACCATGATTCAAGATAGTGGAGGTGGCCTTGGGCAGAGGCTACAGGCCACAGCTGCACATGGGCAAGCCTTCCCAACCCCGACCACCCCCACTTCCCCTAGAGACCCTATAAAGCAGCCCCACCCCATGGCCTGCCGGCAGAGTACATCCTCTAGAGCCCACGTTCCCACCTCCCTGTTCCCTGATCAAAGGATAAAACTCCTTGGCTTCTGAGCTGAACTTGGTGTTGTTCTATTGGCTGGAATGACCCAGCCAGGACCCTTGGGCCAGGAGGACTCTTGCTGTGGACGGTCTTGGGAGAGAGTAGGTAACAAAACCAGGAAATTAACATCTGTGCAATACTGTTAACTAAACCAAAGGCCCTGGTGGCTCAAACAGTTAAAAAATCCAGCTGCAATGCAGAAAACCCATGTTCCATCCCTGGATGGGAAAGATACCCTGGAGAAGGAAGTGGCAACCCATTCCAGTAGTCTTGCCTAGAGAATTCCATGAACCGAGGAGACCGCTGGCTACAGTCTACAGGGTCTTGAAGAGTCGGATACGACTGAGCAAATAACACAACAAAAAGTCCCCAGGTTTCCACTGACGTCCCTTTTCTGTTCCGGGATCCTGTGAAGGAGCCCACATGGCATTTAGTTGTTTCTCCTCAGTTCCGTGAGTCTGTGACGGCACCTCCACCTTCTCTTGGCTTTTAAGATCTTGAGGCATTTGAATAGTATGGATGAGTTTTTTGTCAAATGTCCCTCAATTTTGGTTTTTCTGATGTCTATGCAGGTTGCCTTGAGGTTATACGTTTCTGGCAAGAATGACACAGGAATGATGCTGTGCTCCCACCCCAAAATACATAAATTTCAGAAAAACATAAATATCAAACAGAAATTCCACAGAACTATATCTTTGCCATGTTAAATACATGCTGAGACTTTTCTATTATTGTTTGAAATGCTGGTTTCACAACCATATTGCTTCACAGCCAGAAAACACTGCCCGAGGCCAGCTTATGTTTGAGGCCCTCTCCTCCTCCTGCCGGTTCTTTCTTGAGTATCTTTCTTCTCTGAGACTCAGCGGCACTGCACTGACCAGGTTTTCTTTCTTAGTCTCTGAAGAGCTCTTCCCTGTACATTTTGGCCTTTTTGCCCCACCCCCACCCCATGTTTACATGGTGGTGATGGGTGTAAACACTGCAAATGTTCTCTGATGATACCTTGCTAGACGTGTTTCCTCCGTGAGTTGACCCACTCCTTCCATTCTGGCTCCACACAGGTGACCCCACCTCTGCTCTCCCATCCAGGCTCTGCCTTCCTGCTGCCTCTAGGACCCAGGTGGGTGCCCTGCCCTCCTTTCGACAGGATCAAAATAACATTTATTCGGGGCTCTCCCCCTCTGATCCTCACCAACTGGATCGCCTTCCCTCCATCCTATGCCTGTCAGCATTATACCCTATTCCTCCTGTCTTATTTTGGCCACAAGCCTGGCTTTCACAGTCTAGCAACTGGGAATGCCACCCGGCTGGTTCCTTTACTATCCCTGTCCTAATCAGGGCATTCTCAATTTAGAGAATACCACTTTAGAGAATACCACAATCACCTAGGGGGCTTCTTAAAAACTGATAGCTGGGGCCCACCCCCAGAGATTGTAATTTGGGATGTCTAGGGTGGGGCCCTCAGACTGGCGTTTCTAGCGAGTTCTCAGGAGAGGGTGATGCTCCTTTGAGAACCACTGCTCTTACCACCCCCAGATAGTAATTCCAGACTCCTGAGCACTTCCGGGACCGGGCGACAGGCACTATCCCACCTCCCCAACCCGGCCAGGAGAAGCTCATAGTAAGCCAGGGTTTCCCAGACATGGAGGGCCCAGTCCATCCTCTTGCCTTCCAAGGACTCCAGTCTCCGCTATTCCACGGGTATTCGCTCCAGATCAGCAGCCCCCAAGGCTTTGTTCTTCTCCAGCTTGCATGCCGCTGTTTCTCCTAGTGCTTGGTGATAGGAAAAGGGCGATTACAACTGCAAGGTTATTAGTCCTGCGTCTGCGAACTAGACGTGCTCAGGAAGCCCCAGGCTCAGAGGAAGCTGTTTTTCCTCTGTGCTCACCGCCCTTTGCACGCTTCTTTTCATTCTGATTTCTAGTACATTCCGTCTTCACCTTGCACACCCTCCCAGACACGCTCAGGCCCATGCACGCGCGCGCACACACACACAGCTACAAGCACTAGTCTACGGCTTTGCCTGCAACTGTTTGCCCAAGAGCCATCTGGTGAGTCTCCGTGAACTTGAAAAAAACCGAGTGAGACCTCGCCCTGTTTTCAGGGACTCGCTGAGTCAGGACAGCGGCTCTCGGGTTCTCTGTGCCCAGCGGTTGGTGCGGGGTGAGGAGGTGGGGGACCCTGGGTGGTGCGAGTTGTTGAGGGGAAGGGGGCAGGCAGCGGGTACCTCTGGGCAGCCCTACACGGGCACACACGTCTTTTAAAATCTTCCGGAAGGGATCACGCCGAGTCCTTGGAAGTGAGACCAAGGACAGGATCGCAAAGGACAGGAGCGTCGGGGGCTCGCGCCCCCTCCCCGCCGGCCGGCGCGGTGAGGTGGGGGGCCGCAGTGCCGGGCCCGGCCGGCAGGGGTCTCCGTCCCGAGCCTGCTGTGGACTCGCCAAATGGAGGCTCCCGGGGCGGAGCGAGGGCGCCCTCGGCGCTTCCGCCCTCACCTTTGAGACACTTGGTGGCCGCACGGGTGCGGCGGGAGCGGGGCGAGGGGCTGGGGGAGTGGGGGTGGAGGGATGGTGCAGTGACCTTGTCACGTGGGGGAGGACTTGCCTTCCTTGCCTCCCGACCTGCCGGCTCCGGTTCAGTAGCTCTACGGGCCGGACGAGCGAGGCCCGGCAACCCAAGGCCAGCGGCCCGCACGGGACCCGGAGCCTGGCAAGCTGCGCCCCGGGTCTTTCCTCATCTTTCCAGACAGTGCCCGGGGCCGAGCCGCTGCCCTGACATCTGTGCCCTTCTGGGAAGTTCTGTTTCCTAACCTGCCTCTTGTGAAAGAGGTCCATTTGCTGGGTAATGACGGGCCGAGGAGGCGCAGGTCGGGCCAGGAGCGATCACTTTATTTCTTCATCTAACAAGTGCCCGTTGGTCATTTCCGGGTGCCAGGCACAGGGTCCCGAGTGAGCAAGGACTCAGACCCTGGCCTCACTACCCAGAAAGCCAAAGAAGTGAGTTTTCGGGAATACCTGAAAACGTATGCTCGGATGGCCCTCAGCATTAAGAGCTGTGGAGTCCTAACCACTGGACCACCAGGGAATTCTCAAGGTTCTCTCTTTATATAGCTTTTATATAGCTCCGTTTTGGCTGTTGTTTTCCTGTGCTCAAATTATCTTTGGGCTCTCTTGTTTGCCTTTTGAGATACGTTTTAAAAATCCAGACTTCCAGGAAAGACTCTCTTTTTCTACATATTAGGTTAACAGAACACTCGCTGTGGGGTTTCAACCTCCAACGTTTCCAGGCAGCAGAAATCTCATCACACAGCCAGAGAAACAGTCACAAATTCCCATGACACACTTTCGGGCCGTATCTCTGCTCTTGGCCCGCTTCATGGCTGTGGGAGGAAAGACAGTGCTCCGGAGATCAGCCGGGAGTCACTTGGAATCCCTCCACACTGATATTTTGTGCCTTCTCCCCCTGAGTGAGAAACGCAGAGTACAAGCACTGTTATGTGTTTTTTTTGTTTGTTTGATTTTATAAAAATACGCAGACCTCTATGTTCCCTGTTCTCTGAGTGCTGTGTTAATATTCAACATTTAGTGCTATAAAAAAGGAAAACTTTGACTCGTTAAAGGACCATACCAGAGTCTTGCTTACTCTTTTGTCTGTTCATACCAGGATAATTCCTGACTGACTACCTAAAGTGCCTGAGCAGTTACAAAGGGATCATTTATTTTCTTTCTCAGCTGTTGAGTGCTAAAATCATTCTCCTTAAAACAGATGCCATGACTTATCTAGAAAGATACTCAGGAAGCAACATTTATGATTATTGACAAGGGTGGTAAGCACATCAGACACGTGAATAAGAGAAATTAGGTACATTCTGCTCATTCTGAGGATGCCCTCAGAGAATGACACACATTTCCCACAACATCAAAGCCCTCTCCTCTAAATCTCATGTATTCCCTTCCATGTTTCAGAAAATGAGCATCGTTCTACAAATGGAATCCCATTATCACCTGTAACACGGAGAAGGTGTTCACATAGAAAAAGCTATTTCAGTAGACTGAATTCAAAGTTGTTTTCAATGACAGGCCGACCTGTGACCACCTCACAAAATTTTGGAGTGGAAACCAAGTCTTCAGTATCAGTGAACGCAACTTCCAGACAATATCCCTGGCAAGTAGCCTCCTCACACTTGAGTGTGAGGAGGTGGCAGCAGGCTTCCAGAGGCAAAGTCTTTGGCAACAGTTCTTCCCTGGGGCCCGAGATTCCGAAGCTCCTCTCCTCTGTGCCCACTCACCTCTCCAGCCTGGCCACGTGCGAAAAGCCTTGCGAATGAAGCAGCTCCTTCAGTGTCTGAGTAGCTCTCAGAGGCTTCTCTCTTTCAGGTTTACAGTGCGTGCGCAGCCGCTCAGGTTCCCATTAAAGCCTTGCTTTCTTCATTGTGTGTGTGCCTAGGCGCTCAGTCGTGTCCAGCCCTTTTCAACCACATGGACTGTAGCTCTCCAGGCTCCTCTGTCCATGGGATTTTTTTCAGCCAGGAATACTGAGGTGGGTTGTCATTTCCTTCTTCAGGGGATCTTCCCGACCCAGGGATTGAACCTGTGTCTCCTGCATTGGCAGGCAGATTCTTTCCTCTCTGAGCCATCTGGGAAACCCTTTTATTCACTGAGTCTGTTACAGATTGCTCACTGAGGTTTATCAGGAGAGAGAGATGGAATTGGGAACCAGACAAGTCCCTAGCCTTCCTGGGACTTGTCTTCTACTGAGGAAGACAAGATACACAGTGAAACAAGTGAATGCATAATATTGTGGCAGGTAACAATAAAAGCACTGATGGAAAAGCAAGTTCCAAGACTGGGGAAGGGGAGAGCTTCTTTAGGTTGGGAGGCAAGGGAGCCCCCATGAGGAGGTGACATTTGACACAGGCCTGACTGAACTGAGGGGATGAGCCCTGTGAATGGGGGAGGGGAGGGGAGGGAGCAAAGGGCCTGCCATGGTAAGTGTGTGATATGTGAGGAATATCAAGGGGGTCAGAGAGGCTGAGGTGCAGTCAGGGGAGAGGGGTAGGAAGTGAGGTCTGAGGGGTAGCCAGGAGTTCTGTGGTCTTGAAAGGGCCTCGTTCTGCAGGATTGAGAGCAGGGCTGTGATCTGATTTCAAGCCCTCACCCATCTTAGTTGCTGCCTTCTCTTTTTCTGGTTGTTCAAAATCTCTGTCAGAGGTAGTAACCTAGACTTGTCTCCAGTGTTCCAGCTGAATCCTGACTTGAAGAGTAGAGCAGGGCCAACCCTCTTTAATTCTGGATGTAATATTCCTCTTAAAAATACCATCTAGGACCTCTCAGATTGCATTTTAGGAAGCCATTTATTGAATTTGCTATTTTCTTTGCACCTTCCACTCTTTTTTTTTCTCCTCTGCATACTGCACTCTTAAAGCACACTCCCCATCTGAGTATCTTCCTCATTCTCACCCTCATCCACCTTGGCCCAATACCTTCCAATATCATGGAGCTTCAGGGAACATCCTAGAACCCAAGTGGTAGCCTACTCAGAACACTGTCTTTACAGACACATTTTTGTATTTGTCTCATCCTGGTTCCATTTTAACATGCCAGGTTCCAAACACCCTAGGCTTGTTTGGATGGTTTGGGGGGTCCAACGGTGGGATTACCTCTCTACTAAATTCTATATTCTAAGACTTGGCATCTAGTTTTAGTTTTTAAACATATTTTTGGACCCTAAAGTGATAGCATCATAATGTATAAGCTATCTTTTCCGGATTTCTTCAGAATGTCATTTATAAGAAGACTGTATTGCAGGAGGCTGAGACGGAGCCCTGTGGCGAGTCAACAGAGACCTCCGTCAAAGTTGGAATATATCCATTACCAAGACTTTTGGGAAGTGATTGTTCAACGAGCTGCAGACCAATCTAATTGGCCCTATATCTACCCTACATCTCTTCATTACTCAACAAGGACACTAAAAGATTCTTGTCTAAAATACTGAGATGTACACGCACCCACCACCTTGACCTTCCAACCCAACCCTGCTGTAAAACAAAGAAATGAAGTCCTACGTACACCTCACATTTGTATTTTCTTTGGCATCTCTCTTTTGCCAACTCTGGACTTTTCCTTCTGGCCTGAGGCTCCCCTAACATCAGACAGTGGTCATACCTAGAAGCTTGCTTCCTTCTTTGTTACTGTAATTGTACAATGTAGTTTTGTCTTCCTGAATGCATTATACATGCACTGAAAAGTTGTGCTAACTTGAATCATGTTTTAATTATCAGTTCAGTTCAGTTGCTCAGTCGTGTCCGACTCTTTGAGACCCCATGAACCGCAGCACGCCAGGCCTCCCTGTCCATCACCAACTACTGGAGTCTACCCAAACCCATGTCCATTGAGTCGGTGATGCCATCCAACCATCTCATCCTCTGTCGTCCCCCTCTCCTCCTGCCCTCAATCTTTCCCAGCATCAGGGGCTTTTCAAATGAGCCAGCTCTTCACATCAGGTGGCCAAAGTATTGGAATTTCAGCTTCAACATCAGTCCTTCCAATGAACACCCAGGACTGATCTCCTTTTTTTTTTTTTTCTGATCTCCTTTAGGATGGACTGGTTGGATCTCCTTGCAGTCCAAGTGACCTGCAAGAGTCTTCTCCAACACCACAGTTCAAAAGCATCAATTCTTCGGCACTCAGCTTGCTTCACAGTCCAACTCTCACATCCATACATGATTACTGGAAAAACCATAGCCTTGACTAGATGGATCTTTGTTGACAAAGTAATGTCTCTGCTTTTTAATATGCTGTCTAGGTTGGTCATAACTTTCCTTCCAAGGAGTAAGCGTCTTTTAATTTCATGGCTGCACTCACCATCTGCAGTGATTTTGGAGCCCAGAAAAATAAAGTCAACCACTGTTTCCCCATCTATTTCCCATGAAGTGATGGGACCACATGCCATGATCTTAGTTTTCTGAATGTTGAGCTTTCACTCTCCTCTTTCACTTTCATCAAGAGGCTCTTTAGTTCTTCTTCACTTTCTGCATAAGGGTGGTGTCATCTGTATATCTGAGGTTATTGCTATTTCTCCTGGCAATCTTAATTCCAGCTTGTGCTTCCTCCAGCCCAGCGTTTCTCATGGTGTACTCTGCATATAAGTTAAATAACAGGGTGCCAATATACAGCCTTGACATATACAGTGAACTTTTCATTCCATCAATTAAAAAAAATGTTAGTTGCTCAGTCGTGCCTGACTTTTTGCAACCCCATGGACTGTAGCCCACCAGGCTCCTCTGTCCATGGGATTCTCCAGGCAGGAATACTGGATTGGATAGCTGTTCCCTTCTCCAGGGGATCTTCCCAACCCAGGGACTGAACCCAGGTCTCCTGCATTGCAGGTAGATTCTTTACTATTTGAGCCACCAGGGAAGCCCTATCAATAAAGGTATTGATCATTTCCTTGAAAAGTCTAACATCTCCAAATTGAAGACTCTTAAAAATACAAGTATAAAAACAGAAGAAACAAACAAAAAAAATGAAATACAAGTCTAATACTAATTTAGATTTTTGTTTACCTATACTCAATTTGCTCAAAATGTATAATATCTTCAAACACAATAATAACAGGCCAAGACTGCCGTAACTTGAAACACATGATGTGATTCAATATCTGGCATGTGATGTCCTCCTGCCAGGAAATCCTTTAACCTCAGATCTTCAGACTCAGTAAAATAAATAGTATTTTTTAAAACTGGTAGTTCAGTGAAAATAAACAAAAGCAGTTTCCACCTTGTTTGACATTGATCCTGAATTATTTTCAAGTCATCACTGTGCCCCCTTTTCAAACTAGATTACAAATCTTTTATTTTTATCGTTTAAGAGTCTGATTTATTTATTTAAAATAAAAGTTAACTTTTAAAAACAAGCAACACTCCTTTAAATATTCACATACTTCTTTTCCAAACAATAAATCAAAAATATAATTCCCTAAAATCCATACTTTGATTAGAAACTTAAACATATCAAAATGTACATTAAAAGCATATCAGATTTTCTTGGTAACTCTCTGTAGTAAGCTGAATAGTGACCACCTAAAGATATCCGGTCCTAATTCCTAAATCTTGTAAATGTTACTTTATAAGGAGCAATGGCCTTTGTTGGTGTGATTATTTACCTCTCTTTGCTTTTTTTAAAAAAGCAAAAGCCTTTTAGCCCCTTTCATTGGCTATATCTAATCTTTTATATCTTAATTTTTATTTTTTTAAATTATGAAACTATGATAACCATCACAGGAGACATGGAAAATACAGAACAAGGTTACATACAGTTCTACTATATATTACAACTTTTTTTTAAGTAGATAAATTAAGATTTTTAGTTGGAGTTTCAATATCAAACTCCCCCAAATTAATAGAAAGAATATACAGAGAAGTAGGTGGATATAGTAGACCTGAAAAGCAATATGAACCAGTTCAACATAATTAAGGTTTGCACATTTTCACAGAACAGTAGGACACAAATTCTACTCATGTTCCCATAGACTACAAACTAGGAGACACTGGAACATATTCAGGGACATAAAGCAATATGCAAAAGTTTCATGGTCTAAAGGTATAGAAATCATACAGAATCTGTTCTCTTATCACTGTGGAATTGTTAGGAATCACTATCAAAAGATATTTGAAACTAACTCACATATTTTCAAATGACATTTACCAAGAAAGATCTTTGACTCAGCCATCAAAAACTTCAATAAAGTTAGACTAAAAAAAAACACATAGGGTGACTGCAGAGAAGAAAGCCTTTAAGTGAGAAATAAGTATCAAAATGAGACATTAATAGTAAAGATACTTTAAACAAAATCCTATGTATTTAGAAATTAAGTGTCCACTTTTAAATGAAGGGTGTTAGATCACAAATCTTGAGGAGGGCAGAGGTCACGCTAGTCTTACCCCTTACACCCTCACAGAGTCCAGCACAACACCTGGAACATATATAATAGGGGCTCAATACATGTTTCCTGAACAGATAAAATGAGCAATAAATGAAAGTTTGTGTACAAAAATAGTAGCCATTCATAGTTTTGCCCAGAATCAAATAGAGACATGCCCAATGCCTTCTAAAAGAGAAATTGGGGAGCAAAAATCACCATCTCAGATAGATAAATAATAGCAATAATCTCAAAGTACGTGCGTGCTAGGTTGCTTCAGTTGTATCCTACTCTTTGCAACCCTATGGACTATAGCCCACCAGATTCCTCTGACCATGGGATTCGCCCTCCTCTGAGGGATCATCCCAACACAGGGATCAAACCTGAGTCTCACGTCTCCTGCATTGACAGGTGGGTTCTTTACCACTACCATTTTGGTCTCAGTACACCTTTATGCTATTAAAAATTATCAAGAACCCCAGAATTTTTGCTTATACAGGACACACCCATCAATATTTTGGGTTTCCCAGGTGGCACTATCGATGATAGGGAATTTGTGACTCAAGAATTTAGGCAAATTCAGCCTTTAGAGTAACCCCGACTCTCACCTACACTGACCACTTTTCTATAAGAACAGTTAATTGGAATGCTTCCTAGGAAAGTCACCTTGGGAAGTGACTTTTCACTGCACTTCATTCTCCTGTTTGGGACCCTCAGCCTGCTCATGGGCCTACCTGTGGCCACTTTGCTTGGATCAGGTTGTGTGCCTGATCCAGGCTGGGCCAATCGCATCCTCCCATATGAGAATTTGGTACTGGCCTGAGGACAACCAGTTGCTTGGCTAATAATCTCTGTAGCAGATATTAGTGGTCATAATAGTGGTCATCATAGAGGGATCATCTCCCACCCGGCCCAGCAGCCCACCAAGAGGAAGAAACGAAGTCGACTGCAGAGAGAGAGAGAGAGAGACAGGCATAAGGGACGAAGCTGGAGAGGGGTCCTTCCTGGCTGGGTGGCAGCCACCTGTCCTGGGCCTCAATCAGACATGGCTTTATCTATGTACATCCCTTCCCACTTCAGCCAGTTTAGGTTGGTGACTTGCAACCCAAAGGTCTTAACTGAGGCAAAGACAGAGCCAGAAGCATCCATGGGTCTTTCTCGACAGCCAGGTGCCTTAAAGGATTCTGGAGAGCTCTGCAGGCCCTGGATACACATTTACTCTCTGAAGACTCGACCAGACAAAAACATCTTTCCAATCCAAGGCCAACGAGATTAGGAAATAGCATTTCCTCCAGCTTTTCAGCCCCCGAGGGCAAATGTACAGATGACTGCAGTTGGCAATTGACTCTGTGGGTTAGTATTTGCTGAGGGCACACACCCAGGGACTTGAGCGACAGAAATCCCCAAATGCCAGGCAGGAGGCTGGCCCATTAAGCTTCCAAGCACTGGCCTGTCCTCCGTCCTCTAAGTCAGCAATCATCGTAGCCCCAGCCCACCATGACCGGTAGGATGACCCACTTTTAAAAGTGCCAATTTTTAGCAGCTGGAAACAATGAACATAGAGGGAGGTGAAGATGCCAGAGGATGGATTTCTGTGTGTGTGTGTGTGTGTGCTAAGTCACTTCCGTCATATCTGACTCTCTGCGGCCCCATGGAATACAGCTCGCCAGGCTCCTCTGTTCATGGGATTTTCCAGCCACAATACTGGAGTGGGTTGCCATTTTCTCCTCCTGGGGATCTTCCCAACCCAGGGACCAAACCCATGACTCCCACATCTCCTGCATTGCAGGAGGCTTCTTCACAGCAAGGCCACCAGGGATTTCTCTTTACCTGTTTTCAAAAGATACTCTAGGACCAGGGACCTATTCCAAGGATGTAATGCAACAGCCATGCAAAGCTGGTGCAGCTGGAGCAGCTGTGTGACAGTCGGTTAGTCCACACAGCTCCCTGGGCCTCGGTTTTTACAGCTGCAGAATGAGGAGGTAGACATAGACTGTATTTAATATCCTTTTCATCCTCAACTTTCTACAATCTTTGTGCGCTGGAGAGATTTACACAGAACTTCATCTTGCTTTTATTACTCGTAGTTCATCTTCCTCTGACAGAGCCAGCGGCAGCCTGTGCAGAAGTAAGTGGCTCTCTCTTCCAGGATGATTTAAGGGGCGTTGACAACCCCAAGCACCTTCCTCACGTTCTGTCACAGCCCAGGCCCAAAGCTTGCCCATCCCAGATCCAGCCCTGGGATCTGAGCATGGTCTGTTAACTGTTGTTCAGTCACTCAGTTGTGTCCAACTCTTTGCGATCCCGTGGACTGTAGCGTGCCCAGCTTCCCTGTCCTTCACCATCTCCGGGAGCCTACTCAAACTTGTGTCCTTTGAGTCGGTGATGCCATCCAACCATCTCATCCTCTGTTGTCCCCTTCTCCTCCTGTCCTCAATCTTTCCCAGCATCAGGGTCTTCTCCAATGAGTCGGGTCTTTTCCAATGAGTCAGCTCTCTGCATCAGGTGGCCAAAGTATTGGAGCTTTGGCTTTAGCATCAGTCCTTCCAAGGAATATTCAGGGTTGATTTCCTTCAGGATTGACTGGTTTGATCTCAAGAGTTTTCTCCAACATCACAGTTCAACAGCATCAATTCTTCGGCACTCGACTTTCTTTATGGTCCAACACTCACATCTATACATGACTACTGGAAAAACCAGCTTTGACTAGAAGGACCTTTGTTGACAAAGTAATGTCTCTGCTTTTTAATACACTGTGTAGGCTAGTCACAGCTTTTCTTCCAAGGAGCAAGCGTCTTTTAATGGGATCTGTTGATGGTCCCCACCAAAAGGCAGATACCTACACTCCCCATTGTTTCTCAGGGAGAGTATTAGCCTGGACTCCCCTCTGGATTCCCTAGAAACGGTACTGAGAACGGGATTCGGCAGAGGCACCGTGGCCAGAAGGGTCTGGGGCCCAGGGCACGGTGGTTCCAAACCCGCCTGGGCGGGCGAGTGTGCAGGTAGTGAAGGCTCCAAGCGGAGGCGAAGCAGCAGCTCTGAGCCCACTGCACTGGCCGCTGGCTGAGACAGGAGAGTGGTCAGGTGCATTGCTCTCGCCTGAGTCTCTTCTCCTCTTCAGGGTGCCCAGCGGGAAGTAGAAGAGTCTCTGGTCACCCTCCACAGGTCCTTCCTCCAGTCAGGGAGCGCCTGCCCTTAGGCCCCAAGAGATGATCCTGACAACAAGACGAGGGAAGGTGGCCGCCCTGGAGACAGTGGCCTGATTCTGCTGTGGCACAGTTGCCCAGAACCACAGGTGCCCCTTGCATTGCAGGGGTTCATGGCTGCTGCCCTCTGGCACCGGCTTCCTTCCCTTCCTGGCTGTCTGCCTAAGAACACAGCTCACTATGGCACCCGCCCACTCCAAAGACAAGGCTTGGGTAGAACGTCACTGGCAGTCCAGAGGCTAAGACTTCGCGCTAACAATTCAGGAGTCCAGGTTCCATCCCTGGTCAGGGAACTAACTAGATCCTGCAAGCTGCAACTAAGAGTTCACATGCCTCAACTATAACCCGGCACAGTCAAATAAATAAATACACAAAAATAAATTAAAGAAAAAAAAAGGGCTTGTATGTCAGGTTGTACTAATCCCCATTTCTGGTGGCTTCTGCTCTTAAACCATAAAAAAGGAGAAAGGATAACCAGAAAGAGAACTTCTTAGTGCTCCTATGGGGGGATTTATTTATCAATATGGGAGCTGTATGAGGTTTAGGAATAAATGAGCCATCAGATAGCACCCTGAGGTATTATTCTTCGACACAGTATCTTAAACACGGATTCCCCTGCACTGTATTGGAACCGATGTCACACATTACATTAGAGAACCAAGCTTCCCACGGACTTTCTTAGAAGGCTAGGCTTGTCAAACCTTTATCTCATTTGTGGGTGAGGATTAGGGTGTGTTCTGGTAATTTATGGGTGTGTAGCTATTAAGTAGAAGTAAAAACAGCAACGGAAGCAAAAACCTTCCTTAGCAGTGTCTTGAAATTTTCTGAAAAGACACTGTGGAAGAGCCAGAGAGAACCAGATGTGTTTTACATTTCCTGGGGATAAACAGGAAAGGAACACACGTGTATGGAGAACCACGAGCGTTCCATCACCACCTTTCTCCTTTGTCTCCAGAGCAAACATCTTGTAAAGTACCCAAAGGTCCCAAATTCCAATTATTCCCAGGGGTTCTCCATGGTCCAGCAGGGGTTTCTGGGTATGTTGCATGAGTCCCATTAAACCTTCAAGTTTAACTCTTCTTGGCTGGTTTCCCGCTACTGTAGATTTCCTTTGCAAGAGAACGGGAACTGGGGGGATTGAAGAACTCTTATTGGGTAGTCTAGCAATTTTGCACCAGGACACCAGCCTGGGGCCTAGGGAATTTCCCTAATGAACCCCTGGTATACTTGGGTTAACTCCAGGCAGGCATAGCTCCTCCAGCACTCAACTCTGGAGAGGGTCTAGGAATCCAGAGACTCCCGCTAATGAAAGGCCTGCTCAACATCCTGGGGCTAAAGATGAACCGATTACCTTCACCGTGAAACAGGAATCTGCAAAGAATTCTGAGCACATACCTACCTGCAAATCTACCTGCCTGTCCCGCAAACAAGGTGTGCTAAAGCTGAAACGTTTGTCTGAACCAGCCAATACTAGGTCACAGTAACAGTAGAATATGGGTTAGGAGTCACAGACATCTAGGTTTGAACCCTGGGTGGGCTACCAAGAGCTGTGTGGACGCACCCAAGACACTCAGCCTGTCCCCTGCCTCAATGTTCTCGTGTGCAAATGGGAATAAAACAGACTCACACGATCTGGAGCTACTGAGTCTGAAGAAGTGGGAAATGAGTACGTGCGGCCTCATTTCTGCAGGCAGAAATACCACACACTTCTTTCCCTGGGGTTTCGAGGTCCGGGCCACCTGGTCGGTACACCGACCAGCCCCTGCAGCGCAATTCCGCCCTCAAGGACCCTCCATCCCCGGCCCACCGCACCAACTTGCTCCCGGCTCTCTCTTGCCTCCCTCTCTCTCCCATCTGGCGCTCTCACAACACTTTCTAAAACAGAAAGTACTACCGCCCTTTAATCCGTGCTCAACGTCAAGGGCAGAATCGTCATGAACGGGAGCAGTCCGGCTTTCCGGGTGCGGACGGGCCGGGCTAGAGGCCGGTCCCGGGCAGCTGGCGAGGCCAGCCCGCTTTCCCCAGCCGAATTCCAGATTCGGAGCCTGGGACCACACTCAGCCCCGAGGAGCGTGTGTGCTACGGCCGACACCCGGGAGGAGCCCGCAGCCCTGGGGGGCCGAGGCGCGGAGATCGGGGAGGAGGGGTGGGAAAGAAGATGCGGAGGGAGGAGGTGGAGGAAAGAGGAGGCAGGAGGTGAGAGGAGGAGGGGAGGGGAAGAGGCGAGGAAGTTGGAGAAAGGGAGGTCGGGGTGGGGGGGAGGTGGGGGAGGGAGGAAATGGGGGGGAGGAGGGAGTACGAGGGAGGGGAGGAGGGGGTGGGAGGAGGAGACCGTGCGGGGCCCGCAGGCGCTTGCGGGGGGAGTGGAGGGGGAGAGAGGGAGGGGTGGGGGAGGGGCGCGGGGGAGGAAGGAGGAAGTGGGGGTCAGAGGAGGAGGAGGGCGTGGACCCCTCCCCGGCGAAGCCGGAGGACCAGTGGATGCGGACCGCGAACACTGCTCTGGGACAGCGGCCCCACTTTGGAAGAGTACGGTAGCACGGCGGGGCTTTCCTGGAACAAGCAAAAACAAAACAAAACAAAAAGGCGAAAAACAACAACCACCAAACCAAGCGCAGGCCGCCCCGCCCCACCCGGCCCCGGCCTCGGCTGCAGCAGCACCGGCGACGGCGCCGGCGACATCGGGGAGCGGGGACCGTGGCCCTCGGGACGCGGGGGGCGCTCCCCCGGGCCGGCGGCCGCACAGTCCGGGAACTGGGCTCCGTCAGACTTCCGGGAGGCAGGAGGCTGCTCTTCTCCAAAATCCACCAGACTCCTCTGATGCGCTTTTCTTAACAGTGGAAAACTACAAAAAAAAAAAAAAAGTCATGAAAATAAGTGAGAATAGAACCCGCCGGCTTCACTTCCACGGAGGCGTTCTGTTGAGTCTTGAGATTCGGAGTCTTTGCGGGTGAGCCTTGTGAGCGCCTTTCTAATCCATCCACACTGATGCGTGTGCGTCTCTGCTGTGTTTGACACTGGGTGACGGTGACGTGGTGACACCGTGTGAAGTTGATTTGGTGATGATTTCTGCTTTGGGCCGGTTACCTTGCTTCACTTGATAACACGACGTAAACGCACACACGTTGCAAAAAGAAATGCACAGAAGGAGCAGTAGCCTTTTAACTCTGCCTTAAAATAGATGAGGCGCCCTAAGGCGCTGCCAGCACTGAAAGAACGAAGGGTTAAAAGCGACAGTTATGCATTGGCTTCTTCAGAGTCATTCTCCATAAGTTAACATTGTAAATCATTAAATAAAAGGGACGAAAACCCTATTCGTTGTTACAAATTTACAGTTTTAGAAAGTGTGTCATTACATCATAGGTGCTGAATCACATTATCAGGTCTGTATGTGAGAAATGATTTCTGCTCTGAAATAGAGCAGCTTTAATGCTTAAGTGCCAAGAAGTGCTTCTTAGGAAATTTCCAAATGCAATCAATTAATACAAAACAGATGCAGTAGGGGGTGCTTACTAAAACTGAAGGCTCTTCTCCCAAAGAACGCACCCTATTTTCCTTTCAAATGAGCCTGGAAGTCATTCATCTTCAGTTGGCCAATGAGGTTTGACGATCACTCCAAAATCAGAATGGGGCATCTTTTCCATGGTACATTAATAGAAAGGCCCAGTTTAGTTTACAAAAATGTCTTTGGGCCAGGTCTCATTCACCTGCATAAAATCAAAGATGCAGTGATGTGTGTTTTATCACATTGAACAGCAGCACTGATAGGATGGATGTTCATGGGAACAGGATGCCCAGACAGAGGTTTCACTGAACCACATCCTAGCTAATGCGTGCAGAAAAGTCCCTGGGAGGTAGGTTGTAGGCTGGAGCCCCATCCTCCACTCCTGTTTTCCAGGCCTGTTTGTTTGCCCTTTGAAGTGTGTTTTAAACTTTTGAATTTGTTATCTGTATTAAAAATCAGGATATTTCACAGGGAAAGCTGGACTTTTGGCTTCTCTTTGAAATCTGAGAAGATCTGGAGCAGAGTGGCAGTGTCAGAAGTGACCGTTTGCATGCCCACGAGCGTGCGTGCGCACACACACACACACACCGCTGTTGTCCTCTTAAGATACTTGTTTGCCCTGTACCCTGAGTTTTCTGATCCCGGACAAACTACTTCATCTATTGTTCAGCCGTATTATAAGGATCATTAAAGTCATAGGTGGTTTTGACACTCTCTGTCTAGATCTAATGCATGTATAAACCCTCGGATCTTGACTTTCAGAAATTCATCTTGACAGATTCTGCAAATCAGAAACTGAATAAAGACAGACACAACGGAATGTCCTGACTCCTCCATGGGGCATTTCCCCCAAATGCAGCAAGACACAGGGGAGCATGTGGTCTCAGCAATTAAACTATGTACCTGCTAGGCAATGTTAGGCAAGTTATTTACTATCCTAACCAGCCCAAGTTATTTACTGTCCTTACTTCCCTGGTGGCTCAGATGGTAAAGAATCTGTCTGCACTGCAGGAGACCCAGGTTCGATCCCTTTGTCAGGAAGATCCTCTGGAGAAGGGCATGGCTACCCACTCTAGTATTCTTGCCTGGAGAATCCCATCCATGGAGAGGGGGCTTGGGGGCGACAGTCCATGGGGGTCTCAAAGAGTCGGACACAACTGAGCAACTAACACACCAGCACGATTCTGTAAAGCAATTATCCTTCAATTAAAAATAAGTAAATTTAAAATTAAAAAATACGTACTTAAACTATCCCTTTGAATGATTGAATATTGAGTTATTATATGTGAAAGAATTTTGAACAACCCCTGGTCCATAGGAACCACCCCAAATATTAATTTCTCCTGCCCTTGGGATTTCAGTTGCTAATGCAGGTTCTTGAGAGAGAGTTATTACTAGATTCTACTTTAGTAGAA
The DNA here is from genome assembly GCF_023091745.1 of Budorcas taxicolor. Lineage (NCBI taxonomy): Eukaryota > Metazoa > Chordata > Mammalia > Artiodactyla > Bovidae > Budorcas > Budorcas taxicolor. The sequence goes on along the minus strand of NC_068921.1, from coordinate 30,401,967 downwards.
TTCAGCCTTTGGTACCTGCAGGAGATTTATCTGGAAACTCACTTATAATGCTAGTTTCAGGGTCCTGCTCCTAAGATTTTGATATAGGAAGTCTCAAATAGTGCCCTGGGCTTTCACATATTAACATTTAATTCTGGGGCACAAGTTCTCAGCCCTCAGTCTGACAGTCCCTGTCCTGGACTTGCCCTTGGCTTTTGAGGGAGAGAGGTGGGAATGGAGGCCCGGGCCTAGTCCCAGGCTGTCCCGGGCAGCCTGCTAGTCCTGCAGCTAGACTGGACCCCTCCCTGAATCCCTCTTGCCAGCTCCTGGACTCCCAGGCATTTACTGAGAAGCTGCTGGAAACACCCTGAGCTGGCACCAAGCATGCAAGACAAATGAAGCGGTTCCTGTCCACAGGAAGCCCAGGGCACTAAATTCCAAGGTCAGGCCTGGCATTTGGGTGCCAGTTTCTGCCAGTTTCTCACTGGTGGCTCAGCCAGTGAAAAATCATTCTGCAATGCAGGAGATGTGGGTTTGATCCCAGGGTCAGGAAGATCCCCTGAAGAAGGGAATGGCAACCCACTCCAGTATTCTTGCCTGGAGAATCCCATGGACAGAGGAGACTGGCGGGCTACAGTCCATGGGGTCAAAATGAGTCAGACAGGACTGAGGGACTAACACTTCCACGTCTGCTTCTCCTACGGCCCAGCATGTAATACACACCGTTCCAAGTGATGGTGTTCCCAAAGATGCTCCCCAATACCATCAGCACCATCCCTCCCCTCAGCACTGCACTCCACACCATGATAGAGTGACTTCTGCCTTACCCCAGGACACTTAGCACAGCACTGCTTATGTGCTCAGTATATATTCATAGAATCTAACTCATCAAATATTTATGAGCCAGGAAGTCTTCCAGAAACAGGATAATAGCCGTGAGCCAAATGTAAAACCCCTGCCCATGTGGAACTTCCCTTCGCGTTGGGGAAGAAAGGCCATATAAACAAGTGATTTTGCATGCTGGTGTTGGGGGTTGTGGTCTGTACCCTGACATTGGCTGCAATCTTGTTTGCTCTCACTAATACCTCCGTTCCCTGCCAAGTGGCCTTCTTTCCCAACCCCAGTCTACACAACCCTTACTCGGCGGCAATTCTGTCTGAGGCCAAAGAGCAAACTGGTTATTTTATTGTCTTGAATCAAAGTATCTGCATATCTCCTCTAGGTGTGAACCAAGTTCAGCCATTTGTTTCCAAATGCCAGAAGCTTCCACAAAAAGTGAAACTTGTATATTCTCTTACAAAGTCTTAGGAAGGATTGATAGAAGCCTGGTGACTCTGCTGTTCCAACGCTTTTCTTTTTAAGCTTCTTAGCTATTAGTGAAAGTGTTAGTCGCTCAGTTGAGTCTGACTCTTTGCAACTCCATGGACCCACCAGGCTCCTCTGTCTATGGAATTCTCAAGGCCAGAATACTGGAGTCAGTAGCCATTCCCTTCTCCAGGGCATCTTCCTGACCCAGGGATTGAATCCGGGTCTCCTGCATTGTAGGCGGGCTCTTCACCATCTAAACCACCAGGGAAGCCCTCATTAGCTATTATGCCAAATATAAAACCAACTCTGACTACTTTGCATTCATATTCTGTAGCTTCATTTGAGTAGACTTTTAATAATGTATCAGTAAAAGGTAATCTTACCTTTAGACATGTGATTTTGCAGAGAACATTTTGCTGCATTCTTACTGGGCTCTTTGTATTTTTCTGGGTCTGACACTTATTATAAATACAAGTCCAATTTTGTCATAAAAATGAGAGAGGATTTCAGTATGCTATCAAGTGAGTTACATCTAAAAATTCAGGTAAACAAGTATAATTTTCATTTCTTCTCTAAAGAGGCAACTTTTTGTGAAAATGCCCCCAAATGTATTATTTCTATCTCTCCGAATGTGTATATTTTTATTTATTTTATTCTGCACCCCCTCAACCCCTGCACTATGCGGCATGCTGGATCTTAGTTCCCCAAACGGGGATTGAACCCACGCTCCCTACAGTGGAAGAACAGAGCCTTAACCATTGGGCTGCTGGGGAAGTCCCTATATATTTTTATATCTGACCTCTATCTGGGATCATCTTTGGCTCTCAATTGCATACATTTTATCATTTCCTGAGTCTGTAAGACTTCCTGTTGAAAAATATGAACTGGGTCAGTGGAAATTCTTTGGGAAGCCAACTCAGACACCTAGGATTTCCTTTATGCTATGAAACGCAAGATAAACAATTTGATTTGGACATAATATCATTCTTAGGTCTAGCAACTGGTGAATAAGCAGGTAGAATTAAAATGTGTTGGCCCATGGATGAGCATCTAGCGAGTGGCCAGTGGCTGCGCTTCGCACAATTCCAGACTGCTCAGTCAGAACTGAATTTGAGAGTCTATATACGTGCACTATTGAAAGTAGCCATTAATAGATTCAACTACCATCAGACCCACTGGAGTGTTAAAACCATAAGGTGTGGCTACTCTGATATCAGAACTCAGGCCATCAGAATTATTATATCAGGATATTAACACATGGTCCAAACCAGAACCCAAAGTTTACTAAGAGAACCTGAAAGGAAAGAAATTACGTGCTCTATTCCTTTCTAGTCCCCTTTTCTCTCACCTGGGAGTGTGGGTGGAGAGGCCAGGTGGAATAAGAGTGAAATTTTTTAACACGTATCTATTTATTCATCACGCCAGGTCTTTGTTGCAGCATGCAGGATCTTCTTTAAGGCACGCTGGATCTCCTGCTGTGGCATGTGAACTCTTAGTTGGGTGTCTTTAGGCTAAAGGTTGAGACAGTAGAAGGTAAGGTATAAGGGGCTCGGATGACACTTGTAAAGGGAACAAACAGATGCAGATTTCACAGGCAAAATAAGGTCGCTTTTCCAGTTCTAGACTGTGCTGAGCTGCTCTGGCGGAAGGCATTGTTTATCAAGTCTAGGCTTTCATCCCCCTTAATAACGTTGTCAAGGGCTCCCCACCACCTTTTCAGGAAGATGGTTAACAAGCACACTGGGACTCCTGCACTCACCAGTTAGTGACTGGTGGTAGGATTTCTCCTGTAGTACAGATGCGCATACATTCTTCACTCTCCCACTCTTATGATGTTATGTTAGAAACGGAGCTGTTCAAGGTTGTGTTTGAACACTTTTTGAACAAGAACTTTAATTAAGCGATCAAAAAGCTTAAGCTCACAGTTTTTAACAACTGAAACCAGTGTCTATAATTTTTCATATCTAAAATCTGTAGACACTATTATCAGCCTCACTAGCTTCTTTTACTTTCAGCTTGTAGAGAAAGTTTTCCTTCTTCTTCAGTTGTCTTTTTCACATCTGGTAAGACCAGCTCTTGTGATTATCATCAGTTGGAGGAAACCCATACACCACAGAGGGCAAATGAACTCACCAAGTTGCCAAGAATTCTAGAGATTTTCTCTCTTCCCTAGTCACTGTCACAGCCAATGCCCCCCCCCCCTTTTTTTTTTTTTTTTGCTGCACTGGGTCTTAGTTTTGACATGTGGGATCTAGTTCCCTGACCAGGAATTGAACCTGGGCCCCCTGCACTGGGAGCTTAGAGTCTCAGCCACATGACCACCAGGGAAGCCCTCCCAACGTCTCCTTGAAAGATGTGTCTTCATTTCATTGCCATACTAGGTGGCTAAGAGTTTTCTGGTCAATTTGGTAAACTTTGGACTATCTTAGAATTTAATTGGCTCAACAAAATGGCCAAAGGATCCATATTTGTACATATGGATGATCAATGATACAGGCTGATTGTAGCAGGTGGGCCAATCCTCTGTTAGTCTGGGGATGTGTTTGTGTGAGCTTTGTTTTTGTTCTGTATGGTAAGGGCTAAGGGTGTGGGTAAATTTCCAAACTGCCCAAGAAAACGGGAGAACAGAATCAGAAAACACACAGCTCTAGCTGAAAAGGGAGCTTAAAGGAGATTGGACTGTTAAAGGAACTACAGTTGTTTCACATGCAAAGCATAAAGCAGGGGCAAGAACTAAGGCGGTTCCAACCAACTTTTACGATTATTTTATTGAATTGGAGCGACTATGACTAAGGGGAAACTTTTGTTTAGAATCGATCATTGCCATGCAGTGATTACTAGCATTAGCTGGTATAAGGGTGCATCCCAGGCTGCCAGTGTGTGGAACAAGCTTGTTCAATCACCCACTGTACTCCCTTCCTTCTCTACCATTTTGTGTCCAGTACGAGCATCTAAGTAAAGACAGAAAAAGCGAATACTTGGAAAGTCAGCTTTCACCCAAATGGAAGGAAAAAATTTTAAATGTCAAGTGGGCTTAGATGTGGGTCTTGCCACTTGGGGGCATTTTTTTTCGCAGTTAGGATGGAGGGGGGCGTGGTCAGAGGGGCTCAAATCTACTTCACGAATTTCACCTCAGAAGCTAGAGCTATCTTTCAAATAGACTTTTCTGCTTCCTAGTAACTGGACTGTAGATTTATCATGAGAAAAATTTTCTACAAGCTTTCCCGAATATATATATTTTTTTAATTTTTTATTTATTTAGTTTTGGCTGTGCTGGGTCTTTGTTGCTGTGCAGGTTTTCTCTCATTGCTATCTTCCTGCACCAGGGATCAAATCTGTGTCCCCCTGAATTGGCAGGCAAATTCCTAACCACTGGACCACCAGGGAAGTCCCCTGAGTATGTTTTTATTTGCACTTTGTTGGCTTGGGAACAGTGAGTAAACACTAAATGATTTCCCTTCATCTAGATTATGGACCATTTTGTAACAGAGCTTAAGAGACTTCCAAAATGAATAAACACCTACTGCTATTTAAATAGCCAACCTTCAAACTGATTCAGAAACCACCCAGGCAGGTATTCTGAGTCCCTGTGTGATTCTAGACGTGATGCTGACCTTTCTTCAGGCCAAAGGGAAGTTAATGTTTCTCCCTCCCATTAGCTCGTGGTGGTGCCTTGAGAGCAGAAAAAAATAGATATGACAAAGTCCAGTGCAGAATTTTTAAATGCCACAGGAAAAACCAGGTAAGAAGCACTCATCTTTTGTGAAATGTAGCTGCCATGTGAAAGACCCAGGGCACACTGTCTTCTTGGCTCAGGGACACACAGATCCGACTTCCTAGAATTTAAAACCAAAGGTAGGAACGACACAGTGGAAGGTTTTAAGAAAGAACACAGGGTGTCCTTTTGAGACCCATGAGGCAAGTCCTGTTCTTTTCTGATGTCTCTGGAAAGAAACTGTGGTCTACATAAAGATGTCTTATTGCTGATGCTGCCAGAAAGAAAACTCCGTGTTCAGATGCAATTTCACCTCAAAAAGTGAGCACTCCTACAGGAGGCTTTGGCTACGTGTCATTACTGGCTTTGGGAGGGGACCCTGGCTTCATCTTTCGTCCTTCTCACCTGTTGCTCCTTCTCTAAGCATGCATACTCATGCCAGGTGAGGTCCCTTGCTGGAGGGACATGTGCATGCCTACTCTGGGCTGGAGCGGCTGTCCCCGAGCATGAGTCCTTTGATGACACACAGTTGTCTGATGAGCCAGTTGGAAGCACCTTCCACCACTTCACAGACATGCTTAATCTGAAGTCGGCCTGGCTAGAATTCTAGCCACAGAGAGACCAAGCCTTCGTCAAGGAGGAATTGTCTAAAAGGTCAACAGGCAAAACTTAAGTGTTCATTTCTTCTTGATGCGAACACCATGCTAACCACAAAACCCCACAGAAGTAAGAAAATGAGAAACGGGCTTTGCCATGGATGCCCCTTAAAGAGGTGATTAAGGTGCTGCAGGCGGCTGGCCCGCTGGTCTTCATGGAAAACAGAAGGAGGTGCAGGGTGGACTTCCCTCGTGGTCCAGTGGCTAAGACTCTGGCTTCCAGTGCAAGGGGCCCAGGTTCAATCCCTGGTCAGGGAACTAGATCCCATATGCCACAACTAACAGTTCATATGCTGCAACTAGGACAAATAAATAAATAAAATAAAAGATATTAAAAAAAAAGGAGGTGGTGGGGCGTGGGAGTGCATTGCCAAGTCACCCTTTAGAGTTTAAGTCTTGCCCCTCAGATGTGGGAATGTACTTTGCAGTAGCTACCAGAGGTGGACAGAAAAGTTTAAAGGTTTGTTTGGGGTTGTGTTTGGTTAGTTGGTGTTTTGGTCTTGCCAAAGTAGCCATGTAGTTTGAGAAACATAACTTAGAAAGCACCAATGCCTGCCTCCAGATTAAGGTACTCTTAGATTCCCATGGAAGTTTTGGAGAAGCAGACATTTAATTTGCTTATTATGCTTTCGTTAGTTTATCCAACCAACTTCACAGAGCACCTATGATGTCCAAAGGCACTTGGCTTACTGCTGGAGACACAGCCTCATGGAGACCCTAATCCTGGCCTAGGCAGCCTCTGGCCCGTTCTCCATGCAGGTTCTGCACTTGTGGTTCCCATTGTGAACATCAGAATCAGAGACCACTGATTTCTTGAACTCATCAACAACCTATTCTCACCCACAATGCTGTCTAGATATAAGAGATTCCAGTGACCTATTTTCAAACTTCATTTAGAAATACGCTTAGAAAAATAAGTAAATAAAAATACACTTGGAGGATTTTCCTGGTGGTCCAGTGGTTAACGATCCACCTGCCGATGCAGGGGACACGGGTTCGATCCCTGGTCTGGAAAGAGTCCACCTGCCTGGGGACAGCTAAGCTGGTGTGCCACACTACTGAAGCCCGTATGCCTAGAGCCTGGGCTCTACAACAAGCGAAGGCACCACAATGAGAAGCCCTCGCATCACAACTGGCGAGCAGCCCCTGCTCTCGGCAATTAGAGAAAGCGCGTGCATCCAAAAAACAATAATAAATAAATAAAAAAAATTTAAATACATTTGGAAAACAAAAAGTAAAACAGCAGACTTTTTAATTCTAAAATGAGGTGTGTTCCTGGGTACCTGTCTCTTTTAGGGTATCTGCTACAGCAGAACAGAAAAGAGGAGGCAGAGGGGAGCCCTGCGGGGGTCCTCCGTTCATCATCTCAGAATCGTCGTCCTGCTTCTCCACCTATGAGAGGCTTAGGAGGCCACCATGCACGAAAGGCCACAGAGGCAAACCCGGCTGCCATGGCTTCTCACAGTGTAAGCAGATAGGAGAAAAAGCCTTACAGATAACGAGACCAGCCAGAGCCTGGATGCGGAGGTCACAGTCCAGTCTCGAGATGACCCCTCTGGGATTGGCCGTGGGCTCTGGCCAGTCACCGTACGACTCTGAGCTGCATTGTCCTCACTTGTAAAACGAGAGCTTCATGCTGGATGATGCCCGACAGCCCTTCTCATTGGAACCTTCTAGCATCTGTGAAAAAGGGGGCAGCAGGCAGGGTGTTCTGCAATTTTAATTCGTTGATTGGGCAGTCCACTAATGACTGAAGTTGCTTCAATGCTGAGATTAGAATAATTGTGGTGAGGCTTCGAGGTTAATGATTAACTGAAATAAATGAGCCATTCACACCTCTGCCAGCCATCTCCTTTCAACTCTCAACAGAACAAACAGCAAACAGTGATGAATTAATTCACAAGCAAAGATTATTTTTGGCAATTAGAAGAGTCAGACGTTTCTATTTACATATACCCCTTACATACATAAATAGGTGTATACATTTATAACTGTGTATCTCCATGGTCCCATTTGTCATTAAATGTGAATTTTCCCAAAAATTTATAAATAATAAAATTATAATAGTGTTATATTTACTGAGCATATATTATGTGCCACACACTGTTAAGAACTTATTTACATTGTCAATAACTTCTTAAATAATATCTATCTATGTATTTATTTTTGGCCGTGCTGGGTCTTCGCTGCTACCCACGTTTTCCCTGGTTGCAGCGAGCAGGGGCTACTCTCTAGTTGTGCGTGGGTTTCTTATTGCAGTGGCTTCTCCTGTCGTGGAACATGGGCCCTAGGGTGCGTGGCCTTCAGCAGCTGCGGCACACGTGCTCTAGAGCGCCCGCTCAGCAGCTGTGGCGCACACCAGCTTAGTAGCTCTGTAGCACGTGGGATCTTCCCGGATCAGAGATCACACCCGTGTCCCTTGCATTGCAAGGCAGATTCTTAACCACTGGACACTAAGGAAACCCTGTCAATAACTTCTTTTCATTAATGTCTTCTGTTTCCAGTCCTAACACCCATAGTTGATTTCTCAAAATATGGAAGTTCATAAAGTTTATTGCAAACATCTCACCTGGCAGGCATAACTGTTTGAGTGTAGAGAAACAATATTTCATAAAAAGGCCTCCAATTTTTCTGAACTTTTGGGCAAAGCCTTGCTAGACAGGCATGAATTTGATGGTGTTTATGTCTAGTGGTGGTGATTCTGCCTCTAAATAACTCTCTTTGAGAGAGAGAGAGAGAATCTTGGAGTTTATAGAGAGTGGGAAATATTTTCATCTCTACTGAGATCGGGAGAAAAAAAAAATCTCACTAAGGTTCAAGGAAAATTTTCCTGGCAATAAGGGTTATATTTGATAAGTTACTATGATACTTGAATCACAGCTTCTGGACACAGATTATAAAATAAATTTTTACAGATCTGAGACAATTCCGGTGTGGGTCTTTCTGGCTGGATCATACACAATCCATGCTAGGACCGAAACTTCATGGGATCACTATTTTCCTTTCTGCCTGTCCATGCAGATCACCCAAGCAATGACGAAACATTCAGCAGCATAAGGGACGTGTTTCATATTATGATGATTATAATTCTACATGTTTTCCCAAAATGTACAAATATAAAATGTGCTATGTTCTACTCATATGCTTGCATATGGAAAACAGAAATAAAAATTGTTTACTCTGGCTACAACAAATGTCATTCTCTTGCTTGGTGGCTTTTGAGTTCCTTCAGCCAAACCAAACACATAGCTTCTCAAGATACCAGAATCTGCATTTAATCCAGTAATGAGTTTCTCACTCCAAGTATCTCTCTCTTTTAATGACTACATTGTTAAATAAGAAATGGATAATGTCAACTTTCCCAATAGCAGCAGTAGTAGCTGTTGCCGTTTCATAAGTAATTTAGGAAAGCAACTGAAGCAGAAAGAAGCTACATTATTTATTACAGTAGTCTCCTCTCCTGGACATCGTAATAATCTTCAATATTAATGCCTTCCTTACAAGTATATAGTTAGGAAATTGAAATCAAGGGGTCAAATTGATAAATTAAACAATTATGAAATGTTTTCAGGTGAATAGTTGATTTTATCATCAAACCAAAAGATCGCCTCATTTCCTGCATGCATTATTAAATATTTATCTATCATGTATTGATGTATTCTTAACTGTCGTGCACTCATGCATGCTAAGTTGCTTCAGTAGTATCCCACTCTTTTGCGATCCCATGGACTGTAGCCCACCAGGCTCTTCTGTCCATGAGATTCTCCAGGCAAGAATACTGGAGTTGGTGGCTGTGCCCTCCTCCAGGGGATCTTCCTGACCCAGGGGTCAAACTCGAGTCTCTTATGTCTCCTGCATTGGCAGGTGGGTTCTTTACCATCAGCACCACCTGGGAAGCCCAACTGTTGTAATGTCTTCTTCAAATGATTCGCTTTGAGAGTTATACACAGCATGATTCAGTTTTCCTAAATCAAGTGCAAGCTTCAGTTCAGTTCAGTCGCCCAGTTGTGTCCGACTCTTCATGACCCCATGGACTGCAGCACGCCAGGTTTCCCTGTCCATCACCAACTCCCAGAGCTTACTCAAACTCACGTCCATCGAGTCAGTGATGCCATCCAACCATCTCGTCCTCTGTTTCATCCTTCTGACAAAACGTGGTCCCCTAGAGAAGGGAATGGCAAACCACTTCCGTATTCTTGCCTTGAGAACCCGATGAATAGCATGAAAAGGCAAAAAGATAGGACACTGAAAGATGAACTCCCTAGGTCGGTAGGTGTGCAATATGCTACTGGAGATCAGTGGAGAAATAACTTCAAAAAGAAGGAAGAGACAGAGCCAAAGCAAAACCAACACCCAGCTGTGGATGAGACTGGTGATGGAAGTAACGTCCGATGCTGTAAAGAGCAATATTGCATAGGAACCTGGAATGTTAGGTCCATGAATCAAGGTTAACTGGAAGTGGTCAAACAGGAGATGGCAAGAGTGAATATCAACATTTTAGGAATCAGTGCAGCCTTACCCATCACAAATTCAGCGACTACTGTAGTGCGGGAAGGACTGCCAGGATTCAGCAAAGCCCCGCAGTAATGAAAATCAGTGGTAAGAACTCCACCTTGCCTGGAGCTGGTAAATCGGGCAGTTTATAGGTTAACTCAAAATGTATGGTTAGTAGAGGGGTTTCCCTGGTGGTTTAGTGGTTAAGACTGTGCTTCCTGTGTGAGGGGCACAGGTTCAATCCCTGGTTAGGGAATTAATATCCCACATGCTTCTTGGTGCAGCCAAGAAAACTTTTTAAAGTAATACAATTTTTTTTTTTTAAGATATGTTTACAAAAAAAAAAAAACCTATGGCTAGTAGAGACGTGTCTGATGTGGATGTTGTCTGAGAGGCCATTGGGCAGCCAGAGTAAGTCAGAAGAGACACAAGTTCTAATATGTTTCTTTTCAGCCAAACAAAAAAGAGTTTAGGCAGAGATCATTAGGCAAATGAATCAGCAAAAAGAGCATAGGAGATTCGTTGCCTGGTTCAGCTATCACTTCTATAGGGCGTTCCACATAAAATCTGCACAGGTAACCCTGATTTCTCACCTGCTGGCCCAGAGAACATCTTGATTCAAAGAAAGTGAAAGTTGCTCCGTCATGTATGACTCTTTGCGGCCCCATGGACTATACAGTCCTGCGAATTTTCTAGGCCAGAACACTGGTCTGGGCAGCCTTTTCCTTCTCCAGGGGGGTCTTCCCAACCCAGGAATTGGACCCAGGTCTCCCACATTGCGGGCGGATTCCTTACCAGCTGAGCCACAAGGGAAGTCCATCTTGATTCAAGGAGTATGAAAATACCTGAAGTTTTCCGTTTTTTCAGCCATCTTCATAAATGAGCCTCACCTCTCAGAATTTCCGAAAATGTTTTCTGAAATTAGTGACACTAATGTCATCCTCCTGATGCCTGGGGAATTTTTCTGGACTCTGTCCCTTACTGTCCATTTCAGCTATCACTCTCTGACTCAGCCTCCCAGTTCTACCTTCCCTGACCACCAGCAGGACACCCTGCCTGCATGGCCATTTTGATCACTGCCCACCCCCTGTTCAGAATATACAGTGGCTTCTGCTTGCTTTAGCAACTGTGCCCTCAGCCTGACCCCTCGCTGTCTCCAAAGGCTGAGCACCTCTTCTATTCCTGAGCTAATCTATTTATTATCTCCCTCAGTGCTTGGCTTATAAATAAATCCTGAGCCCAAGTCTTACCAATTGCTATTTCCCCCACCCGGAAAATTTGCATTTCCTCCCCCCACCACACCCGAGTCCTTAAGCCACGTCTGTTGTTCCTTGTGCATCTGACTATGCCGGTTTGCACCTTCTCCAGTGGGGGGGGGGGCGTATCTGCGATGGGGGCATGAGGTCTTGAGAGGCCCCTCTCCATCCCCCTTGAAAGGTGAATAAGCACCCAGTGAGTGGATGAAGACATATGTGAATGAATATTGGAATGGCAGAGGCTGCTCCGGTGCTAAAGTGACATTGCTTTTCAGCATAGAAAAAGCTAGCAATATTTTCCCAGCACGCAATAAAGAAAATGCTGTATTGAAGCAAATGAATATTTCTTAAGATTTTGTAGAGTGCAATAGGAATTGCTCTCTAAATGATGTTTGGAAACAGAAGAAGCTGAAAAGACAGTGGAGATATGAATGTGCCTAATATTTCCCAACAGACAAGGAAGGGGATATAAATTTGTGATGGGAGATACCATACCGCCGCCTTCACACACCCACACACAGTGCGATCTATGAGTAGGATTAGAAAAGCCTGATTCTATAAGCCAAAAGAGGAGGCACGACTAACTGATGAATCAGTTCAGTTCAGTTCAGTTGCTCAGTCGTGTCCGACTCTTTGCGACCCCATGAACCGCAGCATGCCAGGCCTCCCTGTCCATCACCAGCTCCCGGAGTTCACCCAAACTCATGTGCATCGAGTCGATGATGCCATCCAGCCATCTCATCCTCTGTCGTCCCCTTCTCCTCCTGCCCCCAATCCCTCCCAGCATCAGGGTCTTTTCCAATGAGTCAACTCTTTGCATGAGGTGGCCAAAGTATTGGAGTTTCAGCTTCAGGATCAGTTCTTCCAATGAACACTCAGGACTGGTCCCCTTTAGGATGGACTGGTTGGATCTCCTTGCAGTCCAAGGGACCCGCAAGAGTCTTCTCCAACACCACAGTTCAAAAGCATCAATTCTTCGGCACTCAGCTTTCTTCACAGTCCAACTCTCACATCCATACATGACCACTGGAAAAACCATGGCCTTGACTAGATGGACCTTTGTTGGCAAAGTAATATCTCTGCTTTTGAATATGCTATCTAGGTTGGTCATAACTTTTCTTCCAAGGAGTAAGCGTCTTTTAATTTAATTGCTGCAATCACCATCTGCAGTGATTTTGGAGCCCCCAAAAATGAAGTCTGACACTGTTTCCACTGTTTCCCCATCTATTTCCCATGAAGGGATGGGACCAGATGCCATGATCTTCGTTTTCTGAATGTTGAGCTTTAAGCCAACTTTTTCACTCTCCTCTTTCACTTTCATTAACAGGCTCTTTAGTTCCTCTTCACTTTCTGCCATTAGGGGGGTGTCATCTGCATATCTGAGGTTATTGATATTTCTCCTGGCAATCTTGATTCCACCTTGTGCTTCCTCCAGCCCAGCGTTTCTCATGATGTACTCTGTATATATGTTAAATAAGCAGGGTGACAATATACAGCCTTGACGTATTCCTTTTCCTATTTGGAACCAGTCTGTTGTTCCATGTCCAGTTCTAACTGTTGCTTCCTGACCTGCATACAGATTTCTAAGAGGCAGGTCAGGTGGTCTGGTATTCCTATCTCTTTCAGAATTTTCCACAGTTTATTGTGATCCACACAGTCAAAGGCTTTGGCATAGTCAATAAAGCAGAAATAGATGTTTTTCTGGAACTCTCTTGCTTTTTCGATGATCCAGCAGATGTTGGCAATTTGATCTCTGGTTCCTCTGCCTTTCCTAAAACCACCTTGAACATCTGGAAGTTCATGGTTCACATATTGCTGAAGCCTGGCTTGGAGAATTTTGAGCATTACTTTACTAGAGTGTGAGATGAGTGCAATTGTGTGGTAGTTTGAGCATTCTTTGGCATTGCCTTTCTTTGGGATTGGAATGAAAACCGACCTTTCCAGTCCTGTGGCCACTGCTGAGTTTTCCAAATTTGCTGGCATATTGAGTGCAGCACTTTCACAGCGCCATCTTTCAGGATTTGAAATAGCTCCACTGGAATTCCATCACCTCCACTAGAATAGGTTAGTCCAAAAGACAGCTCCCAATGGCCCACCGGCCCTACCCCCTAATTAAAGTAACTTCCAGAAATAATTCTTCTTCAGATTGAATTATCTATGCAAATGATTTTTAAAAAATTTTCTTTATTATCTATTTATTTATCTGACTGCATTGGGTCTTAGTTGTGGCATGTGGGATCTAGTTCCTTGACCAGGGATCAAGGGCCCCCTCATTGGGAACCTGGAGTCTTAGCCACCAGATCACCAGGGAAATCCTTCAAAAGATTCTTTATTAATAATCTACATCAGGGTTTGGCAGACTCTCCATGGGCCAAATCCAGCCCACCTCTCCACTCTGATTGGAACACAGTGCACCCCTTCATTTTCCTATTGTCCATGGCTGCTTCCCACCGTAAGGACCTGGCTGAGTAGTTGTGACAGACACCCTGTGATCCACAGACTGAAAAATGGCCTTTCAGGGGAAAAGTTTGCAGGTGCTTGACCTGCATGATTTAAGGATATAGTCATTTGAGAAGCGCCATTAACTTGCTTTCTCCAGTGGGAGTGTAATAGGGTTGGATAGATTACTTTCTGAAATAAGTGAGGGATTCAGACCTCCCTTCCTTCTTACCAGGGGTAGACCTGGGGCCTGGAATCTGGTTGGCTGGCTAAGGGAGCAGTATCCTCCAGTTACCAAGGAGAGTAACCCACTTGCCCTGGTTTTCTGGGAATTGTCTTGGTTTTCAAACTGAGCCCCTTGTTCTGGGCAAACCAAGACAGTTAACCACTCTGACATGTAGTGAACAGTGTACAGGGTCTGGAGCAGACTGACGGGGTCAAATCCCACTTATATGACTTTATGCTGTGTAGCTCTGGGTAAGTTACTTAACCTCTCTGAACCTCAACTACCCTATTTGTGAACTGATTCTATTCTGAGAAGCGATTGTAAAGATTAAAGAAAGGACATTATACACAGAAAGAGCCCAGGATAGAATAGGCACTTATTAAATATTCATTCCCTTCTTACCCTTCAGACGATTATCAGCTAATATTTTTACCCAATCTTTTTTTCCCCAATCTTTAGCCAAAATTCATTTTTTCATAAAATTATCAGAAGGGAAATTTAAAAATACTGTTCTGTGCCCTCTGTTTTCTAATGATGTTGTTTCTTTGCCCTTTACAAATAAATACCCCAATAAACAAATAATTTGTATGGCAGTGAGGGAAGTAGCCCACCCATGCAAAATTGCCTGGTTTTCAATTTGATAACTGTTGTGTATTTTAAACATAAACACCTGGAGACAAGTGGTGGCTGAATTCTGTTTTGTCCAATTATGGATACATCCCAGGAAGGTCTGCTGTACCCAGCCAGTTAAAGTAGCTTGTGATAGGAGATCCCTGGTGGTCCAGTGGTTCGGACCCAGTGCTTTCACTGTGGGGCCTCGGTTCAATCCCTAGTCAGGGAACGAAGATCCCGAAGGCCACACGGCGCAGCCCCCCTCAAAAGAAAAAAAAAAGTAGCTTGTGATGCCTTGCGTCCATGACCAGATCCAGAACTTCTGGAAGACAAGATTCAGGGGCTTTTTCTAACCTGGTATTGTGTGCCTCTAATGGAGACTGTTGATAGAAAGCAAGCTGATAGAGGCTGTGAGTGCCACCTCACTCATGGTTCCTCTGAGGGATTACTGTGACCCAAGTGCTAAGTGGACCAACATGCTCATTAATTTTTTAAAGAGGTTAATAATACACAGACAGTGGTGTCAAATCTGATAGCAACCTACATGCCATCCAAAGTCCCCGAGATGAGATCAAAGGGACGAGACAATATTAACCTCATTCCAACTCTCAGCATTTTGATTTAACATCCGGTGGGTTAGCAAATGTGCAGGATGGAATTCAATAATGTGTACTTCCATAATAGTTTATACTCTCCATTACACTTAAAATCCTAGTTGGTCCCCAACAAATTCAATTTCTTTAACCTGTAGTTATAGGACTTTGAGAAATCAATTTTTTTTTTTTTTTTTTTTTACTAAATGAATTGGTCAAATCAATTCAAAACTATCAGCATTTAATTTAATATCCAGATTCTTGGTAAATGTACAGAGTAGAATTAAATATTGTGGACTTTTATGGTAATGTGTAACCTAAAAACTTCCAAATACACAATCCTAGCTGATTTCCAATAAATTCAATTTACTTGAGGCTGTGGCCATGTGATTTTAATGAATCAAACTTTTTAACTGAATTAATTGGTCAAATCAGCCAAAACTTATAAATTCAGTGAAAATGTCAGGGGATTGGCTGATTTGCATGGCTAATGCAGCAAAATAAGTCAGAGTAGTAGCTCAGAATACAGACTGCTTTAATTTGATTTAAACTATAGACATCTGTTTGCCTTTTTGATTGAGACAACACCAAAAAGCACTAGCTTCCAAACTTGGCTGATTCTACATTAGAATCACCTGGGGAGCTTTCAAAATGTCCAAAGCCCAGGCCACACCACAGACTGTTACATCAGAATCCTTGTGATGCTCCTGACTCGCGCCTCAGTCCCTTTGTAAATTCTCCAGGTGACTGGGAACCACTGGCATCAAGTTCAAATAATTAGGGGTGAAGCCACCATAATGTGTTTTAGATTAAACTGAAAGCCCAAGGTGGAGGAGAAAAGACTTTGTAGTAACATACAGTAATTATATTAATAATAAGCAATCATTTATTACAGAATTTGTTTTGTTATGTAAAAATAGCTTGCTATTTACTGAGTTCTCACCAAGTGCCAAACATTGTGCCGGATTTTACATGAATTATTTTATTAAATTTTCACACGTGACTGAGAAGCCTTATGAAGCTGATTATTTTACCCATTTTGCAGATGGAGAAATTGAGGCACAGGAGGTTAAATACTTGCCAAAAGATACACATCTAGCTGGCTGTCAGGTGAGGGCTGGCACAAAGCAGTGTGAGTTCAAAGCCTGGACTTGAATGATTTTTGAAAACCGTTGACTTGAAACTCTGAGCTCTGTAGGTCTTTGAACTTCCCATTATTTCTTTGCTGGCATTGCTTTGGGATTTTGTTGTGTTTTTCCCTTTTGTTTCTGGATGGAAAGGCCTTTCCAAACAGTGCACAAAAGCAATTTCTGATGCCCCTGGGGAGGGAGGTAGCCTGACTTTATGGATATAATAGGCAGAGGAGTTAATATTCCACCTTAGAGCTCCTCTCAGGGGAGTTTCTAGCAGACTTAAAGCTCTCTCAGGCCCCAGAAAGAGAACCTGAAACAAAACCTCCACGTCAAGGAAACGGACGTATTTGCTAAAGCATGTTTAAATTTTAATCTAAAAAGAGTAACAATATAATGGGGCTTTCATTCACTGCAAATCTGGTTATTTCACAAAATCTTCACTGTTGACCTTTCAACCTGGATGGGTTTGTTTCAAGGTTTTTGAGTTTTGTTTGTTTTTGAGGCCTCCTAAATAACATCAAATAATATCCACTCAGTACCAGCTGAAATCTTAACATTTAACTGATAAACGTTGACAGTTTTTGGTTGCACAATGAAAAACAAAAAAAAAGAAAGATGAAAATCTAATGTCACGGTCATTGGCAGCTGTTTCCTGTGACAATTATGGCGCTGTACACTCATTTCTGCTCAGTGTCTTCTCTGTCCTTTGCACACAGAAGGTGAGAGAGGAGCTGAAACTACCCCCAGAAGTTCCCCCAGGACCAAGGCCAATCATCAGAGCAGAATCTGGGCCAATCTCAGCAATTTTTTTTTTCTTCCGCCCACTTACCCCAGGAGAGCAAACAGTTTGTCTCCTTCCAAGGACCCGCCCACCCCCAGCAACGTCTGGGTGGGGTTCGCGCTCTGCCTGCAGCCCCCAGGCTTACTGCTCGGGTGGGACCTGCCACCCAGACAGAGCAACTTGAACTTGACCTTGGAAGAGACCGGAAGTTCTTCTGGCAGCAGGCACCAGGGAGGGGCTGGGGGGAAGCGACCTGACCCTTGGAAGGCTGGGTCCTGGCAGCCCAGTGCTGCCAACTATACCCACCTTCGAGAAGCGGGAGGACCCTGGGCTCCAACAACGCTCTGCGCCCCCAGTGTCACCTCCCACTCTCCTTTGTGGGAGAAGAGCCCGGGGCTGGAGGCGACCAGGACCCATCCCTGTTTCGACTGCTTGTGGGCAGAGCAAGGGGTCCGTTTAAATTTCCTTTTAGGCGTCCTTCTTAAAGGACTGAACTTGCGGGAACCCCCTGGAAGTCCAGTGGTTAGTAGGACCCGGTGCTCTCACTCCCGCCATGCGTTCGATCCTTGGTCGGGGAACTAATATCTTGCAAGACGCAAGGTCAAAAAAACAAACAAAAAAAGATATAAAAAGGTACTGGCAATGGTGCTGTCTAAATAAGACTTAGGTTTTCGTTTTAGGAGTGTGGCCAAAGGAGAATGTGAGTTTTGTCACTAGCAGGAAAATCAAGGGAAAAATTGTTTTAAGGCGATGATGTCAAAAGACTGAACGACTCTCTGGGGTCAGGCCAGGCACCGAGACCCTCGAGGGGTGGAGTCAGCTCTGCGCAGAGGGGGCGCCCGTCCCCCCTCACCTCGTGCAGAACAGAGGATCCCTGGTGCTGGCCGTCGTGGAGGCGGGCAGCGATCGGGCTCCTCCACAGCCCCGGGGCGCACTGTGCGGGGGGCTCCGCGCCGGCAAGGCGGCCTCGGTGGGCGCTGGGCGCTCCGCGCGGCGGCTCCTGGCCCGCGTGGCGGCGGCTGGCGTGCTTCCCGGCGGCTCCCGGCCGCAGCTGCCGAGCTATTTGCAGCCTCCACATCCTGAGAGCCGAGACCAGGCCGCTCCCCGGGGCGACTGGGAAGCGGGAGGCCAGGCGGGGCCTTCCTGGATCAGGAGGAGGGGGGCAGGCAGTTCGGAAATAGCGACCTGCAGGGTCCGCAGGGGCTTCTGCTGGGGCTGCCCGGGGGAGTCCTGAGCCTCAGCCGCCCCCACGCCTCGTCAGAGCCCCAGAATGAGGGTTAGCAGGTGGGTGACCAACCCAGCTGGAAAATGAACGAACTTCCCGCTGCAACGCCCCAGGGAGGCCTTTCCAGACGGTTCCCACCCCCCGCCCCCGCCCCCGCCCCCGCCCCGTTCTCCCACTTCCATCACTCACCTTTAACAGCATATCCTGAGCAGCATCCAAAGTGCTCTTTCTTACGTGTTGGTTTACTTGTTCATTGTTGGCCTCTTCCAGAAACGTGCAGGCTCCTAGAAAGTCCTGTGGAAGACTCCTGTCTGTTCCGCTGATCGCCTGTCTCCAGGGCCAAGGAGGGGTGCCTGGCTCCTTTGTAAGAGAATGAAGGGATCCGGAAAGAGAGGCGGCCTGCTGAACCATCAACGAGCCGGATTTCTCACCTTTCCGTTCGGAGGAGGTGTTGTCATCAACCTGTACAGAGAAACTGGATTGATTTGGGGGGTAAGGAAGTTCATTCTCCCTGGCTTTATATATATTTTCCAACCCACTGCTAAATGTTAGTGGTCTTTAGAGTCTTTATGTGATGTATACCACTTGTCAGTATTTATTTAATGTAATCTATGTCATTTAAAGAAGGTTAAATTATAGGGTAACTAGAGAGCGACAATAATATAATTTAAGCACAATCATTTAGAGGAGGATTTCCGCCCTAAAACTTGGTTAAAATACATTTGAGACAGACACTGTTCAATTCATTGCACAGATTTGACTTTGTGACAGCTCCAACATAGTCTGTTGTATTTAATAAGAATTCCTGCCCATAAAAGAAGATTTAATGACATTAATGAAATTGCCTTTATGTATTAATGGAACCCAAGGAGTCTTAACTCTAAAAGCGAATGTTCTTTAAACCTAAATATTTGATACTCAAAAAAATCAGCTGAGAAAAAACTTGTTGAAAGTGATGGTTCTATCTGATAATGGTACCCACATCTGGAGATACTGTGACAATTACTTTATGCAGTTGAGAAATTAGTGTCCATTCTTCTCAAGGTCTTAGAGTTCATAACTTATTTTTTATACTTGTAGTGAAATGTCCCCATTTTTTTGCAAGCTTTATCCCAGATCCCTCTAGGCAACCGGGAGGTAGGGTATGTCAACTTAAATTTCTAGAAATTGTATCCTATTTGGTATTAAAACCCACGTTAGAATTTGTAGTTTGCCACAGGGGAGAAAATGAATTCACTCCCAAAGCACTTGTTTAAGATCACGCATGTGATCCAGCAGTCAAAGGAGCATCCCCCACCCTCCTAGGACTGACAGCCCTAGTGGAAAACCATCACCCCGTATTTTGAACGGAGTGAGTGACAAACAGTTGTTTAATTTGGGTTGCATTCTGACTGCCTCTCTTTTAAATGGAAAATAGAAATCTTGTGCAAAAGAACTTGGCTTTAAGGTCATGTGTCTTAGACATAGACATAGGGAACTGGGAACCCTATGCCTGCAGATTTGGGGGGAGGCTGCCATAGTCCCACTGGGGGTGTGCACTAACCCTAGAGGTGCTGGAGGTCCTGAGCAGCTCCCTCCAGGGGCCACAGGTACCCTGTTTCACTGGAGATTTGGGTCAGGAGAGGAAGGAAGTAATGGGATAGGCAGAGTCCACCTGGGAGGAAAGAAGAGACTTGGGATGTCTCATCACAAATTTTACAGATCCCCAAGGGGCTCTTCCATACCTTGGACTCTTTCTCAAGGAAAGGACATTTGAGTGTCTGCCCTATTTTTATCATTTTATCATATGTTAGAAGTCATGCTAACTAATTAGGTAGTGGGCCACCTACACACAGTAAAATCATATGTTGAATGGTACAGTATCTTATACTTGTAGCAGCCACATTTCAATGAATAAAATTTCTTTTAAAATTCTTGTATAAAAAAATTGAAAGACTTCTTTATACTGGATGAAAACTTAGATTTCAAACCTAATTTTGATCAGCTTTATCATGAATACATTTTGTGAGTTTATTCCTTAAAAATCTTTCTCAGGCTTTCTTCTCTTAACTCTCTAAAGTGATACCAGATGGGTTTTATTTTGTTTTTAGCTAAAATTGGATCCTGGGAAAGAATCTAGTGTAGATGTAAGAAGATGACTGTCATCTGACAATTTCCATTACTTACCTGACTCCCTCCCTGGATTTAAAAGAAACCAGAAACTTTATGGAGACCTGCATCCCCAAACCTTTGGGAGGAAGAATAACAGTTCTGTGTTTCCAAAAATTAGTAATAGCTATTCCTTGTAAGCAGATTGCAGTGCAATCACAAAAACCTGCCTATCTCTAGGAAAAAAGTTGCCAGATTTCCTTTCCCTGGAACGTGGCTCCGAAGAGGCTATTTCATTGCAAAGAAGGTGCTTTGACTGGGTGCTCAGCAGGTCCCTCAACAAGGCAAAGTCAATGGTTGTAAGCAAAGTTCCCTAGAACTATGGAGGGTATAGGCCCTCCATACCCATTAACAGGAGCTCCTGTTTAAGTTTTCGGCCGGTTACCCTGCTACCGTGCAGGCTGCCACCCTTGGCCCAAGTGTTGTCTGCTAACTTGCCACCAACAGGTCACTGGAACAGCATCAGACTCCCAAACACTATCCCAAGCTCCCGGGCAAGTCCACTTATTTATCGCATGCTTTCCTCTTGGTTTACAGCTTTACATAAAAAGAACTAAAGCACATATTAAACTCTGTCATCAGCATTTATTCATCTTGTGGGTTATCCTTTCATCCTACTTGATGATAGAGGCATGAAAGCTAATAAAGATATATTTTGAGGTTAACTTCTATTTGTACTAGCGGTTTCTAAATAATTTTCCCATTTAGAAAATATATTTATAGTAAAACAAAAGAGAAATGTTTTTAATGATGTTTTAAAATTTGTTATTATTATTATTATTTTTGGCTGCATCATGAGACGTGGCATCTTGGTTCCCTGATCAAGAACTGAACTTGTGTTCCCTGCACAGGGAGCACAGAGTCCCAACCACTGGACCATCAAGGAAGTCCCATTTTTATGATTATTAATAATTGCCTACTAAGACTCCTTGGTTTTAAAGGTGAGAAAAAATTTTATTGGGCCTTAAAATGAAGACATAGCAAAAAAACAATAATAATAAAACTATATCTCTGTTGTTTTTTTCCAAGTCAGTTTGATTCTTCACTGTTATTCTTTAAAAATTCTCAAGACCTTAACATTAAAAAAAACCCTTCAAGTATTAGATTTACAATATCTCTTACCTAACTTTTAAAAATAAAATCAATATTACTTCTAATGGTTCATTATAATTATCTGTAGAAGCTCAGTATATATAAATTCATGATATAAAGTTTTACAATATTGATCTCTAAAGTTTTGGTCCTAAAAAGAAGGGAAAAATTTATATTACTTTTCAGGTTTGATCCATATAGTATAAAATCCAATACTTATCAATGTATGAAATAAATTCCTATGGGACTGACTAAAAGATAATTTTTAAAAAAATAATTAATCCAATTTTATGTTGACCTGTTGACCACTATTTGATAAGACATGTACTCCCTAGAAGAATTGTTGACCTGTGTCTCGGTGTTAAATCACATGTGAAAACACAGTTAAATGTACTTAAAGAAAATAATTGTGATACAAATGACTAGTAAGTTTTGGAAATCATGTAGATTATTATGAAGAATACAGTTAGATCCAATGAAACGAAAAGCAAGAAGCTCTAATGGTTTTGCAAAAATTTCAAAGTTTTTTCACCCATTCCAATTGATCTACACGTTCTCTTTTTGCAGTGCTGCAATTACTTGAATATAAAAGTGCTTTCTGTTAATCTTCAACCTGAAAAGTAGTAAAATAACAGAAGCATAAAGGGGAATGGACATTTCAACCCAACAGCTCTCCAGGTTTTTCAGGCTTTTAATCTGCTTGCTTTTGAAGGCTTACCCCTTTCACAGTTTCCCCCACTGCTTTATAGAATCTTAGAAATCATGAACTTTCATATCTCTTATATGTAAAATTGTCTCAATAGCCTTTTAAAAAGTTGTTACATTTGGGTGCAAACTTGCTCAAGGCAGCTTGGTAAAACCAAATTAATCGTTTCACTTCATTCAAAAACTGACTTCACATTCATCCATTTAATTTTTTTTTTCATTCATTTAATTTTGAGGAATATGTATAACCTAACAAAATAATCATGGACACAAAAGTATGGGTATAAGAAAAAACGAGTCATCTTAGCCTTATTCAAAATACTTAAAAAATCAATAAACAAGGTCCTTCCTACAGAAGGTAAACACAGGGAACTTTATTCAGTATCGTGTGACAAACCATAATGGAAAAGAAAATGAAAAAGAAGGTATATGTATGTATTCACCACTTTGCTGCACAGCAGAAATTAATACAACATTGTAAATCAACTGTACTTCAATAAAACTAACTAAAAAATCAGAAACCACACAAATGTCCAATAAGATGGGATTGACTAGATAATTTATGGTATGTATTTTAAAAAATTAATTTATTTGGCTGTGCCAGGCCTTAGTTGTGGCACATGAAATCTTCAGCCTTTAGTTGTGGTATATAGGATCTAGTTTCCTGATCAGGGATTGAAGCCGGGCCCCCTGCATTGGGAGCTCGGAGTCTTGGCCACTGGACCCCATCAGGGAAGTCCTCCAGCAACATCAATTTAAAATACATTTGGCACAGAATGTATGATATTTTACATTTACTCAGTGGAAAACCATGGAGGCAGTAGAAATGATGCAATGCAGAGCACAATAAGAATATATGATGACAAAGTTAGTGTAAGAAAGATTGTTTTCAGTAAAAGTCATTTTCAAATAGAATGTTTGTAAATATGTTACCATTTTTTGGTAAAACAAATATATATAAACAACTCAAAACAACCCAATTTGAAAATGGGCAAGGCGGACTTTCCTGCTAGTACAGCGGGTAAGCATCCACCTGCCAATGCAGGGGACATAGGTTTGATCCCTGGTTCAGGAAGATTTCACATTCTGCGGAGCAGCTAAGTCTGTGCGGCCACAGCTACTGAGCCTGTGCTCTGCAACAGGAGAAGCCATGGCAATGAGAAGCCCGTGCACCACAGTGAAGAGGAGTCCCCACTCTGCAACTAGAGAAAAACCAAGCACAGCAACAAAGACCCAGGGCAACCAAAAACTAAGTCATCTTTTAAGAAATTGGCAAAGGACTTAAATTAGTTCTCCCAAGAAGGTATGCAAATGGCCAATAAGCACATGAAAAGATGCTTAGTAAAGTTATGACCAACCTAGATAGCATATTCAAAAGCAGAGACATTACTTTGCCAACAAAGGTCCGTCTAGTCAAGGCTATGGTTTTCCCTGTGGTCACGTATGGATGTGAGAGTTGGACTGTGAAGAAGGCTGAGCACCGAAGAACTGATGCTTTTGAACTGTGGTGTTGGAGAAGACTCTTGAGAGTCCCTTGGACTGCAAGGAGATCCAACCAGTCCATTCTGGAGATCAGCCCTGGGATTTCTTTGGAGGGAATGATGCCACAGCTGAAGCTCCAGTACTTTGGCCACCTCATGCAAAGAGTTGACTCATTGGAAAAGACTCGGATGCTGGGAAGGATTGGGGGCAGGAGGAGAGGGGACGACAGAGGATGAGATGGCTGGATGGCATCACTGACTCGATGGACGTGAGTCTGAGTGAACTCCGGGAGTTGGTGATGGACAGGGAGGCCTGGCGTGCTGTGATTCATGGGGTCGCAAAGAGTCAGACACGACTGAGCGACTGAACTGAACTGAACTGAATCATTAGTCATTAGGGTAATACAAATCAATACCACAAGGAGATACACCCACTAGGATGGCTATCATAGATATATATATGGAAAATAGGAAGTGTTGGTGAGGTTGTGGAGAAGTTAGAATGCTCATCCATTGCTAGAGGGAATGTAAAATGGTTCAGCTGCTGTAGAAGACTCATCTTAGCCATCGTGGCCCCTCAAAAGATTAAACATAGAATTATCACGTGATCCAGTAATTCCACTCTTACATATGTACACAGAGAACTGAAAATAGGTATTCAAAACAATACATGAACATGCATGTTCATAGGAGCACTGGTCAAGTGTCCATCAATGGATGAATAAATGAATTGTGATATATACCGCCAATGGAATATTATTCAGCCACAAAAAGGAATGAAATACTGATACATACCACTATGTGGATGAACTTTGAGAAGCAATGCTCAGTGAAAGAAAGTAGACACAAAAGGTCACATATTGTACAGTTCCATTTATATGAAATACCCACAATAGGTAAATCCATGGAGACAATGCAGATTGGTTTTTGCCAAGAGTCAAGGTGGGGGTGGGAATTGATGGTACAGGATTTCCTTCTGGGGTGATGAAAATGTTTGGAACTAGTGGTGGTGTTGCACAACACTGTGAATGTACTAAGTGCCACTGAATTGTTAATTTTATCTTATGAGAATCTCACCTCAGCTTAAGTAAATATATACACATATATTTTATTTATTAATCACATATACATGTGTTGCATTTCCCAAGTGGTGCTAGTGGTAAAGAATCTGCCTGCCAGTGCGGGAGATGCAAGAGATGCAGGTTTGAACCCTGGGTCAGAAAGATCCCCTGGAGGAGGAAATGGCAACCGGCTCCAGTATTCTTGCCTGGAGACTCCCACGGACAGAGGAGCCTGGTGGCTATGGTCCACAGGGTCAAAGAGTCAGACACGACTGAAGCGACTTAGCACCAAGATACGTGTATATAGCATGTTATATATATATAAAACTAGAAGGGCACATAATATGTTAATTGTTGATAGAATTGTAGATTTTTGGTTTCTTGGTGGTTTTCTTTCAATGAATGTAAATTTCACTCACAATAACAGTTTTTCAAAAGAGATTGCAGTGCATTGCAATCCTTCCTTCTGGAGTTTAGGCTGCGGTTCTAAGGACTCATAAGCAGCATACATTCTTCTGGGGCTTCCCAGCCCTTTAGAATCAGGCAGCTTATCACTTTCTACATGATTGACAGTATTTTAGTTTTGTTTTGCCTGCAAGTGTCCTGAGTCCAAGTAAACAGAAGGAGGAAGGCCAGAGAGGAATCACAGGAATCACAGCAGTGTGCTGATTTGCTGGAACATCCACAATCGTAGCCAAGACAGGGGAACCCAGGCAGAAAAAGGAGAGTTAGGGAGGAAGGCTCCCAGCTGTGGCACTCCCCCCTCCACACACCCGGTTCCTGTCCTCACAGGGAAGGGGAAGAAACTCGTAAATTGTTTTGCACCTGCTCTTAGGCTGATGCTGCTAGATTGTTTTGATACTGCTTTTGCTCCCTGAGCCAGCCTTTGAATTTTGGCGGGCCTCTACCAACTCACTGCTCTGTGCAAATGCACCGGCTGGACTCCAAGAGCCTAGAGCCTTTCACTTCTAATGTGCTAGGACCCTATAGTGGCACTATGCTTTACTCTTTGTTGTCATTCAGTCGGTAAGTCGTGCCTGACTGTGACCCCGTACTGCAGCCCACCAGGCTCCCCTGTCCTTCACCATTTATTTCCCAGAGTTTGCTCAGATTCATGTCCATTGAGTCAGTGATGCTATCCAGTCATCTCATCCTCTGTTGACCTCTTCTCCTTTTGCCTTCACTCTTCCCCAGCATCAGGGTCTTTTCCAATGAGTCGGTTCTTCACATCAGGTGGCCAAGTATTGGAGCTTCAGCTTCAGCATCAGTTCTTCCAGTCACTTTTCAGAATTGATTTCCTTTAGGACTGACTGGTTTGATCTCTTTGCAGTCCCAAAGCAATGACACCTCTTATTCCTCTTGTATTAAAAAAAAAAAAAGGCTTCTCAGCCTGTGTGTGTCTAGCTCACTCACCATGCCCAAGTCCCAGACAGGTGGGCTCCAAGTGGCAGAGCAAGACCTGAGGTTCCCTGAAATTTAGGCCGGAGAGTAGGGAGGGGGCTGCCACGCCCTTGCTCTGAACAGCCCCAAGTTCTTACTCTTCACAGTATTGAGTAATGTACAGCTCACCCCCAGCCATGCTTATTTGCTTTAGGACTTTTCTTACTTGATTATGTTCAGAACACTTTATAGGATGATCCCTAGTTGAAACCCAATGAAGGAAAAGTATGATAAAGGCTGTAATGGGAGATTCTATGTAATTCTAAGGAGCTTAATTCCACTTTAAAGTCTATTAATACAATTGCACTTATAAATGCATTTGCAGTATGCCCTTTTCCTAAAGTACCATCTCCAGCAAGGAGGTGAAGCAGTGGTCATTTTAGCCCATTTAAGGCAGATCCTCAATATCCATTCCTCTTTTCCAAATAACCTATTATCTCCTAGTGCCCGGAGTCCGGCCCACACAATCCTTGACTATAGTTTGTCTCCAAAACTATTGGTTACAGCTTCTGTAAAGATTGACACACAATCTCTGCTAGAAAAATCCCTCCCCAGGTAAAGCTCCTGGATTCAAGATGCCAAAATACGAAGTTCCTCATTTTCACACAATGAATTCATTATTGCAGTAACTTTATAGAGAAACAATTTGTTCAGTAAACAGTCTAAATAGTCAACCCAAGGGTCTCTCATGTCTGATTCTACCTCCTTGTGTTTGGATGGCTCTGAACAAACGACAGTATTTCAGTATTTTAATTTCTCATCTTTTAAAAATGAAGAGTCTGTAAAGCAATTATCTTTCAATTAAAAAAATTAGGAAAAAAACAATGCAACAAGGGGGAAAAAAAGGGAGTCATTTCATAGAGCCAAAGAACATAATAATCAGTAAAAAAAAAATCCTGATTTATCTTAGAAATCATTTCTAAAAACTTTCACAGTAAGGATAGCCTTGGGGAAGGGGTCATTTTGTAACTGCCAAATTTTTAATGCGCTTATCTTGACTCAGCAATTCTATTTCAAGGTGTTCACTGTGGTAGTTAGGAATAGCAAAAAACAGCAAACATGAATGACCATCAGTAATTATCAAACGTATTATGGAACATCATACCATGGAATGTCACTTGTATGTTTGTGTGACTGAAGAGAAGAAAAAAGTACGAGAGTCTCTTTAACCCTTTCTCACTGATTTTCTCACCACTGTTGGCTGGCTTTCATCCTCTGGATCCTGGACCCTGCCATCGCTCAAGCTGCCGTAATTCCTCATATTATCCAGATCTGTACTACTTCTTCCTCCTTTTCAGCCAGTTACGTCTATAGTCCAAACCAATGACGTGACTCAGGCTTCCCTGGTGGCTCAGACAGTAAAGAATCTGCCTACAGTGGAAACCCGGATTTGATCCCTGGGTTGGGAAGCTCCCCTGGAAAAGGGAATGGCTAATCACTCCAGTCAGGATTCTTGCGTGGAGGATCCCATGGACAGAGGAGCCTAGTGGGCATGTAGTTTGTGGGGTCGCAGAATCAGGCACTGAGCGACTTTCATTTTTACTGGTAGCTGTGATTCCAGACCAAATCCTACTAGAAGGTGGGGGCATATTCTGGAGTATGGCCCATTAAATTATGCCTGTCATCCCATGTCCTGTGCCAGGGTGTATAGCAGTGTTCCTAGAGCAGAGCCACGTTTTGCCTTGTTACTCCAGGGAGCAGCTTGGCTTAGACCCAGGGAACTTCCCAAGTTCTGGCAAGTGTTAGCTGCTCATGTCTTCGCTGTAACAAGCGGGCCAGTGAACCAGCTTGCATCTCTTGTTGCACAGGTATCCAGAGTTTCCTAGCTTTTGTTTTAAAAGCATTTCAAGAGTCAATTTATAGAAAATGACAATGCATCAATGTGAAAAAAATTTTTTTAGATAACTTACCACTTAACAGACTAGTTACTAGTCAATGGTTCACATTTGAGCAGCGGTTAATCAAGATTTAAACTGTAATGGATTTGTGCTAATTTACAGTTATACCATCAGTTATTTCAAGCCCTTTCAGAAGGCCTGTTACACTGAACAGACCTAAATTTGAACTGTCATGGTTTATATGATGCCAATCAAGGGAGCTGCCCACACTTTCCATTCAGAAATTTCCGTCTTATATTTCCAGTGCATCTTCAATACATCTGGATACTACCCTAATGTCAAACAATACTGAAAAAATCCCCCAGGCTGTGAAGGAAGTATTTGCTGAACATCTTGTCACTCAGGCACTTTTCATCTTTGAGTATTACCCCTGTGGTGCACAGGACACAATTTCCAGATTAAGAAAATTAATACAGCAAATATCAGTAACTGATAGCAAGACCACAAGGACAATCATAGTAACTATCCAGCCAACAGCTCCCAACCTTTAGGAAGTTTTAAAATCAGTATGCCGATTTTGTTATAAATTTTTAAAACGCAGAAAATGCTATTTATAGTTTAATCTGCTGTGAAGAAAATCTTTATAGCCCATAGTGCTGTAACTATTTCTAAACACTGAAATAGTTCCTCTGTGCGAACGTTTAAAAAACCAGCTCCAGTTAAACAAGGGTTTCCCACTAAATTATCTAAATTGCCTCCTACCTTCATTTATATGCGTTTTGGATACCCAAGTTTCAGGGTGTATCTTTGAATACTGAAGAGCTAGTATGTCTGAAGATTTAAGAGGGTTTTTGTCCATGTCTTCCTGTCAAGACCTGAATCCAGTTAGTTCACCCCAAAAAAATCCTTGTTCCCATTCTCAACATCTTCTGCCACGTAATACTCACTCAAGTTCCTCAGGGCAGAATTTATCCATTTAGGATTGCCTAGTAGCAACAATTTCTATAGCTATAGAAAACTCGCATGTAAATCAGAGATAACACCTTGTTCCTCTTGACCAAAAATCTGGTAAATTTTGACAATTTCAGCCTTCCTTTGATGTTCTCTCCTTTAGCTTAGAAAAGGGAAGTTTAGATTTATAATCACTATTCTGCTTTTTACTTACATGTGCCTTGCTTTGGAAAACTATCTTATTCAGTAGTCTGAAAGCAAAATTAGTTTTTCCCTAATTCGTAGATACAGCAGCCTGAGAACACATGGAATGTCTCATGGAAATCTTTTTTTATCAGCCCATTAACCTATTTATAAGGGTGAAGTGAGTATTTTTAAAGGGATAAACTTTGGCAGCCCTTACACTTAAAGGATGTTGCTAAGAGATATTAAGATAAAATATGTATATAACAAAAATCTTAAGTGAAAGCCATTTAACTAATATTTAAAACCTCTGCAATTATTAGTTTATTAGTATCATTCAGGACTCAGATGTTCAGTATTCCTCCTGAAATTACATAAACAAATGCAAATGGAAAGAATCCAAGTCAAAATTATATAACAAAACAGCACTCCATCACAAAAGCGTGTAAAATTACAAGAACGCTATTTTAAAACACTGGCACTTTAAGAGAACAATAATCTCAAAAACCACAAAATTGCCAAATTGTTCCCTAAACTGCTAAGCAGATAAACATATGACCCTAATGAATGAGCTGGAGTTTTGTAAAGAAAAGTCAAATTCAAATAAATCAGTTAATTCATACTGAAATATAAAGTGTCTTCCTCCCTTGTCTATTCAATTTATAAAGGGGCAAACCATAATACAGGAAAATATACCTGATTTAAAATGTGGCATATAACTTTAAAAGTCGGTCTAATTAATTAAAAATACCTTTAACCAAGGGTCTCAAGTTTCCTGAACAGTCTCTACTTGGATAAGCAGGAGAAGACATTTACAGCCAGCACTTTTTCCCAGAGCCTTTGCTGGGACAATCAACAAAAAACAATATGGCAGTCTTGTATTTTAAGCTCACGCTTTTGGGGATACATTCTCGGGTCTTTAACGTGGGAACTGCAAATATAACTGCCATTACATGGTAATGGGAGTTAAAAAGTGTAGAGTCCTCATGTAAAGATTAGAACATACTTTTCTATTAGTCCTTCAAGGACAGACTTTCAAAATGTTTGATTCTAATAATCCCGTGCTGTGAATGGATTGGTAACTCTTCACTTGGTAAATGTAACTGGGCTATGTGAAATCCACTATCAGCTGGTCAAGATCTAAGTTTCGGTTATGGGTGAAAGCTGTCTCAACTCAACTTTTATTACCCTCACCACGGGTATATGCAGGGTGTGCAGACAAGAGCTGTCTATTTATCAGCTAACTATATGAAAGAGAAACAGTGTAATAATTCGTGTGATCCAAAATGGGCAAAAGCAAAAGACTAGCTTCCCCTTAAGAAAAATTTTCAGACCTATGAAAAGGACAACAATACTAATAAAAAAAATTGTATTTACTTAGAAGCATTCAGAATGTCAACAAAACAGCTGCAACTTTTTTTCTTTTTCTTTTTTTTGCAATTACAGAGTGGTATTCAGTTAACAGAACAACAATTATTCGTAGAAGCTGCATCAGACAACTGAAGATGAAAAAACTACCATCCCCATATATAACTAATTTGTGCTGTGCACCAACAAGAACCTGCTTTCAATTTCCATGCCAATTTACAACCCCCATACTGTACCAGGCAAGGTTAGTGGCTATTGAAAATACCACCAGGACAGGGCTATCTAAAGACACATTCGGTAGTGTGTTAACTATACAAAAAAAGACACTGTACAGTTTAAAAACAAATCTTACACAGCCTTACATTTCAATTTTTTTTCTTTAAAAGGAGTGAGTTGTGTACAGGGGGGTTAAATGCTTTATAGACAAGAAAAAAAAAAACTGCGCTAGAACCAACTTATTCATCATCATCATCTTCTTCTTCCTCCTCATCCTCTTCATCTTCTTCTTCCTCCTCATCCTCTTCATCTTCCTCATCTTCCTCCTCTTCCTTCTTTTTCTTGCTTTTTTCAGCCTTGACAACTCCCTTTTTTGCTGCATCAGGCTTCCCTTTAGCTCGGTATGCAGCAATATCCTTCCAAAATAAAGGCAGGAAGAAAGTGGGACGAAAGACAAAACAGTTAAGTAAGGGGAGAAATAAAATTAACATGGCAAAGCTTTATGGAAAAAACAAGGCCTCAGATACACTAAAATACCATATATCTGCAGATTCACGCCAACTTGGACTTTCACAAACACTCATAAAAATATTATGACTGTAAATAATCCAGAGCTCATGGTATGACATTGTCTAATATTTGCACTGCTATGCCTCACTGAAGTACAACTATGTACCACATCCAAACTTTAGTTTATTAAAACTAGAATGTAGAGACTGATTAAAGGGTAGACACTGCCACCTTCTGAATGCAAAAAAGCATTCTACAGGTTTATACTGACAGACCCTAATCTGTAGCAGGAAATCTTTCCTTAAAAAAAAAAAAAAAAAAGTTATCTGCCACCAAGCATGCAATTAGGTTCAGAAACATCTAGAAATGGATATATTTCTCCAAAATGACTAAATAACCTAAAATCTAACTTTACTTAATATTTCAATTAAAAGTATAAGGGGGGTTATAGCTTTTTCTTGTATCAATTTACTGTACAGATCAAAATATTTTAAACTTTCTAACTTAGTCAAGTTTTTATATTAATATAAGGGAGAGAACATAAGTGTTTCAGGGTGTTTATGAACATTATAGATCTGTATTACTTGGTCCAGCCTATTTTTATGTTGTGTGCCTGAACATTTAAAATGATGACATTATCTGACTCAAAGTGACTACCGGAATTTTCATAAATTCACATGGTGGAGAATAACAAAACCAGCTTAAGTGTATATGGCCCTTGCCCAAGACAAATTACGTTAAGTCAAACAACTTTAACAATTTATTTGATCTACATTCTTTGAGAGATGGAAAGGGACTTGCAGACTACAGCTAATGGTGCAGTGAATAGTTGTTATACTCAAAACTGCACCACATGTATCAGAAATCATAAAATAGGAAAATAAAGCTGCAGTACCAAGTACAGCTGTCCATCTAACATCTGGCATACTCTTTCCTCACTACACCAAATCTGCACTGCTTACCTTTTCATATTTTTCCTTCAGCTTAGCAGCCTTCTTCTCATAAGGCTGCTTGTCATCCGCAGCAGTGTTATTCCACATTTCTCCCAGTTTCTTTGCAACATCACCAATGGACAGGCCAGGATGTTCGCCTTTGATTTTTGGACGATACTCAGAACAAAACAAGAAAAAGGCTGAACTAAAAGGAGAGATTGAAGTTTAGAATTGCAGGTTTATCAACGACGTTGTACTACTATATAAAAGCCGCTTCTAATTTCTACCACATATTTGACAGAGTACAATGTTATAAAATGCTAAATATCCCTCACTAGACTTAATTTACACAATTATTTTAACTTACAACATTACTAGTTGAACATATACTATTTATTAGTGTTCCAAATGAACATTCTGGAATTACTCTTATGATTTCTCAAGAAATAAAAAAGAATCAAAACTACGTTTAGAAGACATATTGGGTGAGGTCAGTATCTAATTTCACTGCTCTAACTAAAACTGCCACCCAACAAAAATTTTACAAAATTTAAATGTACCAATACCACTTAGCTAAGAAACTTTGATTACAGACTGGAGATCCACAGGGTGGCTTGCTAAATTTGTCTACTATAAAATACTTCCTGAAAAATCAAAACAGGCAAGATACTTACGGAGGCCTCTTCGGTGCATTGGGATCCTTGAACTTCTTTTTTGTTTCCCCTTTAGGAGGGATATAAGTTTTCATTTCTCTTTCATAACGGGCCTTGTCAGCCTTTGCCATGTCTTCAAATTTTCCTTTCTCTTTAGCAGACATGGTCTGTAAAAAAAAAATTTGTAAACTTAAATAAGTTAACAAAATTTTAACCAGTTGTGAAGTGTGGAAATGAATAAAATCAGTATCCTTTGCTAAAAAGATTTAGTAACCTGTTCCAACATCAACACCCACATTATGCAAATTGTACCCAGGCTTAAAAAAAAAAACAAAATCGAAATTTGGAATTCAGCCTTTATTACTTACTCAGTAGGTGTTCAGCCCTCTTACCTTCCACCTCTCTGAGCACTTCTTAGAAAACTCTGAGAAGTTGACTGAAGCATCCGGGTGCTTCTTCTTGTGCTCCTCCCGGCAAGTTTGCACAAAGAATGCATATGATGACATTTTGCCTCTCGGCTTCTTAGGATCTCCTTTGCCCATGATTAATTATTTTTCTAAAAAATAAAAAAACACAAGTTTAATGTTAACAATGAAATTTATGGCACCTAAGAGCACTCTAACTTCTTGGGGAGTCAATGAACAGCATGGCACTGGTTATTAAACACGGCACCGGCATTAACCCCTCACAATATCAAAGAAAATGTCAGGGATCGACAGTTCCTAGAAGAGTCTGCACCAACCCATTAAATGGTCCTTCAGTGGGATCTCAAAAAAAGTGGAGACACAATGGTATGAGCGTACGCTCATACCGTATTTGTGACTTACGTTCCTGCATCTGTTTTGAATGTAATACTTAAGTGGTCATTAAACATTTTTTTTCATGTAAGAAATCATTATTAATCAACAAATCCAAAGGTCAGAACAGGAATGCTGCAGATTCATGCAGCTACATAAGGAGTAGGTAAGAGCCAAAGTTGAGTAGACCTTTCCGGATTACGGGCCAGATTCCCCGCGTCTAAAGTTTTGCCCATGATTACTTTAAAATATTCTCTTCTCGGCACAAAACTTTGCCGGGAGGAGGGACCGTGGAAACGGCAGCTCGGACCCAGGCTGGAGGTGGGGTGGGGTGGGGGGGGTGGCGGTGCTATTTGCGCGGCTGCCACCGCCAGGCAGCCTCGCTTCCTATCGGTTTGGCCCCGAGATGTATTTCGGTTCTGACTAAACACGTCCGGTCTGAAGTTTCTTCGAGTAAACAAGGATGAGGGACAAAAGCCACTCCTGCTCGTGGCTCGGGCTGCCCCCCGCCCCACCCAGGGAGTGTGTATATATATATATATATATATATATATATATATATATATAAAAGCCCTGAAAAGTTGGGGCGCCGCGCGGGGCGGGCTTCGCACACCTTCCCGCCACCCGGGCCCCCTTACTCCCGCCCGCTCGCCAACTTCGGGGCCGCGCGCTGGGAGGCCGCCACCCCCCCGGGGGGGGGAGGGCGACCGGGCCTCCAGGCCGGGCTCCCCGCGCGCGGGGCCCGCCACGTGCGCCCGCCGCCCCGCGCAGGCCCGCCGGCCTCCCCCATTTTGTCGGCTCGGCGGAGGGAGCAGCCCCGCTCGAAATGGGGGCTGGCTCCGCCCGCGGCCGCCGGGGCCGGCGCGCACGGAATGGCCGCTGCGCGTCTTCCCCGCCTGCGCCGCCGCCGCCGCGAGGGCGAGCGAGAGAATATGGCTCCTTCCCTTTGTGTGTGTATGTGTGTGAGTGTGTGCGCGAGAGTGAGTGTGCGAGTGAGTGCGAGCGCCGGCGGGCGGGGTGCGCGGCGCGCTCTGGCGCACACACTCGGCCATGACGGCCGGGGGGAGGGGCGGGGGGCGCGCGGCCGGACCCTCCCCCTCCCCCGCCGCG
The DNA here is from genome assembly GCF_023091745.1 of Budorcas taxicolor. Lineage (NCBI taxonomy): Eukaryota > Metazoa > Chordata > Mammalia > Artiodactyla > Bovidae > Budorcas > Budorcas taxicolor. The sequence continues at coordinate 30,367,065 of NC_068921.1, read as the reverse complement.
GTGTGTGTGTGCGAGGGGGGGGCCGCCTCGGGAGGCGCCCCCGGCCCGCCGCTCCCCGTCTCCCTCCGCGCGGCCCGCCGCCCCCGCACTCGGGGGGACGCGGGGCTGGCAGAAGAGGAAAAAAAAAAAGTTGCCTCGGAACTGCTGCGCCCAGCTTCCCCCCCGCCCGCGCCCGCCTTGTTTTCTCTCCAGCCAGCAGCGCCGGGCCGAGTCAGCCATGTTATCCAGCGAGCGCCGCGGCGCCGCTCCCCCCCGCCGCGCCCGGCCCCGGGCTCGGGCTCAGGCCGGCGGGCCCGGCCCCGCGCCGCCGCCCCCGGCCCCGGCCCCGCGCCGCCGCCCGCCCGCAGCGCCCGCCCGCCCGCGCTCGCTCGCCCGCTCGCCGCCGGCGCCCGGCTCTGCGGCGGCCAATGCAGCCGTGAAGCGCCGCCCGCCCGCCCGGCGGCCCGCCGCCCCCCGCGCACGCCGGCCGCCCGAACGCTCGGCCCCGAGGGTTCAAAAACACGTTAAAAAAATTTTTTTTAATGGAGGAAAAAAAAATTTTTTTTTTTTTTTTTTTGCGCCAGTCAGCGCGGACGCCGCCGAGGGTGGAAACTCGCGGGGCTCGGGGCTCGCGGCGCCTCAGGCGGCCCCGGGGGCCGGGGCTCCGGCGCGGGGCAGGGCTCCCGGCGCCCGAGGGGAGGCTCGCTCCGTGCGCAGTTTCCCCCCACGGTCCCCCCTCATTTGCCTTTGTGTGGATCCTGACCCGCCGGCTCCCGGCCGCGGGGATCCGGCTGCCGCGCGGGCTGAGGAGCTGCCGGAGGCGCTCTCCCCGCCGCGGCGCTGCCCCGGACTCACCCTCCGCGAGGCACAGAGTCGCCCAGTGCCCGTCCGGCTCTCACTTGCCCCGGCGCTGTCTCTATGGAGCTCAATGTACTGCAATGGCTGTGAGAGCGGGAGCCAGACGCAGCCTCCTCACTCTCTCCGCTCTGTAACATTACTCTCCAGCCAGCGCCGCGCCTATTGGCTACCGCCAACTCACGGGGCTCGCTCATTGGCCCGATACCTCCCATTGTCCTGACCAGAGCCCGCCTGCTATTGGCTGTCTCCGGGGACACGTCATCAAGGATTGAAACAGCGCGCAAATCTGAATGTGTGTGTGTGCCGGGCAGAGAGGCTGAGGCGGGAGAGGCAGAGGCAGAGGCAGCAGCTGCTACGGGAAAGCAGAGCTCTATGGTGTATGTGTGCATGTGTCTAACCCAAGCCAGCCCCACACCCGAGCGGCCGCCGGAGCGAAAAGGGCCTGACTTTTCCACAAGTGTCTCCAACTCCTCTGGCAAAAGAGACACCCACAGACCTCCCCCCCCCTTCTCACCCCAAACTCACTTCCACAGCCGTTGAGATAAGAGGCCCCAGACTTTTAACAGACCTTCAAAAGTGAGAGCGACACGATGAGATCACGGTCCCCGAAAACCGGGGTTTCTGCTTGTGCAGAGGGGCGAAAGCAGCCAAGATTGGAACTTCTCAACCGCGTACGGTTGCGTTACACTCTAGATCGCTGGAAAGGCAGGGCTTTTCCTATAAGAAAGTGACAACCATCCAGTCAGCCGCTTTTAAAACATCCCTTTCCTGGGCTATTAAGCCCGCACCGTCAGGTTTGCAGAGCAGCTGAAACCTTGAGTCACCCAACAGGCATTTAGTTTCATCCTTTTTCTTGGTTTGCTCCAGTTTCACAGCTTGTCTGGAACTTTTTATTTAAATACAAAGCCCTGTCTTAACTTCCTGGAAATCAAACGATTCTTCCATGAAATTAAAGTACAGCCACTTCATTTCGATACGGGGTACTCTAGCAGGAAATGTTTGGGAGGGCCTGCTAGAATTAGCAAATTCATTAGAGACCACATTTTTAACTGTTGGGCTGTTTTATTTGACTTGGTGTGGATTACTGTGATAATCAAACGAATCCTTGTGATGCTATCTTTCCTTCCCATCGCACCACTTAGTGCATCCATGTAACTGCTCTAGGGTTACAGGAGTTGTAGGTATATTGTTACCCGGAGGATTAGATGGAGGCAGAGAGTGCCCATGCCCAAATCCATAGGCTGTGGCTTCCCTAACCCACCAAGCTGGCTGGTTTTAACAGACAAACAGATTATGTCTGTGAGGAAAATGTGTGGGCTCTAATAACCAGTTCTGGAGACCATACGGTTATATCGGCCCTTTATGAAACTATTATCTATTGCTCTGTAGCCTGAGCAGACCACACCCCTATTCAGTTACAACAGACTTCCCTTTTTTTCACTCTCTAGTGGTATATTTATACACTTCTAAACCCACCAGCCAATTTCTCCAAATTTAACAGACCAAAGTTAAATCATTTTGTTAGTTTTTTTCATATATCCCATGTAAACATCCACAACATAATATGCTTTCTCAAATTTATTAAGCTACATGAGGACAGACAGAGAGATAACCTCTCCTGACTATGATTTTAATGCTTACTCCTTTTAAAAAAAAATACATAATTGCTATCAGAGTTTATAGTCTTGGTGAGTGGACAATGCATGCTATATGAACATGAAAAGAAATAATACTAAAAATATATAAACTAGTATAATGTGCTTAAAGTTATTGGTGTTTAAAAAAGCAAACATCTAAAGTTAACTTTTATACTGTTTTCATACATATATGCTCTTCTTTACTTCCCTCTATTAATCTAATTTTATGGTTTATTTAAATCTGTTATTTTAATTGTTTTATCTTCTCAATGACTGTATTACAAAATATTCATGAGAATGATTACACTTTAAATGGCATCCATGATATCAAAATTTGACTATTACTTGAAGATTGTACTATCAGTATTTTCCAGGAGCAATGTTGGGTGTGCTCTGGATCAACCACTTTTTTAGATACTTTTACCAGTTATTTCTAATAGCTTACTCCTTCCAGGGTCAGTTTATGGTCATAGAACAAGAGAACAATGGGCCCAACACAGGTTTCTATTTCAGCAGGATGCTATGGTAAGTAACAGGCACTGGATTTAAATATCAATAGACCTGGGTTCAGATCCTTGCTCTGCTACTTACTAGCTCTGTAATCTTAGACAAGTTTTTTTTTTTTTAAACTTCTTTGTGCTTCAAATCTTTCAGCTATAAAATGGAAGTTATCACTAAGTGGTTGTAAAGATCAAACTTATTTTTCGAAGATTTAAGATTACGGTGACCTCTTTAAACTCATGACTTAGAAAAACTCAAGTGCAATTAGCCTTGAGCTTTTCTTCATATTTTAATTTTATATGAAGGCAATGGCTGCAAATTAAGCTTTTTTAAAAAAATTCTATCCTCAAACAGTACTATTCCTCATTCAGTCTAGTGATGGTTGCTTCATTTACTCCCAAGTATATCAGGGGCCATGTCATAAGGAAGGATATTAAGACCTCCACTTACAGGCACATTTCCCATATTTGCTTTCTGTGATACAAAGGGAGGAACATAAAAAGGAGAAAAACTTTCAAGTAAACCCTACAACTTCCAGCTTAGCCCGGCAACTTCAATGTTCACTTATTTATGATATTAGACCCTCTCCTTCTATGCGAATCATCAGTTACAAACTGGCATATATTTTACTTTAGGGTTATTGAGAGTTTTATCCTAACTTACAGAGTTACCTAATTTAAAAAGCTTGATCACTCTCTCCATGCCCATTTTAGGCAACTGAATTTCATATCTTCATTAACATAATTCATGCCCTTCCTGGAGCCAGCCTCTAAGATAGGTGAAGTGCCTCTCTTCTGGGATCCCATAATAGTCTGTACATTAACTACTATGCTCACAATTGTAATTATCCAGTTATGTGTCTGTTTGTCCCACTGCACAGCACCCCTTGTAGGCAGGAATTTTATTTTTGCATCCCAAGCACCTAGCAGGGTGCCTGACATATAGCAGGCACTAAATAACGTCTACTGAAGAAATGAATTAATAGCTGAAAGAGTACTTACTGCAAATTATTGTTTTAATCTTCCTCTTCCATCTTTGGAGATAAACATTGGGGTATTTCTAAATCAGAAGGCAGGAAAATAGAATAATCAGTAATAAGCACATGTTAGGATACTAATACTGAGGACAGATGTCAATGGCACCTCGTTCTTGTAACTTAAAAAGAGGAAGATGGAGTTGGGGGCTGGAGGGAATTGCAAATATAGACAGACACATATATTTGTACTATTTACCAGCTCCCAACTAGGCCAAGGTTATTCCTAGTTGGATACAATGAACTATGGCAAGCCAAATAAGAATTTATCACAGAAAACTGCAAGAATGTCTGCCCAAAGGCTGCTTCCAATAGGCATTTGAAACTTAACTCTAATGTAAAAAAAAAAAAAAAATACAAAAAGCAGACGGGGCCCTGGGTGTTTGGCTGCAGGATGTTAATTCCTCCCCATACAATGAATCCTAAAGTCAAGCTATATGAATTCTCTTGTTGTCTGTCCTTCTCAAAAAGGGCCAGTTTCTGAAAAGGAGAAACAGTAAACCAAAATGTCTGAGGAAGTCAACCACACTAAGGCTCCTATACACTTAAAACCTTTTTTTCTGGATGCTGACAATACAGGGGAGGAATTCAGGAAGAGAAAACAGTACAGGTTGTGAACTAGGACACTGAGTCCCACCACGTGTGGCCTCTGGTAGCCATTAGGGTGTGTCCTTGTTTCCCCAACTCTTGCTTAGGGGCTGTGATGCCTTATCTCACTCGTGAGGATGTTATAGGATTAAACAGATGTGCCAAAAGAAAGACCCAAGGAAGGCAGAGGAGTGGTGTTACTGTATCTGTCGGTGAGCACAGAAGGGAAACTGGCTGCTTAGTACTTCTGCCTCGGCCCGAGTCTTCTGTCCCAATGTGGCTTGCAGGTGGGGAAATTAGTGGTTTCAGCTGTGGGCAAATAGGGGGCTACGCAAAAAAAGAGAAAAAACCAACAATAACAAAACAAAACGGTATGTAAGCAAATTTTTGTGTGTTAGGAGGGCATGCTGGGCAGTTTGCAGGATCCTAGTTCCCCAACCAGGATTGAACTCAGGCCCTCGGCAATGAAAGCAATGGAGTCCTAACCACTGGACTGCCAGGGAAGTCCTGGACACAAATTTATACCAACAATATCTCTAGAACTGCAATATTTCACTGGTGAATAAGGAAGAAAAATTACACCTTTTTAAAGATAAGCTGCCTCTTTTCTGGTTAGCCAAAGAATGGTATACATGAAGAGGGGAAACTCATTAGTAAGTTTTTATAAAATGGTGATCTAAATTCAGAAAAGATCACTCCTTTAGGTTTTGATCTCAACAACCATGTCAACATGCCAAATTCACATGCCCTATTAGAAGTGCCGTAAACCTTGAGAACAAATGTCTTAGCACACCTGCTAGGTAGGATGGCTTATAATAAAAAAGACAGACATGGCAAGTGTGAGTGAAAATGTGGAGAAATTGGGACCATCATATACTGCTGGTGGGAATGTAAAACAGTACAGCTGCTTTGCAAAACAGTCTGACAGTTCCTCCCAATAATATACCTAGAGTTACCATATGACCCAGCAATTCCACTCCTAGGTATGTACCCAAGAGAAACAAAAACGTCCACATAAAAACCCACACATGATTGTTCATAGCAGCATTATTTGTAATAATCAAAAAACAGTCCAAAGTTTCCTCAACTGATGAGAGGATAAATGCAACGTAGTATATCTTTATGATTGAATATTATTCATTGATAGAATACTGACAAACGTCACAACATGGATGAACCTGGAAAACATTATGCTAAGTGAAAGAAACCACATACATAAAACCCCACCTATTGTACAATTCCATTTATATAAAATGTCTAGAATAGGAAATTTATAAAGACAGGAAGTAGATTAGGGGTAACCAGGTGTGGGGGCCTGTGGGGAAGGGGAGTGACAGCTAATACATTTTCTTTGAGAAGATGAAAATGTTTATTATAATAATGGTTGTGCGACTCTGATACCAAAAAACTGTATGTATGTGAATTCTGTCTCGATAAAGCAGTTTTTTAAAAACAGAATTGTTTTATGAAACAAACACAGAAAGAGACGACAGATCACTACCCACTTGTCAATCCTGTCCAGTACTTTCCTGCTCTTCCTCTTCATTCAGTGGACATTTCTTCTATTAGTGGAATTATATATTCTGCGCTTAAAGTGTATTTTTGCTACAAAATAATTAAAAGAGCATTCTTCTGGGGTACCTTGGGCGGTTTTCTTGAGCTCTTGGGAAGACTGTACTGTCAGCTAAGTCACAAAGCATCGGGTCAGACTGTGCAAACTGGCAGGCCTCTCTGGCTTCTAGGACATGCAGATGCTCCATTTGGTCAGCATAGTGTTTTTAAAAAGGCGGATTTTTTTTCATATTAAAAAAAAATCCAGATTTTGAACAAACTGAGATCTGATCAGCTTGGCTCCACGTGTAGGCAGGTTGACGATCCTGTGGTCGACCCCCTCGAAGGAGGTGGGTGTTCTGTTGTCTGCCGCAGCCCCACGGTTCCAAAGCACCTGACCTGCCTTCTCACCTGGCTGGCCCCTGCAGACACCTGGGTTGGCAAGTCCTGAGCTGGGTCCTTAGGATTTCAGGACTACAACCTGTGATTCTGTGATGTTCTTTGTTCAGAGGTTCTTCTCCTGAGGAACACTATCATCACACAGAACAGAGTGGGAAACAGAGCCAGAGAGGTCCCTCAGGTGAAGAGCAGAACCATGTTTGGCGCTATCACAAGTAGCAGGTACTCCTGATGAGAAACAGAGTCTGGCTGGCTATTTGTCAGAGGCTGTCCTACAGCCCAGACAAAAGACTAGAAATTGAGCTTTATATACTGTATCTCTCCTGTGTGCGGGGCTATACAGAGATGATTTCATTTCATCCGCACAGGATGAAAATAATTGTACAAATAATTCTAAGGAGGCTTAGAGAGATCCCTTCAGTTGTCCAAGGTCACACAGCTAGTGAGAAAGTAACAATATTGACCCAGTTTTGACTCCAAAGCTGAAGTTTTCCCCACTAAGCCTCATGGCCTTTCAGTTACTAGCCCAGCTAATAAAAATTTAAAGACAATCACATTTTCCCACCTAAATATACCCCATATCCTCATGGGGATTTGATGTGAGTTTATAGCCTTGACTTTCAAGGTTTTTGAATAGGGCCCATACATTCTGCATATATAAATCTTGAAAAAGGTTTCATGAAACAATACCTACTGTTGTGATGGAGTCTGACTTCTTTTCCCTTAAAATCCTAAATTTACTTTGCAACCCACAAATAGGCCCTACAGTTTGCAGAACACTGCAATAAAGGTGGGAGTCGAGAAGTCTGTCTTCCGTCGAGGGTAACGACAGCTCTAAGCGGCAAGTGTGGATGCTGCCTACTGATGGGATGGGACTGAAGGGGAGAAACGCCAGGACAGCTGCTGCATCCAGGTACTGCAGCCAGAGACCCCCCGCACAGCCAAGGAGGCTGCTGCCAAATCTGTGGGGCTGAGAAAGATAGGAGACAAGAAGGAAGAGTGCCTTGCTCTGCCTGGAAGATCAAGACAAAAGCAGGCGTTCCAGGCCTTCGGGAGAAGCGAAGAAGATGCCTGAACATCCCCAAGGCCTAGGAGAGAAATCCCATCAGAGCCGATAAATATGGGGTTCATCACCTTGGATCTGTCTTTGTCAGAGGCCAGGCAGTCTCTCTTCGAGCAGAAGACAGCTTTACCTCCCCACAGGACAGCTTTTTTGTTGAAAACAAACAAACAAACAAGCAAACACAGCACCCAAAATGGCTTGTGGGGCTAAACAGAAGGTGACCACCAATCCATACCTGTTGTTCATGAAGGTGTTAACAAAAAAATCAACAACAGAAAACCTGCATGCTTTTTTCCCCCAGAGGTTGCTGTTGATCCTTGTTCTAAGGCTTCCTTTTGATTTACAAGAACAGAAATAAGCAAGTAGGAAGGAGATAGCATGATTTAATATATTCTAACATACATACTACCAGCAAATTGACAGTCACATTCTGAAACAGAACTCTGCCTGAGAAACATTCATGGCATTTGACCAGTGATCTTGCTTCCAAAAAGTACTCAGAAAGTAATCAGAAACAAGTAAAAAGCATGAAAATTTGAATAAGAATATTAACTGCAGAATTATCCATAATGTGTCAACAACCTAGGTGTTCAATGAATGGCTTGGCTTGGTAAACTGTGGGCCATCCTCATGACAGATTATTATTAGGCTACAATCTTATGTAACAGGAGGGAAAGGGGCAGGGCACAACTTCTGAAAGAATAACATAGCCCAAGGACACAACACAAACCACATAAACCAATTAGATCAAATGGGACCAAGATGGCAGACAAGACTAGGCCTTGATCCTCAATCAGCAAGTAAAATGACACACCCAGAGGCACCATGACAATTCAAAGTGAAAGTGAAAGTGAAGTCGCTCAGTCGTGTCCGACTCTTTGCGACCCTGTGAAACTGTAGCCCACCAGGCTCCTCCGTCCATGGGATTCTCTGGGCAAGAATACTGGAGTGGGTTGCCATTTCCTTCTCCAGGGGAATCTTTGCGACCCAGGGATCGAACCCAGGTCTCCCACATTGCAGGCAGACGCTTTAACCTCTGAGCCACCAGGGAAGCCCATGACAGTTCCAAGGCACTGTCAAAATACCAAGGAGTGGGTGGTAGCCCAAATCTTGAAAATCTCCATCCCTTCCCCAAAATACCTGATTGGAATAATCCTCCCACTCATTAGCATATGAAATTACCGAACCTATACAAAACTAACTGGGCCATATTTTGGGGCCACACTTGCCCTCTGCAATGGCCGACTCTGTCTGTGGAGTGTGCTTCTCTCTGAATCTGAACAAATCCACATCTTACCTACCACTTTTTCTCTCAGTGAATTCTTTCTGGAATGAGACATCAAGAATCTGAGCTTTGTTAGGTTCTGAAACCAGGTACCAGAGGGTTTTGGCTGGGTTCAAGTCCCAAGCAGGGTTGATTCTAACTGGTTGATGCAGTTGTGTCCTTGGGCTATGTTAATCTTTCAAAAGTTGTGCCCTGTTACACTTCCACTGCAAGGGACACAGGTTCAATTCCTGGTCAGGGAAGTTCCACGTGCCACGTAGTGCACCCCCTCACCCCCCAAAACAATTAGAAACAAAAACCCTCTAATTTCTTAAGAGAAGAAATGTGCTAAAGAAGACTCAAAGATTGAGATCATTTAAAAAGAGTTAGGCCTCATTACTCTAGAAATTCTTCCCCCAAGACAAATATACAATCTATAATATATAAAAATCATGTACATTCATCATAGCTCTAAGTTAAGCTGTCTTGGCAGGGGGTGGGTAGGAGGGAGGCTAGAGGGAGGGGATGTATGCATGCATATAGCTGACTCACATTGTTGCACACCAGCATTGTAAAGCAATTACACTGTAACTAAAAAAATAAAAGTTAAGGTGTCTCCACTGCCATCTAAATCTGACCAGCCTGTTAACACAGATCAGAATCAGGTATCTGCTAGGAGGAAAACTATTAGTGTTTACATGGAAAAACTTTTGCCTCACCACCGATGTGTCTTCTTTAATGACTGTTTGTTTCCCATAATTCAGTCCCGAGTCATCTTCTCTTTGTTTCTCTGCTCTCTTACAGACCCCAGGGACCAACTCCACGTGGAGTTTTAACCTCCATTTCTATGTAAATGACCCCAAGTTTCCCTTTCAGCCTTTGGTTCTGTCCAGGATCACACTGGGTCCCAACGTCTCAAGCCTATAGGTCTGCTCCCAGAGCCACACTCCATTCTCATTTCTCTATTTGCCAACTTCCTACACCAGCTCCAATTCTAAGAGTCTCATTCCTCCCTTCTGCTTCCCTCACATCAAATTCTGTAACATTCATGTCACTGTACTTTTAAATCATCCCCCATTTTTTTTTTCATTTCTATTGCCCCCAACTGTAGTTCTGGTCTTTATTATTTTGTGGATAAGCATGGAGGCTTTGGAACCAGACACTCCAAAGGTTAAAATCTTGGCCTTGGCACTAACCAGCTGTGTTACTTTGGGCACAGTGAATTAACCTCTCTGAGCTTCAGTTGCTTTGGTAAAATGATAATGCCCCTTTCAAAGGGAAGTTGTGAGTTTAAATTAGCTCATATACATAAAGAGCTGAGCCTAGTATGCAAATTTCTTAGAATTCTGTAAATGAGCACCAGATGTTGGCTGTTTATTTTAGATTATTTCAAAAACTGGTATTTTTAATATTTTCCTAACGCATAAAACTCCACTGCTTAAAAACTTTCCATTTAATTACATTTTCTTCCCAATTAACTGCCAAATCCTCACTGGGCCTTCAAGGCCTTCCGGAAGCAGGCAAAACTTGTCCCCTTCTCTCTCTCCCACGGCTCTCCTAATTTCCAATCAAACTGGACCTTGTACTCTCCTAACTTCCAGCTTCTGGTCACGGTGTTTCTTTTGCTTTGGAGTGTCCTTCCCCCAACCTCCACTAAAACCAACCTGTCCTTTAAAATTTCTCCAACTGTTTACACTTCTCAACTTGAGCTTTTTCATTTGTGAACTCTGTCACTTTTGGTTGTACCTTTCTAATGGCTTTTACAGTGTTATAAATAGAATGACCGTAGATTATTACATAGTTGATAACCTATATAAATACATTATACATTATGTTGCCTTACCTATCTTTGTTTCTCAGCACTCTTCGCCCATCACAGGTATTTAGTAAATGACAGCTGAATGTCAGGTGAGGTTCAGTTTTCAGTCCACACCTATCACAGTGCTGATACTCAATTTTAATAAACCATGCCTACAATTTCCTTCCCTTTGCAGAATAAATTACACTCTAGTATGCTGGCTCAGATCTTCCCTGGTGGCTTAGACGGTAAAGTGTCTGCCTACAATGCAGAAGACCTGGGTTCAATCCCTGGGTCGGGAAGATCTCCTGGAGAAGGAAATGGCAACCCACTCCAGTATCCTTGCCTGGAAAATCCCATGGATGGAGGAACCTGGCTAGGCTACAGTCCATGGGGTCGCAAAGAGTCGGACACGACTGAGCGACTTCACTCACTCATGCTGGCTCAAGGTATGTGGGGCAAAACCTACTGTTGTGTTGCCATCTTGGTTGGTCAAAATCTGTGGATACTGGCAGCTGTATGTGGTTAAGTTCTATTCAGGTTGGTCCCTATTCTGATGGTTTGGAGCAATGTTTTTTATGAATTAGTGTTTTCACAGATTTTTTGGTTTGGTTTTTACTGTGGGAGGAGGTGTTATAGTTCAGAAGCTTGCAAATATATTTATTTTTTAAAATTCCCAGATCTTATTAAAAGTCCTTAAAGTCAAAACGATACCACCAATAACTAATACTAATTGACTGTATATGTGTGTGTGCATGCTCAGTTGTGTCCAACTCTTTGTGACACTACAGATGGCAGCCCGCCAGTCTACTCTGTCCATGGGATTTCCCAGGCAAGACTGCTGGAGCCAGTTGCCATTTCCTCCTTCAGAGGATCTTCCTAACCTAGGGATTGAACCTGAGTCTGCTGCGTTGTCACTCGGATTTTTCACCACTGAGCCACCAGGGGAGCCCAGTGGATTGTAGGCATGCAGCAAATTTTGAGGTTAACACAGTTTTTTGTTTTTGTTTTTCCTGCATATTGCCAGTTATCACAAAAATTCATAAGCTCCCCCAAAATAAGTCCTTCCTGTGTAGCAAATTCATTTTGGCACCAAAATGTGTGCCACCAAATAGTTCAACAAATTCAATCCAGGTTTCAGATTTGGGTAAAACCAGGTTACATTTGCATGAAACGACTCCAGAGTTCCTGGGAGCAGTGTGGGGGATGAGGGTGCCCTGTGTGGACCCAGCAGCGGTAGACTAGAAGTGGAGCAAGGTGGACCGGACCTGCAAGGCCCCCGCAAGGACAGACCCTCTACTCCTTCTTTTGGTCCCTCCCACACTGCTAGGGCTCCTAGCACCGGGCTCTGCTCCCCCTCCTCCCTCCCCCTCCTCCCTCCCCTTCCTCCACCCCCCCACTCCTCCCACCCTGCTCTTTCTCAACAATGGCTCCTGCTTCACAAACACGGTGCTTAAAGCACCTAGTTCCTGGGATTTATACTTGCCAAGTGCTGTGGGGAACAAGTTTTTCTCAAGCCCAGGAATCAAAAGGCACTTATTTCAACACTTGAGCGAAAAATAGTAACTAAGAAAATCAATAATTTCATCCCAAGCAGGAGAATGGATTTTTGTGAGCCCATCTCTATGGTTTCCTGCCCATCTTTTTAAAAAAGTGTAATATTAGTCTCTTGAACCCTTTTTCCTCTCATGTTTTCTTACCTTACCTAAAGAAATGTAAACTTTTTGCAGGTAGAAACATATGTGAACTGTTAATCGCTCAGGCATGTCTGACTTTGTGACCCCATAGACTGTAGCCCACCAGGCTCCCCTGTCCATGTGATTTCCTAGGCAAGAATACTGGAGTGGAGAGCTATTTCCTCCTCCAGCGGATCTTCCCAACCCAGGGATCGAACCTGGGTCTCCCTCATTGCAGGCAGATTCTTTACCATCTGAGCCACCAGGGAAGCTCAGGAACATATATCCTGACCTAAATATTATGTGGTAATAAGGTGTCTTCAAAAGCTATGTTTCTTAAATATAATTAGAAGACTCAAAGAATATCTTTACGTGGCTATAAATTCCTTGCTGGTTAAAAGTGAGCCTCTTATCTTTTTCAAAGGTTTTTTTTTTTTTTTTTAATGGAGCAAAAGAACACAAATGAGATTAGAAGAAGAACTGCTAGAGCAACAGAAGAATGCCACAGAGGTGAAGGGAGATGCCTACCAGAGTAGAAGCCAGCGCCAGAGTTCCACTCTAAAATGTTTCTGAATCTACCCAACATCTAAGAAATGCGGCCCAAGGCGGGTTGTGAGCCCTAAATGTATGGGTTAGATGCTATCTAAATCCACACAGAGCAATAAGAAAGAATGTACATGTGTATCTCCCAAAGCGAAAAGATTGGAAGAGGACCCAAGGCAGAAGACCTGCATTCTTCTAAACTGAGATGCCAACCACATCACTGCTTGGAACTCTGAAGATTCAAGGACAGACCAGACAAGTGGAGCCAAGAGAGCCTGTGAAGGAAAGGAAACCACCGTCTTACTCTGTTCCAGCGCAGTTCAAGTATTCTCAGTCTTACATGTGCTACCAAAGGCATACGGTTGTCACAGTCATAGGCTAACGTTTGTAGCTGAGAAAGAATCCACGTGAAACGCTTGAGAGAGCTCTTTTTAGGTAAAACTTTCACTTAGGAAAGTTTCCATGTTTAATCAGATCCCTTCCCCTTCCTCTGGTCTCTCCTTTACTCTCTGTTGTCTAAGAAATTAAAAAAAAAATAAAGAAACAAGGACCCATCCATTTGTTAGTGAGAGAATAAAGGGAAGGGCAGCATGGAGCTTCTTCCATCAGAGTGAGGAGGCATGTTGTTCAGCTGGAAGTGTCTGTGGATGGTAGGTGAGGGGAGGGGGCAGAAACTAATATTTACTGGGCGTTTACATATGCTAGGCACCATAAATGCTTTGTATGTAGTATGTGAAAGTGGCTCAGTAACGTCTGACTCTTTGCAACCCCATGGACTATAGCCCTCCAGGCTCCTCTGTCCATGGGTTTACCTCCTTATAATTCTCCGCTCCTTGGAGTGGTTGCTACTTCCTTATTTTACAAAGGAGGAAGGTCAGGTCGCCTAGGCTGACCCAGTTAGCCCCTCTGGCTCCAAAGTCCAAGTCTTGTACATGATGTCCTGCATGGATGTCTCCTTATAGTCTCTGCTTTGGTACCCCAAACCCAACGATCTCAAAAAGGACCCATTTCCTCCTTGGTTCCTCCCTCTCCCTAAATCCCAACAATCAACAAATCATCGAGTCCCATGGTCTCCACCTCTTCCATCTATGTCTCTGGTCTACCTCCCTCCCTCTTTTGGAAGACCACCATCTTAGTTCAAGCTGTGGTCTCCTGCTTGGGTTTATTCCAACAGTTTCTAACTATCTAACATCTCTGGGCCTCAGCCTCAGAAAACTCCAAGTGATTTTTCTAAAGTAATTAAGATAATACAATCATGGTATACCCTGACTTTAAAAAAACCCTTCTGTGACTTCCCACTGCCCTTCAAGAGAGCCTCCAAACAGCTTAGCGGAGCACCACCATCAGCGTCTGCTGCCCCCTCCTGCCCGACGCCCCAAGCTCCCACAGTTCCCCGGGCAGCCACCGTTCCCTCAATCAGGATGACCCTCCACCTGCCCACCGCCTGCCTGAACCTTCAGCTTAGACGTCTCTTGCTCTCAGAAACCCCCCTTAGTGCCCATGCTCAGCGCCCACTTCTGGCATCCTCACCGGGCCTGAAACTGCCCACACATGTAGCCTTCTAGTCTGCAAACCCCTCAAGTGCTGGGTGAGCTTTATTCACCATGTTTCTTGGCATCAAGCTGAGCGCTTGGCCTAGAGGGGCCACTCAATCCATGAGTAAATGCTTAAACAGAGCGGGGAAAGTAATGAAGAGCCATGGGTCTAACCATCACTTTGCTACCAACTCCTGTATAGTTCAGGCTTCCTTGGTGGCTCACTGGGTAAAGAATCCGCCTGCCAGTGCAGGAGATGCAGAAGACTTGTGTGCGATCCCTGAGTTGGGAAGATCCCCTGAAGGATAAAATGGCAACCCACTCCAGTATTCTTGCCTGGGAAATCCCATGGACAAAGAAGCCTGGTGGGCTATAGTCCATGGGTCACGAAGAGTAGAATACAGCTTAGCAACTAAACAACAACAAAACTCACATGAAAACAAAATGCTAATGACACAAACTACTCTGTGTAAAATAAGTGAGCTACAAGAATCTATTGTACAGCACAGAGAATGCAGCCAATACTTTATAATCACTATAAATGGAGTACAATCTATTAAAACTTTGAATCACACACACACACACACACACACATGAAATTCTAAGCTTTCCCATCCTTCAGGTGGGATCTGCATCTCACCCCTCACTCTCCATCCCCAGCCCTGCAACCCTCTCCCAGGGATCAGGATAAATATGAGAGGGTTTCGGGTTTTTTTTTTTTTCAATATTTAAAAAACTGACCTGGAGGTGGAAATATATAGTATGACCTTTGATTCTGTAGAAGACTCTTCTTTCAGGTGATAAAGACCCAAGAGGATTAAACAGCCAAAAGATCTCATGAAGCTCATGACTGTGCAAAAAGTGGGAGATATGTATTCATGTGGAAAAGAGGAAAATATCAGGGGGCAAAGTCTCAAAAGTACTTATAAGGTGATGGGCTCTGAACTCCTATTTGTAAGACAGGAAAGGCATCTTGGGGTAGACTGTGGGCAGCCCCCCAAAGACACAAATGTGGTGTGCTGTGGCCGTCACAAAGCCACCAGGCTGTAGGGTAAACAGAAAACACCATTACCCTGCCTTGACTATACGCTACTTCCTTCAGGGCTGAGGTCTGTCTGGAGATGGGTAACAAAAATAATCAAGAGCATTTCGAGTTTATAAAGGTGGACTTATAAAGAGAAAAGACAGTAGATCTGTAATTAGCAGAGCTAAAGAGTAAAGGAGGAGTATGATGTAGGAAATTCAGTCAAAAATGCACAGTAGGGTAACCCTACACACCTAGAAACAGTGGTATCGCCTTAAGGTTGAATCAAAGTGAGAGGTAGGGACAATTGTGGGTGGAAAGTGTCATACGATATTATTTTAAGTGCTATTTTCTACTTACTATACTATTAAGTAGTAGTTTAAAGAAAAGTCATGGAGTTTTAGAACATGGTTGTAATCAGCCCCCAGTGTTTTAAATGAAGTTCCCAAGAAGGCCAAGGTCATAATATTCCGCTATGGTGGAGTAATAGAAAGAACCCACGCCTCCTGACTCTTAGCCTAGCTCATGCTCTTTTCTTGATTTCATACAAAAAGACTGTGACAGATGATTGAGACCCAAAGAATTAGAGAAGTTGGAGACAAGGCCTGATAAATAATGCGCTGTTAAGGAAAACCAGAATCGCGTGTGCGGTAACCCTCCACACTGGAGGCTGACATGGTAGAGTGCAACACTGTTTTCTCACAAAACAGACCTTTGCGCCACTGTTGGAGGCAGGAGACGGGCCTGGGTGACCTGCTGAGCTAAACCCGTCTGGCTTTCTCACTCAGAGCACCTATCCTCGGAACTTGAACGACGACACACTGTCCACCAGGGCAGCGCCCAGCCTGTTTCCCACTGCTGCATTCCTGTCAAGGTTGGACGTCCAGGCCAACTCCAGCCCCTCCAGGAATGCTGACACTTGCCGGGTGGGGAGGGCAGACAGGTGCCAGTGGAAGTGGTATGGAGGACACGAGGGCCAAACATCCCAGGAAACCCGAGTGCTGCATCCGCCGGGAGCCTGGTGGTCAGAATGCTTGGAACCCAGGAAGGCTGGGAGCGGGAAGTATCTCAGGTATTCCAGTCCTCCCCTCTCGGCACTGCGGAAGCAAGAGAAAATAAAGCGGGGAAACCTGTTGGACTAGACCGTCAGGGCTGTTCTCCTGAAGTTGGCGGCTACCTCCTGCTAGAAGGGATCTGATGGTTTTTCCTTCTGAGCAGAGAAGACGTGAAGACCAGAGGGATTCGAGAGAGCAAGCGAGCTGCCTGTTTGCCAAGATGTGTAGGGAAGACCTGGAAGGTGTGAAGGAGCAAGCTGCAACCTAGTCCTTCCAGGCTGAGGTGATGCCTTTGTTGTTGTTTAGTTGCTAAGTCACGTCTGATTCTTTGCAACCCCACGGACGGTTGCCCGCCAGGCTCCTCTGTCCATGGGATTTCCCAGGCAAGAACACTGGAATGGGTTGCCGTTTCCTCTTCCAGGGGATCTTCCCGACCCAGGGATCGAATTCATGTCTCCTGCATTGGCAGGCGGATTCTTTGCCACTGAGCCACCAGGGAAGCCTGGGGTGATGTGTACAAGTGCACAAACAACATGCTTGGGGCAAGCAAAGGAAGCTGCTCGAACAGATACATACTTCTTCGGCAGAGGTATGCAGCTGAGGGATCAGTTTCCAAAAGTTTGTCTCAGCAGAGAAAAAAAGAACCCCAAATGTTTCACCTTTTTATTCAAGCTTGTCTTCCTTCTCCTAGTCCACCTTATGTTAATGAAAAGACGTTCTAATGGGAGAAGTAAGGAATACCAGGAATGATCAAAGAGAAAGGTGTGAGCATGAAGCTGGAGGACAGATAAATGCAGGTGAGTGAGAGACACGTGGGCGCCTGTGTGGGGGGGGGAACAGATCACGGCATTCTTCCCTCTAACACCTTGCAGGACAAGGAAGTGACTGTTTTCAACTACGTGCATGTGTGCGTGCTTAGTCGCTTCAGTCGTGTCCAACTCTGCGACCCTGTGGACTGTAGCCTGCCAGACTCCTCTGTCCATGGATTCTCTAGGCAAGAATACTGAGTGGGTTGCCATGCCCTCCTCCCGGGGATCTTCCTGACCCAGGGATCGAAACCTCATCTCCTGTGTCTCCTGCACTGCAGGTGGATTTTTTACCGCTGAGCCACTGGGTCAGCCCTTTTCAACTATGTACCTGTCCACTAATAACCTCTACTACCCAGAGGCTAGCACTACTGGCTCGCCAGACCCACAGTGAGGTTTGAGTTTAGCATTTTACCTCTGTGTCTTAATCTGCAAGGAGTGGGATTAAATATTCAGCAAAGAGCAGACCACAGGAGTTGGCTTTGCTGGACACGCTTCTGGGGGCGATGACCAAATAGGAATGCTCTTTTATTCCACCTTTTTCTCTGGGAGGGGCAGAGACTCATGAGGATTTATGCAGACATTTGCAGAAAAAAAATAAGTATTCCAATTGAATTCTGACTTGGTGATTTTTGAACAACCTATATATAAACTTCATGTAATGCAATATCTGAGACATAAGGTATTTATCTTTTCATTGTAAGAAAGAAGCTAAATTACCTTTTTCCTCTTTATCATTCCCTCTCCCACTCCGTTTTTCTTTCCAAAAGTTGCCATATCTATTTTATTTAATAGTCTAAAAAGGTGGCATCACATTTGGTATTCCACAAAGAGGAAATGGAAAAATTATTAAAAAGTGAAGAAAGACAGCATTGCTTGCTTAGAAAATAAGATGTATGAACCGTTAAGAATGGGAAAACACCAGCTACTATGGCAGAGAGAAGACATTTTTGCCAAATTTAGAACCCACTTGAAAATCACGGGTTCTAAGTTTAGAACTGAACTAAAAAACTTGAGCTCACATTGCATTTGGCATTCATTAAAAAAAAAATTCTAAAATACTAATTAAAGGAAAAAAATTATTCTCTTAGTAGTTCTAGAAGCAGGGAATTATTTTCAAACAAATTCTTTATTGGCTCAATAGACTGGCCTGCACTTAAAAAAGAAACACTTTTTTTTCTAATTAAATTTTCCTTACAAAATAATGATTTAAAATCAAGAGGAAAAGCAGTTTGCCAGTCTTTAAAGAGCTACAGAATTGTTGGACCCAGACCTTGGACCCAAGCAAATATACCAGGTGGTCATACAAACTTTGTATTTATATATTAGTTGGTGTCCAAGATAGAAGCAATTACATCTACTGCTGATAAACTTTAACTAATAAAAACGCAATAAAACTGGAAAATACCACTCTAAACAAAACAAAGACAATCGCTTAACAGCATTATTTTTATTTTCTAATTTAGTTGTTTAGTCACTAAGTCATATCCAACTCT
This sequence comes from Budorcas taxicolor, assembly GCF_023091745.1. Classification (NCBI taxonomy): domain Eukaryota; kingdom Metazoa; phylum Chordata; class Mammalia; order Artiodactyla; family Bovidae; genus Budorcas; species Budorcas taxicolor. The sequence goes on along the minus strand of NC_068921.1, from coordinate 30,348,259 downwards.
TTTGCGACCCCACGGATTGTAGTCCGCCAGGCTCTTCTGTCCGTGGGATTTCCCAGGCAAGAATACTGGAGTGTGTTGCCATGCTAAGCTAATTATTGCAACATCACTAAGAAATGGATCAGAACTGCTGCTCTGGTGAAGACTATAAAAAGTTTCAGACTCTAAAGGTCCAAAGTAATAAAATCAAGAAGTAATAGTGAGTACACAGTGTTTAAAAGGCATCCACTGGCTTAACATGATTTCAGACAGCCAACAACTTACATAGTTATGGAAAACTTAAACCTGACTTGTGCCATCTTACACATGCATACAGACACACACACACAAACACACATCTATAGATAAATAGATAATAGCCTGAGAACCTGAATTCCAATAATTACACTAGAGGTTAATATTTGCCACAGCAAGTACTTAAAAACACAAAATTTGGGGGAAAAATTTGTTTTTCTTTCTGCTTATTGCCATGGAATCTGAATACATTTCTGAGAGACCTTAGGGATCAGGCTTAGCAACTGGTGCATTTGACACTCTTCCTTCAACAAGATCATTACCTCAGCAGTTCAAAACCCTGTAACTTTAATTTCACGCACTTTCAAAAACTCCTGTTGAGGAACGTAAGATTAGTTCTTGAGGTGACTGACTTTATTTTTCTTACCAAGAAGGTACAGTTTTGTACTGGTGGAAACAGGGTCGAAATTTTAAGTTGTAAAAGCAAAAAACACTGCATGTATAAGTGGAAAAGGATTTGTCTAGAATATATATTAATTATATCCATTTGTTTTTGCTGTGCTGCGTCTTCGCTGCACAGGTTTTTCTCTAGTTGTGGTGAGTGCAGGCTGCCCTCTACTTGTGGTGTGCGGGCTTCCCATTGTGGTCGCTTCTCTGTTGTGGAGCACGGGCTCTACGGTGCTCGGGCTTCAGTAATTGCGGCACATGGGCTCAGCAGTTGTGGCTTCCCGGCTCTAGAGCACAGGCTCAGTAGTTGTGGTGTATGGGTTTAAGTTGCTCCACCGCATGTGCGATCGTTCGAGATCAGGGATTGAACCCATGTCTCCTGCATTGGCAAGGGGATTCTTTACCACTGAGCCACTAGGGAAGTCCCTAGAATATGTTTTTTAATTTACTTATTATTATATAAACATAGTTAAGCAGATATTAAGTAGTCAGCAAAAACAAAACTGGGAGCTGACTCTGGCTCAGATCATGAACTCCTTATTGCTAAATTCAGACTTAAATTGAAGAAAGTAGGGAAAACCACTAGACCATTCAATTCAGTTCAGTTCAGTCGCTCAGTTGTGTCCGACTCTTTGCAACCCCATGGACTGCAGCACGCCAGGCCTCCCTGTCTATCATCAACTCCCAGAGTTTACTCAAACTTATGTCCATTGAGTCAGTGATGCTATCCAACCATCTCATCCTCTGTCATCCCCTTCTTCTCAGACCATTCAGGTATGACCTAAATCAAATCCCTTACGAATATCCAGTGGAAGTGACAAATAGATTCACAGAATTAGATCTGATAGAGTGCCTGAAGAACTATGGATGGAGGTTCATGACATTGTACAGGAAGCCATGATCAAAACCATCCCCAAGAAAAAGAAATGCAAAAAGGCAAAATGGTTGTCTGAGGAGGCCTTACAAATAGCTGAGAAAAGAAAAGAAGCAGAAGGCAAAGGAGAAAAGGAAAGATATATCCATCTGAATGCAGCGTTCCAAAGAACAGCAAGGAGAGATAAGAAAGCCTTCCTAGGTGATCAATGCAAAGAAATAGAGGAAAACAACAGAATGGGAAAGACTAGAGATTCTCTTCAAGAAAATTAGAGATACCAAGGGAACATTTCATACAAAGATGGGCACAATAAAGGACAAAAATGGTATGGACATAATAGAAGAAGAAGATACTAAGAAGTGGTGGCAAGAATACACAGAAGAACTATACAAAAAAGATCTTAATGACCCAGATAATCACGATGGTGTGATCACTCACCTACAGCCAGACATCCTGGAGTGCAAAGTCAAATAGGCCTTGGCAAGCATCACTACAAAGCTAGTGGAGGTGATGGAATTCCAGTGGAGCTATTTCAAATCCTAAAAGATGATGCTGTGAAAGTGCTGCACTCAATATGCCAGCAAATTTGGAAAACTCAACAGTGGCCACAGGACTGGAAAAGGTCAGTTTTCATTCCAATCCCAAAGAAAGGCAATGCCAAAGAATGCTCAAACTACCGCACAATTGCACTCATGTCACACTCTAGTAAAGTAATGCTCAAAATTCTCCAAGCCAGGCTTCAAAAGTATGTGAACCGAGAGCTTCCAGATGTTCAAGCTGGATTTAGAAAAGGCAGAGGAACCAGAGATCAAATTGCCAACATCCGTTGGATCATCAAAACACAAGAGAGTTCCAGGAGAACATCTACTTCTGCTTTATTGATTACCCCAAAGCCTTTGACTGTGTGGATCACAACAAACTGTGGAAAATTCTGAGAGAGATGGGAATATCAGACCACCTGACCTGCCTCCTGAGAAATCTGTATGCAGGTCAAGAAGCAACAGTTAGAACTGGACATGGAACAACAGACTGGTTCCAAATCAGGAAAGGAGTATGTCAAGGCTGTATACTGTCACCCTGATTATTTAACTTTTATGCAGAGTACATCATGTGAAATGCCGGACTAGATGAAGCATAACCTAGAATCAAGACTGCAGAGAGAAATATCAATAACCTCAGATATGCAGATGACAGCACCCTTATGGCAGAAAGCGAAGAGGAACTAAAGAGCCTCTTGATGTATGTGAAAGAGAAGAGTGAAAAAGCTGGCTTAAAACTCAATATTCTAAAAACGAAGATCATGGCATCTGGTCCCATCACTTCATGGCATATAGGTGGGGAAACAATGGAAACAGTGAGAGGCTTTATTTTCTTGGGCTCCAAAAATCATTGCAGGTGGTGACTGCAGCCATGAAATTAAAAGACGCTTGCTCCTTGGAAGAAAAGATATGACCAACCTAGACAGCATATTAAAAAGCAGAGACATTACTTTGCTGACAAAGGTCCATATAGTAAAAGCTATAGTTTTTCTAGTAGTCGTGAGTAGATGTGAGAGTTGGACCATAAGGAAAGCCGAGCGACGAAGAATTGACGCTTTTGAACTGTGGTGTTGGAGAAGACTTTTGAGAGTCCCTTGGACTGCAAGGAGATCAAACAAATCAGTAAATCCTAAAGGAAATCAGTCCTGAATATTCACTGGAAGGACTGATGCCGAAGCTGAAGCTCCAATATTTTGGCCACCGGATGCAAAGAACTGACCCACTGGAAAAGACCCTGATGCTGAGAAAGATTGAAGGCAGGAGGAGAAAGTGACAACAGAGGATGAGATGGTTCTATAGGATCACTGACTTGATGGACATGAGTTTGAGCAAGCTCTGGGAGTTGGTGATGGACAGGAAAGCCTGGCGTGCTGCAGTCCATGGGGTCACAAAGAGTCAGACATGACTGAGCGACTGAACTGAACCAGATACTATGTCATTCTCATAATAGCACCTGTAGCTCTCATTAAGGGACAGAGGTGAACATTTCTAAGGTGTGTGTCAAAATCAGAATATGAACTTACATCCCCAGCATCCACTGGCTCACACACTTCTGAATCCATGTTCAACAAATCCTTCTCTCCTTGTAATTGAGCCACTAACACTGAATTTCATAGTTTCTTCTGTCTTCACTATTGCCCTCATATTTATTTAAAATTCGTTTATAATGAAGTTAATATTTTGGACCACTGCCTTCTTTGCTCAGTCTTGATACCTAGATAAACAGAAGGAAATAAGAGAAAACCTCTGGACAACAAGAAGTATTTCTTGAACCTCTAGGAGGTGGGATGAGCACCATTCTCAGATGGTGGTTGACTCCATCTCTGTGAAGAATTTGCTTTTCTCGGACTCTAGAGACAGAAAGGACCACACACTTGCGCCAATGCCAGGAACACATGGCCAGTGACACTGGTGTCCTGGAAGGTGACTCTATAAGGCATGAATAGGAGCAAGAAAAAGCTGAGCGGTCTGCCGACATCCAGATTTCCTGATTGTCTTTGCAGAGACAGCTCCCAGACTCTTAAACTGTCTTCCAGAATTTTCAGTTCTCCTGTGATTTTTTTCACAGAAATAATACATGAGTAAGTTTAGCATACAATTAGGGAACCAAAATACTTGGTTCCACTGTGCGTTTGTCCAAGTCTAAACCCAAGTTTTCATATTTTCCTTTGCTTTATAATTGTAGGACTTGTCTATGATTCTAGCCCTATATCTATGAGAAATATGTATTTCAATCCAGAATTTAAGAATGGAGGAGCAAACTAGACAGTGGTAGGTAGGCTTTCTTGAAGAGAAATGCTTTTCTCCATGTATAGGGCAAAGATATATTGCCGATATTCAGCAAAACAAACAAAAAAACAATGAAATAGCTTCGATTCTCTATTTCAAACATCTCATTAGATACCTCCACCTTGAACAGAACAGACTCCAGAAACAGACCCACGTGTTTGTATACAGTTAACAACTGATTTCCAACAAGGGCGGTGAGACAATTCAAAGGGAGAAAGGAAAATCTTTTCAACAGATTCTGCTGGAACAACTCCAAACCCATTGGGGGAAAAATGGACACTGACCCTTATGTCACATAATACATAAGAATTAACTCAAAATGAATGATAAACTCAAATGCAAAACTCATGGGGTCACAGAAGAGTCTGATATGACTGAGCGACTAAATAACAACAAAACTAGAAAAAGCTTAATCAGAGGGGGAAAAAAATCCATTCCTTATTGAAGGAGGCAACAGTGTCTTAGAGAGGATACAAAAACAAACATTCATACAATAAACTGAACTTCATCAAAACTTTAAAATTTGCTCTTAGAAAGATACTGTTAAGAAAAATGAAAAGATAAGGCACAGATTGGGAAAATATTTATAATACATACATTTGATAAAGGACTGGTGTCCAAAATTTCCAAAAAACTATTACAGCTCAGTAAGAAGACAACCAGGGCAATTTTTAAAATGGGCAAAGGTTTGAACAGACACGTCAGAAAAGAAATTATCTGAATGTCTGATAAGCATGTGAAAAGGTGGTCCACATCATGAGTCATCAGGTAAGTACAAATTAAAACCACAGTGAGATACTACTACATGCAATTAGAATGGCTAATGTTGGAAAACTGACAATACCAAGTGTTGATGAAGATATGGAACACCTGCTGGTACATCACTTTGGAAGACTAACAGTTTCTTAAAACACTAAATGCACACCTACCATTCAACCTTGTTATTCCATTCCAAGGTATGTTCCCCAAAGAAACAAAAATCAGTGTCTACACCAAGACTTCACTGGAATATTCACAGTAGCTTTATTTGTAATAGCCAAAAAGTAGAAACAAACCAAATGTTTGTTTAAATGGATAAACTAATAACTGGATAAACAAGTTGTGAAATATCTATACAGTGGAGCATCAGTTAGTAATAAAAAGGAGTAACTACAGATACAGACATGAGAGGGTCTATATCTGATATAACACGTGAAGTGAAAGTCGCTCAGTCATGTCCAACTGTTTATGACCCCATGGACTATACAGTCCATGGGATTCTCCAGTCGTTCCCATCTCCAGGGGATCTTCCCAACCCAGGGATCGAACCCAGGTCTCCTGCATTGCAGGTGGATTCTTTACCAGGGAAGCCCATGATATAATGTGAGTGGGTCTCAAAATCATTATGCTGGGATTTCCCTGGAGGTCCAGTGTCTAAGACTCCATGATCCCAATGTAGCGGCCTTGGGTTTGATCCCTGGTCAGGGAACTAGAGCCCACATCCCGCAACTGAAGATACCACATGCTGCAATGAAGATCGAAGATCCCCACATGTTCCAATTAAGACCTGGCACAGCCAAATGAATAAATAAAATAGTTTTAAAAATACGGTGGTCCTAGCTACTCTTTTTTGCTTGTGATCCAAAAGTGGTCAGTGTCCCTCGTAAAATGGGATGCCTAGGACAGTATATGGTCTTCCAAAAAGATGGAAGATTGGGGACTGGCTCCTTTCTTCTGTGTCTCTACTACCGCAATGTAGCCTGATGTGCCACTGACCTTTTTAGCTCCAAAGCTTATGTATATTAACTCGTAGTATATTCAAATATTCAGAGGCTTTTTCCCCCATGTAAATTCTAAAGACTCATTGGAAAAGACCCTGATGCTGGGAAAGATAGAAGGCAGGAAGCGAAGGGAACGACATAGTATGAGATGGTTGGATGGCATTACTGACTCAATGGAAATGAGTTTGAGCAAACTCCAGGACTTGGTAATGGACAGGGAAGCCTGGCGTGCTACAGTCCATGCAAAGAGTGGGACATGACTGAGTGGCTGAATGACAACGAATTCTAATGACAAAATCAGGCATCTGAAGAAGGGGTGGCTAAAAGAAGGAGGAGGGTGAGAGTGGAAGACAGGAGAGAATTAAGTCCTTGTAGATTCTGCCAAGTTATTAAGTGTTTACTGCCCCTGATAGCAAATGGAGGCCATCTCCACACCCACTCCTCCTTTCAAGGCCTCCTATCAGTTACCTACCAACTCCATTCCCTAATAAGTAACCGCCTGTTCAACAATCTGCCTCGGCACACAATCTGACACCCGGCCTCCTCCTCCTACCAGCAGTTCTACCCCTGATAGCTACTGGGCACTTGTGGTGAGTGATTAGAAGCAGGCCATTTTGGCAACTGCTGTAGAACACACATATCCAGGAAATGCATTTATGTTAAAGTTCCTAGCCATTCAGATGCTGAGCATCAGGTAAAAGCCTTACCAAAAAATATGCAGGGAAATGGATCAAGAAACCAGTCTCTTGGGGACTTCCCTGGCAGTTCAGTGGTTAAAACTCTGGGCTTCCACTGAAGGGGGCACGGGTTCCATCCCTGGTCAAGGAACTAAGATCCTGTACACTGTGCAGTGAGGCCAAAAAGAAAAAAAGAAACCAGTTTCTTATCTTGCCTTTTTCCATGTAGGTTCTTCATAAAAGAAACGTTGCATGTTTATTGTTAGATTTTCTAAAGTAAAGTACAATATATTCAGTGGGTGAGGACAAGGATTGTTTTTCCAGGCAATTTCCTTAAAACTTCAAGTCATTTAAAAGGAAAGACAGCTGAACAAGTTTTGGTACTTTTTCTTCTATAGTCAACTTCAGGCTGATGGTCATTGAACACTCCTCTATACAGACATTCCTTCCATCAGATCAGAGACCCGCACCCTCTTGACATACACACCACCAGCACGCTTGTCATTCTCAGAGCCTCCTCTTAACAATTCAGAGCTAATGTTCCTCCACATGGGAAAATCACCCCTCTGTGTCATTCAGCCTTCTCTCCCTTAGGTCCTCGGTCACCTCTTCTTTTTCCAAAATTATCCTCAGGCTGTTTCCACTGCCATTTCCCTCTCCTCCTTTACATACAACCAGGACCCTCCAATATGGAAAACATATTTGTTCAATACCACTATAACAATCCATTTCTTTTTTTCACTCCCATCCGAACACCTCGAATGATTATTCAACACTTTTTCCTTCCTTGGATTCACCACTTAATGCTGTTTTTATTAATCTGAAAAATTATATCTTCCTAAGGTCAATAAGGACTTTTGTGTTGAACAAATTTAATGGTCTTCATTGGGAATTTATATTCTCTTATACTGTTCCTTGGGGCTTCCCAGGTGGCTCAGTGGTAAAGAATCTGCCTGCCAATGCAGAGGACATGGGTGCAATCTTTGGGTCAGGAAGATCTTCTGGAGGGGGAAATGGCAACTGGCTGCCCACTCCAGTATTCTTCCTGGAGAATCGCACGGACAGAGAAGCCTGGTGGGCTACAGTCGGTGGGGTGATAAAGAGTTGGACACAGCTGAGCATGCATCGTCATACTGTTCCTTATAGTACTGGGGTCCAGCATGGGTGGGAGAGACTGGAGAGGAGTTATACCGTTGGGGGAACTGTGGAGGTTGCTGGTGTGGTTTCCTCTGTGAGACTGTCATTGCTCACTCTATCCTTTTAGGGACAATTTCTTAGTGTAGGAAACCAGCAAATTCTTTGCCCTTAAGTTGGGGTCAAAAATCACCCCAACCTCTTCCTCTTCCCACTAATTAAAACCGAACAGCAGGTGCTTAGGTCTGAGAGGGGCCCACTGAGTCTCTGATCTCCACTCTGGGTGGCTCTTCACCAGGAAGTCTCTCGTGCTCAAGAACTGCAGCTCTCACCCATCCTCAATCCTTAATTCTGTATCTTCTCCCTTTCTCTCTTCTTGTTTCACACTGAGTTTCTCTCAGTATCACTGTCTTTCACACAGCTTCATGGTCTGTCCTGGGACTGACCTTTTCGTTACAAGGAGCAGCCCCCAAACCACACTCAGAAACCACAATTCCTTCTCTTGTCCTCACAGAGGCACTAAGTAGAGAAATGAGCCTTAATTAATTGGAGACTCCCTCTTCTTTAAAAGCCATCACTGCTAATCTTGAACTTCTCAGTGGAATGGAATCTTGAGAAGTCAGTCCTTTAGTTGCTGTTGTTCAGTCGCTGACTCCATGTGACCCCAGGGACTACAGCCCGCCAGGCTCCTCTGTCCACAGGACTTCCCAGGCAAGAACACTGGAGTGGGAAGCCATTTCCTTCTCCAGGGGATCTTTCCGCCCCAGGAACTGAGCTGAGTCTCTCACGTTGGCAGGGGGATTCTTTACCACTGTGCCACTAGGGATGCCCAATCCTTTAGTTATGTCACCTTTAAATAATTACATAGTGAGTTTATCCGAAGAACTCAGAATTCTGCCCCAAGCCACTGGGGTTTGCAGTCCATGTGCTAATCATCCTAGCGTCACCTGAGTACCTTATACCTTGAGAAGCAAGAATGATATTATAATAAAGGAATTTGATGGCTTAAAGAGCCACCGGTTAAACGTGAAAGTCTCCATCAGTACCAAAGCTAGGAGCCTTTGTCAAATTACATGCTTTTAAGTTAAACACATGGATGTGAAAGTATCTATGAAAATCTCCATGCATTTTAATGACTTAGAGTTATTAACCTGAGGTTTGAAATCCTCTTCAAATGTGTACATTTTTCTAGTGTAAAGGTTCATCACTTTCATCAGCTCCTTAAAGGGTTTGTGGCCTCCAAAAGGTTTAGGAACCTCTAAGTTAGGGGAAAGATAAGATTAAAATCACAGTATTATTATTTCATGTATTTCTAAATGTAATACATAAAAATAGCAAATAACTTCCATTTCAGCAAACAGCAAAAAAAAATGTTGAATACTGTAAATAATCACAATATGATTAGTAACTATGTTTAAACACTAATATAGACAATATTATTCTAGCATTTTATCTGTCAACAAGTATTTACCTGAATATACATAAAACAAGTTTATCAGGAAGAGAGAAGTTCATATACAGATTTTAACCTACACTGAAAATTATCAATAGATTTATTTCCACTATTGTTTAAAACAAAACTTCAATCAGGTAATTTAAAGGCAATATGAATACAAATAAAATCAGAATTTAAATAGTTCCTCAATTACAGTACCTACTGTCTTACCCTGGATAAGAAAGATAAATTATTGTACCTGCTTTATAAAAGATTGATTAAAAGATACACTGTGGAAACCCCTTTCATAGTCAATTTCTGCAGCCAAAATCCAAATTCAGAGCCCCAATTTTTTAAGCCAGGCCCCATTCAGAGTATTCCAAAAATAGTTCTTCAACTACTGAAAAGCATCACTTTCATAAATGTGTCTTGGAAACGGATTTTTAAAATTAGCAAGTTTGCAAGAGCAAACCTATCAAGTTATTGTACACACTGTTCTTTTTTACATTTGAAATGTAACTTATTTATCCAGTCATTCAACAAATATTTATTGAACCTCTGCTACATGCAGGCCCTGCTCAAGGTGACAGAGTTATAGCAGTGAACAACACAGACCAAAAATATATAACAATACATAAACATATCTTCATTAGAAAACACTCAGATACAGAAGCTCATAGGATTAAAAAAGTCAAAGGTGTCCTCCTGGAGGTCTGCTCCATCTCAGTTCTTCTGCAATAACTACTACTAACAGTACTTTTCCAGACTTTTTATTTACATAGAATATCTGAGCTGGTAGAACAGCTTTACAGACTGTATATATGTATATACACAGTGGGAATTCCCTGGTGCTCCAGGGGTTAGGACTTGGTGCTTTCAAGGTTTGATCCCTGCTTGGGGAACTAAGATCCCTAAGAGCCAGAAAGCTATGCAGTGCAGCAAAAACAAACAAACAAACAAAAAAACCACTTGTGAAAAGTGTACAATTAAATGATTTTGAGTATATTTGTAGTTTTCTGCAACCATCATCATAATCTAGGTAAGTGGATTTTAAAATTATAAATACATGAATTGTATTATAATTTATTTTAAAATCCACTTACCTAGATTACAGTGTTATACAGGTATAAATGTATATGAGCAAGGGGATCAAGCCAGTCAATCCTAAAAGAAGTCAACCTTGAATATTCATCGGAAGGACTGATGCTGAAGCTGAAGCTCCAATACCTTGGCCACCTGATGGAAAGAGACGACTCACTGGAAAAGACCCTGATGCTGGGAAATACTGAGGGCAGGAGGAGAAGGGAGCAACAAAGGAGGAGATGGTTGGATGGCATCACTGACTCAATGGACATGAGTTTGAGCAAGCTCCAGGAGATGGTGAAGGACAGAGAAGCCTGGTGTGCTGCAGCCATTGGGGTTGCAAAGAGTCAGACATGACTGAGAAACGCCAAAACAACAATTTTTCACTTAGGACTAAACCTTGAAGGTGTTCTCTCAATATCGGCATAGACCAATTTTGCGATTACTTTCTGCAAAGAGAGGAATGTGTCCTCTCTCCATCTCCCTTGTCAGATTTCTTAGAAAAAGGCTGCTGACAATGGCAATTAGATATAACTGACAATGGTAACCCTATGATTTCAATAGATGGAGAGAAGTTAGCCAATACACAGAATGTCTTGAGAGTCCAAAAATGAACTGGGAAACAAAAAAGGGTACAGAAAATAATGTAAAACACACAAAAAGCTGGCTATTTTGAGCACCTTCAAGTAATAACAAGATTAATAGCTAACACACACACAGTAACTCTTTAAGTCCTCACAATTCCATGAGGTAGGTACTGTTATGATACCCACTTTACAGATGTGGAGACTAAGGCACAAAAGATCATCTCTCCACTAACTAGGCTGAAAAGAGGCTGCATAGGGCTTCACCATTTCTGTTCTTTATCGAGCCCATCTTTGCATGAAATGTTCCCTTGGTATCTCTAATTTTCTTGAAGAGATCTTTAGTCTTTCCCATTCTGTTCTTTTCCTCTATTTCTTTGCACTAATCGCTAAAGGGCTTTCTTATCTCTTCTTGCTATTCTTTGGAACTCTGCATTCAGATGCTTATATCTTTCCTTTTCTCCTTTGCTTTTCGCTTCTCTTCTTTTCACAGTTATTTGTAAGGCCTCCCCAGACAGCCATTTTGCTTTTTTGCATTTCTTTTCCATGGGGATGGTCTTGATCCCTGTCTCCTGTACAATGTCACGAACCTCCGTTCATAGTTCTATCAGATCTAGGCCCTTAAATCTATTTCTCACTTCCACTGTATAATCATAAGAGATTTGATTTAGGTCATACCTGAATGGTCTAGCAGTTTTCCCTACTTTCCTCAATTTGAGTCGGAATTTGGTAATAAGGAGTTCATGATCTGAGCCACAGTCAGCTCCTGGTCTTGTTTTTGTTGACTGTATAGAGCTTCTCCATCTTTGGCTGCAAAGAATATAATCCATCTGATTTCGGTGTTGACCATCTGGTGATGTCCATGTGTAGGGTCTTCTCTTGTGTTGTTGGAAGAGGGTGTTTGCTATGACCAGTGCATTTTCTTGGCAAAACTCTATTAGTCTTTGCCCTGCTTCATTCCGCATTCCAAGGCCAAATTTGCCTGTTATTCCAGGTGTTTCTTGACTTCCTACTTTTGCATTCCAGTCCCCTATAATGAAAAGGATATCTTTTATAGGGTGTTAGTTCTAAAAGGTCTTGTAGGTCTTCACAGAACCTTTCAACTTCAGCTTCTTCAGTGTTACCGGTTGGGGCATAGACTTGGATTACCGTGATACTGAATGGTTTGCCTTGGAGACGAACAGATCAGTCTGTCGTTTTTGAGATTGCATCCAAGTACTGCATTTCAGACTCTTTTGTTGACCATGATGGCTACTCCATTTCTTCTGAGGGATTCCTGCCCACAGTAGTAGATATAATGGTCATCTGAGTTAAATTCACCCATTCCAGTCCATTTTAGTTCGCTGATTCCTAGAATGTCGACATTCACTCTTGCCATCTCGTTTGACCACTTCCAATTTGCCTTGATTCATGGACCTGACATTCCAGGTTCCTATGCAATACTGCTCTTTACAGCATCGGACCTTGCTTCTATCACCAGTCACATCAACAACTGGGTATTGTTTTTGCTTTGGTTCCATCCCTTCATTCTTTCTGGAGTTATTTCTCCACTGATCTCTAGTAGCATATTGGGTACCTACTGACCTGGGGAGTTCCTCTTTCAGTATCCTATCATTTTGCCTTTTCATACTGTTCATGGGGTTCTCAAGGCAAGAGTACTGAAGTGGTTTGCCATTCCCTTCTCCAGTGGACCACATTCTGTCAGACCTGAATACACAGAAGAACTGTACAAAAAAGATCTTCACGACCTGGATAATCACAATGATGTGATCACTAATCTAGAGCCAGACATCCTGGCATGTAAAGTCAAGTGGGCCTTAGAAGCATCACTACAAACAAAGCTAGTGGAGGTGATGGAATTCCAGTTGAGCTATTTCAAATCCTGAAAGATGATGCTGTGAGAGTGCTGCACTCAATATGCCAGCAAATTTGGAAAACTCAGCAGTGGCCACAGGATTGGAAAAGGTCAGTTTTCATTCCAATCCCAAAGAAAGGCAATGCCAAAGAATGCTGAAACTACTGCACAATTGCACTCATCTCACATGCTAGTAAAGTAATGCTCAAAATTCTCCAAGCCAGGCTTCAGCAATATGTGAACCATGAAGTTCCTGATGTTCAAGCTGGTTTTAGAAAAGGCAGAGGAACCAGAGATCAAATTGCCAACATCTGCTGGATCATGGAAAAACAAGAGAGTTCCAGAAAAACATCTATTTCTGCTTTATTGACTATGCCAAAGCCTTTGACTGTGTGGATCACAACAAACTGTGGAAAATTCTTCAAGAGATGGGAATACCAGACCACCTGACCTGCCTCTTGAGAAATCTGTATGCAGGTCAGGAAGCAATAGTTAGAACTGGACATGGAACAACAGACTGGTTCCAAATAGGAAAAGGAATACGTCAAGGCTGTATATTGTCACCCTACTTATTTAACTTACATGCAGAGTACATCATGAGAAACGCTGGACTGGAAGAAGCACAAGCTGGAATCAAGATTGCCGGGAGAAATATCAATCACCTGACATATGCAGATGACACCACCCTTATGGCAGAAAGTGAAGAGGAACTAAAGAGCCTGTTAATGAAAGTGAAAGAGGAGAGTGAAAAAGTTGGCTTAAAGCTCAACATTCAGAAAACGAAGATCATGGCATCTGGTCCCATCACTTCATGGGAAATAGATGGGGAAACAGTGGAAACAGTGACAGACTTTATTTCTGGGGGCTCCAAAACCACTGCAGATGGTGACTGCAGTCATGAAATTAAAAGACACTTGTTCTTTGGAAGAAAAGTTATGACCAACCTAGATAGCATATTCAAAAGCAGAGACATTACTTTGCCGACTAACGTCTGTCTAGTCAAGGCTATGGTTTTCCCAGTAGTCATGTATGGATGTGAGAGTTGGACTGTGAAGAAGGCTGAGTGCCAAAGAATTGATGCTTTGGAACTGTGGTGTTGGAGAAGACTCTTGAGAGTCCCTTGGACTGCAAGGAGATCCAACCAGTCCATTCTGAAGGAGATTAACCCTGGGATTTCTTTGGAAGGAATGATGCTAAAGCTGAAACTCCAGTACTTTGGCCACTTCATGCGAAGAGTTGACTCATTGGAAAAGACTCTGATGCTGGGAGGGATTGGGGGCAGGAGGAGAAGGGGATGACAGAGGATGAAATGGCTGGATGGCGTCACTGACTCGAAGGACATGAATCTGAGTGAACTCCGGGAGTTCGTAATGGACAGGGAGGCCTGGCGTCCTGTGATTCATGGAGTCGCAAAGAGTCGGACACAACTGAGCGACTGAACTGACTGACTGAGGGCTTCACATCCAGACAAACTGGATTCAGAGTCCACACTCTTAACTGATTTGATGGAATGTAGGGGAGGGGGATGGTTAGTGAAGGACAGGGAGTGGTTTAGGATAAAAGTGAGATAAAGCAGGAAAAGGGTTTAGCAGAGGGGCTGGTTCCTAGTGTTCAGTTTGTAAGTCCTGTCAGACTCTTTTGTGACCCCATGGACTGTAGCCTGCCAGGCTCCTCTGTCCATGGGGTTTTCCAGGCAGGAATACTGAAGTGGGTTGACATTTCCTCTTTAAAGAGCTCCTAGTGAGCACACAATAAGAACAAACAACAACAATAAAAAAAAAAACTATTATATTCGTTATATATAAGCAGTCAATACTTTGGCCACCTGATGGGAAGAACTGACTCATTTGAAAAGACCCTGATGCTGGGAAAGATTGAAAGCAGGAGGAAAAGGGGACGACAGAGAATGAGATGGTTAGATGGCATCACCGACTGGGTAGGCATGAGTTTGAGTAAACTCCGGGAGTCGGTGATAGACAGGGAGGCCTGGTGCGCTGCAGTCCATGGGGTTGCAAAGAACTGAACACAACTGAGAGACTGGGAGAGGGCAATGGCACCCCACTCCAGTACTCTTGCCTGGAAAATCCCATGGGACAGGGGAGGCTGGTGGGCTGCCATCTATGGGGTCGCACAGAGTCAGACACGACTGAAGTGATTTAGCAGAGCAACTGAACTGAATTGAAGAAACTGGGTTTTATCCTGATGAAAATGAAGAGTCGCTGAAGGTGGAAGGGAGCAGGGAGGCCTGGAGGGGTTGCTTTGGAGGCTGGATGTGAATGACTCCGCCTTCAGCCGGGACACAGGCTCCACCCAAAACATCTGCTGCCATTCCCAGCGGGCTCCTTATCTTCTGCCTCATAAAGTTACTTGTCTTTGAGTTTCTGAATCACATTGTGGTCACTGATGAAAATAATCTTCTATCTTGGGTTTGTGCTTACTATTGAAGCATCTTGTCATGCTGGAGAACTTCCCTTTTAAAATAAACATCAGAGACCTATGAGAAAGCTGGACAAAAAATGGATTTTAGAGACGCCCAAGGGAGTAATTTAAAAACAACCAGCAACGCCCTGTCACATCAAAGTCAGACCTGGGTGGAAAGAAGAGCTTAGTCCAGGGGAAGGTCTGGGTTAGGTTTACAGGCAACTTCCTTACTGTCAGGGTAAACCTTTCAAAACACAACAGAGATAAAGAAAGATGCCCTTTTGCAAGTATGCACAGACAGAAGGAATGAATTCTGATTAAAACCAAGGGAGGAAAACACCAGCTTAACACATAGTCAAGGCTGGAGCTTGCGGTGAGTGAGGGAAGGAGAGATACAAATCAGCAATGTTCTCTTAAGAGAGCTCCTGCAATGTTTTTTTTTACATTGGTAAATAATATACGCTTATTCACATGAACTGGCAAAAATGAAGTATTGCTGTAAATTCACAATATTTCCAAGTGCCAAGTATTTAATTATGTTTAGTATAGCTCAACTTTTTATTATGGAAAATTGCAACCATGCAAAAGGAGCAAGGAGAGTGTAATAAAACATAGTGTACTCACTGTCCAGCTCTAACTAACACACAGCTGATCCTATTTTCATCTGCACTCCGTTTTACTGGATTATTTTCAAGCCATCATTTCATCTGTAATTCCCTCAGTGAGCACAATCATTTCACAGTCTGTTTTGGTTTTGGTTGTTTGCTTTTTTAAAAAAGTCTGCACATCACGTGGCTTGCAGGATCTTAGATCCCCGACCAGGGATCGAACCTGTGCAGTGAAAGCGTCGAGTCCTAACCACTGGACCGCCAGGGAGGTCCCTGTCATTTTACAGTCAAGCCTGCTTTTCAATCCCACCTTTCTCTTCACTCACTCCCGTCTACTCTGCGCAGTGATCTGAGGACAGGGGGACTGATTTGAGGAGAGAAGAAAAGTCCCCATAGAAATACCCAACTGTCCCAAAGGGAGAGAGGGAGAAAAAGCTCTGAATCAGGAAAGGATCAGAAGGAGATGGAGCCAGGCCCTTCCCCAGCGCCTTCCCAGATGGGGGTGTCTGGGGCCTCCAGGTGCTGGAGCCGGGCCTTTGAAAGGCAAAGCCTCGAAGATCTGCTGACTTTCCTTTTAAAATTATTTATTTATTTTTGGCTGTGCTGGGTCTTCGTTGCTTCGAGGGTTTTCTCTAGTTGTGGTGAACAGGAGCTGCTCTCGAGTTGTGGTGCACGGGCTTCTCACTGCGGTGAGTTCTCCTGTTGCAGAGCACCGGGCTCCAGGGCGCATGGGCTTCAGTA